>NC_051185.1:81560975-81934115 GCF_013339695.2 Rhipicephalus sanguineus | reverse complement strand
TGGAGGGGCCTTGTCAATAGTCTAGGTGGTGTTGATCCGTCTCGTGCACGATTTTGACTTCTTTCCACCACACATGTCCACACACCGCACTTCTTGAAGAATTCTGCTGGTCGGAGTGAAAAAAACCTGCTCCCGCAGCTACGATTGTCCCTCCGTCGGGACGGCCACCCTACCCTGCCTGGTCAAGCGAGTTTCGCGACAATACCTGAACAAGGGGAAGCGAGAGAGGGTGGGGGGGGGGAGTAGAGGTTGAAGAAGACGAAAAAAAAAGTCGAATTCTCCCTTCTTGAAAGCACGGCTCAGCCTACCACAATGGTGTGCGATCCCCCCAGCATGTCTATGGGCATGCCGTTTGAGAAAGGCGTTCGTCGAACTTTCGATGCATCACTTGCTGCCACATGTCGCTACATGAAAACGTACACCACGTTGGAGCCGCATTTTTCACCGTATTTCACGTGGCATAATAATAATTTTATGGGACTGTTTCTGAAAGCACGTGGGAAGCAATCGTTGAGCGAGATTTTTACTTGAAAAAGATATGTATGTCACAAAATTGACGGCAACGAAGTGCAAATACGAACTGACAAAGGCGTGGCAAACACGTGTTTGTCAGTTCGTTAAAGTTGGTCAGCGGGCTAGTTGATTTGGAAACATTCAAACGAAAAAACGTGTCTTCACTTCGTCCGGTCTTTTTTGCACCATACCTATTTTTCTCAAGTAATGAACCAACTAGCTCAGCAACACGCCTTGCTGAGCTTTTTAGTATTTTCATAAAGTAAAATTATGTGACATCACTGAAGCAAATGCGCTTGTTACGCTTGACCCAAACACGCGCGTGAGTAAATATGTGTAAACACAGAGATCGGAAACTGTCCGTGTAGTATATGAGCACTCGCGCCACACATTCAGCGGCTGAAAGGATATAGCGCTATATATATGATGACAGGCTCGATTTATGCAGAGAATTAGTATTCACATAAAACTTCTACCGCTAAAAGCATTCGTGCGGTAATGTTTGGGTGAATTTTGATGCTGGATACATTAGTCAAGTCGGCCGACCAGTGGCAAACACATTTACAAAAAAAAGTACTTCGAATGTGGCCTGAAGTTAATGGTATGTGTTATAACGTTTCAACATTTTTTGATAGCGTTGAACAGCTGGTCAACGAAGTGGCCATCTAATTTGAGTCAGTTATTCTTCTAAAGACCACCTTTTTAGGTAGAAAAGTGACTGTGCTAGTGATACTTGTTAGTCATTGTCATAGCAGAAACTAATAAGAGAATGCAAGCTATTCAGTCGGCGATACTTCGCGCCCAGAATCGTACGTGCGGCATTAGCACGGTACAATATTTGAACTTTGTTATTTGTGCTAGTACAGCAATTCATGTAGCGGCATTCTGCAGCTTAAGCTACAAATATTCAAGCGCCTAATGCTCTATTGCATTACGATTGTATCCTAGGCAGGTGAGCTGCCGGGCTTCTTCTGCGGGCTGAAGGTAGAGCGCAACGTCGAGGTTATTCTCGTCACTGACGGCCGGCAACACGGCGTCCAGCGTCGTTGAGGGGCCTCCGTGAACTACTTTGAACGGCGTAATATGTGCGCCGTTTCTTACACTGCCTTGTTAACTTCAGGTTATGTGCGGAAGATATTATGGCGTCCCATGTCATGTGTTCGACGTACAGTACATTGCCACCATGTCGGCGAGGGTTTCATTTAGCCGCTCGGTGAGGCCATTCGCCTACGGGTGATGTCCATCGGTGACTTGTGTGGCTCTATTTCAAGATGGTTTGCGTTAGCGCTGCCGTAAAAGCCGTACCTCCGTCGGTGACGACGACTTTTGGAGCGCCGCGACGCAGGAGGACGTTCTCAACAGGGCATGTATAACTGTCTGAAGGGAGACAAGAAAGTTCCAACATCGTCGATGAGCCATCGGCTCCGCCGATGTCAGCTGAAGCACGGCAGAATGACGGCATGCTCGGCCCGATGTTGCCGGTGAAAACCATCGGCTCGGCCGATGTCGGCGAAAGTACGGCAGAACGGCGGCTAACTCGGCCCAATGTTGCCGGTGAAAGCCATCGGCTAAGCCGATATCGGCGGAAGAACAGCAAAACGCCGGCAAACTCGGCCCAGTGTTGCCGGTGAAAGAAATCGGCTAAGCCGATATCGGCGGGAAGACGGCAGCGTGCCGGAAAACATGGCCCAATGTTGCCGGTGAAAGCCCCACATGGGCTGAAAGGCGGCAAAATCGGCCCTGTTTTGCCGGCGAAAGTCAGCGGCTCCGCCGATATCGGCGCCAGGCTGGCAACGCTGGCCCGAGGTGGGGCCGCGCACAGCCGCCGTAAAACCAATATCGGCCCGACGTTGTGTGCTGCTTGGGTCCCAGCCAAGGCGGCGCAACCCAGCCAAGGCGGTGCACCCCGCCTTGGTTCATGCTGCTGCGTTCATGCACCCCGCCTTGGCTGCACCCCGCCTTGGTTCGTGCTGCTGCACGGCGGGCTCGCCGCCAAGACCCTGCGGTGAGAGCCCGGGAGGCCGAAGCGAAGATGGCTAATGTGTATATAACAACGTTGTCACGTCTATATATGGTAGAGGAATGTGTACGGAGGATTCGCGGGTGACCCGATCATCTCCGAGCAAGCTCCATTAACATTATTCACTTCGTGGATATGGCGGTGATTTTTTTTCTTATGTCACGCGATAGTGATAATAGACACCGGCGGCGGCGGGGGACAACTAAGGCGCCAAAAACGGCCCTTGTGATCTGACCACAGCTTTCGCTGTAAAACATTGCGCTGAGACCTGAGCAGCCAACACGCGGCGCTTTCCTAGCGCAACTAGGTTCGCGTTCACTCTAGTTGTGTTGTTAGGCATGTGGTCGGCGGGTCACATTTTGCACGTGTGTACGTTTCGGGGGTTTCCGCTTCTCTTTTTTCGTGATTGCGCCTAATGTCTCATCCCATTTCGAGAGCGCCGCACTTATGAGTATCACTCGTGAATGGAACAAGCACGACGCCTTCAGGTATCTGCAACACATCTTCAGACATCTGCAAAACACCAGTTTGCACTGCAGGCAAAAGAGAACGCCTCGCTGAACTTGCAGGTGAGTAGTGACGAGCTGCGTTGTATTTGCATCTGTATTGGCAACTATATTTGCTGCTCGTAGAGGGTAGGCAGCTGCACACGAATATTCCGGCCTTTTCAACGCAAGATTTTACTGTTAGTGGCATGCGCAATATGTGTTGACTTAGCGAGCAAGCTGGATGAGCGTTGCCGTTGTTGTATGCTTTTGATCTATCAGAGGAAAAGTAGGCTGCTCTTGTTTATTCACCGTAATAAATTGTAGCTGTAGCGGGCTAAATTGACCATTGTGGCTGCTGCCGGCGTTCCCTCTTGCTTCCTCTCATAACACGATGATATTGCACCTTGACTGACTGTGGGCCTCTGCGTGATGATTTCCTTTTGAATTCGAAGCACTCTTAGTGACCCTTTGGCGCTTTCAGCGTTTTTACCTACCTATCTATGTATCTTTCTAGTCGCCTACGTCTCGGTGCTCTCATCATCACCTCCTTAACTTGGTGTCGACCAAAATTGGCATGGGAGGGTAAGAGGATTTGAGGAATATGACTGAATAACGTGAAAATCATGTCGCGTACCTCGCCAAACCCTTTCCTTGAGAAGGCACGTATGGCACATACCCGTTTACCACGGGCCGCGGTGTACAAGTGTGCACAGGTGATTGACAGTTTATATCTACCCAGGAACGGCGAGAACTGACATTAGTGGTTTAAGCGAGAGCGTTAAGAAAAACCGACATCGGCAGCATTGACGCGACGAATGGAAAGAACAAAAATTAGGATGCCAGCAGGAATCGAACCCAAGCATACCCGCGTGGGAATCAGGTATTCCACCACAGAGCCACGCCATATCTGTACACCGGTTTGAAAAAACATCCTATGCAGGGGTGATGCCCCTGCAACATCAGGTGTGGTTGCGGTGCTGGCTATCTAATTTTACAAGAACGCAATAAGCATTACATACGCAGTCTTACATTGCAGGCGTCATACCAACTTAGGTTATGTCTTTCCAGTGCTGGCTCCGCTTTTATAGCAGTCTAATAAACATTACATTTGCGTTCGTATTATTAAGCTAGTTATATTGTAGCATTACTCGACCCCGGAGAAAATATTAACGAAAGTTACATATGATATTCACATGACTGCACCATAAGGTGCCCCTAGTTTCGATAATACTGACGTATGTACTTTAACGTGACGCCTGACGTTACGTCAAACCATGTTTCCCTTTAAATGCCAGTATTGTAGATGTGCCTGGTAAGCCCACGATGTGCACACAGCTACTACGGCGATCCAGCTCGTAACCCTTGGCTCAAAGCCATGAAATACAGCATAGAAGCACTCGCTGACTGCTTCGCATGAAACCGATTCCCACCACGCGTGGGATCTGCCAAATTGTTTTAAACAATTACATTTGGATGGCGTTGCTGCTGTCTGGACAGCCCTACAGCCCCTTGCTGGCTTTGTCTAACGTTAATAACAGCTTCGTGTTGAGGATTGATGTGATGATGGGTCATCGCATCACTGAAATGCCGCTGCTGCACCCTCACGCTGCATGTATAATCTTTGACAAAAGAACCGTACCAAACGAGGTGGTCCAACTGAGAACCTAACGTTGTAAACAGAAATAATGCACAATTTTTATTCTTTAAATATGCAAAACCTACACGGAGTTCAAAGTTCTCAGAACCATACATAAATGCAGTAGGATGATATAAGTGCGGTAATTTTTATTCTGCGTCAAGAAATGTGTATACGCAGTGCAGCATTGGTGAAGCTTAGCCCATAACCAATGCTTTTACTTTATTACTAATCGAGAGAAATACCATGTGCCTTCTTATTATGCATATCACCGAAATATCAATTGTTTGTGGACATCGCATGTGATCTGCTGCCACCCATAAGGCTAAAATAAAGGCAAGATAATTTCAGTGAGCGCAGGTTTTCTGTGTGTTACACGTGTGAAATTATTAATTTTTGGCATAAACTGCAGTTGTATGCATCAGCGAATATACGCATCATCACGCATAGCTAGCGGTGCCACTGACAAAGTGGTATGGCTCATGTCTGCGCCTTCGCGGCTATCTCTTTGATAAATTGTCTATGCTTTCAGTGAAGTGATTGTTGCTGGTTCTGAAAAGGCAATTTCGAAGAATTCTTTACGTTGGTGCTACAAGCAGCACCATGTACTCATTTATATGTGTTTTCGCTAGGAAAAAGCTTAGCACTTGGGCCTAGCTTCACGAAGCTTTCTATGCGCAGGTCTTCATGACAGAATTTCATGACTTCCCAGCACCCTGGTCTCTGCATCTTGTTTCATGAGTTCACAACTCAAACTGGATGCTGGCCAATCACATCATTGCAAGTTTTTCCGCACGGTAGCTTTGTAATTCTATGCCCGAGTTCCATGTGTACCTCCCTATTGATCTGAAGTGTTATGCCACTCGAAAGAGTGGAAGTATAAGAAATATTTGCATTGCCATTAGGACTGGCGCAGCAAGAATATTTATGCTTTGCAGCAACTTCTTCATGACTGGATTCTGCTAAGACGTGTTGTACAATTCAAGCATCATCTATACGAACATGCGTTTATGTCAGATAGGACAATGGGATGCACAACTACAATGTATTCTAGCCACATGTTTGCGTTAACGTACGCAGAATGTAAGGTGGGCCGTAAGCAACTGTTCACGTATGTTATAGATTGTCTGTAAAGCGTTGTTTTTTATCAGTATTTTTACGTTAATTTTTCTGCGCGAAACATTTCACGCTGTGTGTTCAATGACAATTGACCCATATGTCCTCGTTGCTTTCATGTAACAGGGAAGGCCGGGTTCTTCTTAAGTTATTTACGACAGTTTCCTCTTGAGTCTACCCCCATCCTTGAGATCAAGCAAAATATAATTGAACTGAAGAAAGGCCCCGATCTAGGTGATATCGAAGCGGAGCGCATCGCGCGCGCAGGCAGGACTTTTAAGGCAAACAGAAAATCCACGTGATGAACCATCAAAAAAAAAAAAACGCGTCGCATTGGAATCCGGTCAGAAAAAAAAGGTAAGTCATCATAAGTACACGAGTGCACCGCTCATTATTGCTTATGACGTTTCATGGTTATCTGATTCATTCGCGCTGTGCCCAAGAAAGCCGGAATTACCTGCTTTTTTATCATTGCACAGCGTAAAACAAGCGAGATGCCGCTCCGGCGCTTCTCGCATACAAGAGAAAGTGTTCGATGCGCTTATTTAGAGTTTAACAAAGAAAAAAATCAGGTCCATCTCACGCACTGTGGGAATCGATGTAATGCGAATCAGCCAGCTGCATCGATCGCCTTGTTTGTAGTTGAGGCCAACGAAGTCATTCATATCATGGCTTATAATTCACTATCGCATGTTTGCCATGCATGAATGCATGTATAATCTGCTATGTTCCAGTCGTAGGCAGCTAGATAGATGAAAACGTTCAAATTCCCAGAAATTCGCTAAGAAATGCTTCGCATTAAAAAAAATTCGGCAGATCCCACGTATACCTTGGGAATCGATGCGATGCGAAGCGTGCGCAGGAAGCCGGCTGTGTCGCAATTTTTCGCATTGAGCGAAACGTTGCGAAATGACCCTAGAGAAATGTGCAAACGGTATACGCACAGATATATTTTGAAGAGTCGCACATCTTCTATAGAGCCAGTTGTTTACAGTTACTTAACGATGCCAACAGCAACATAGGCGTTACCAACACCAAACGCAGTCAGCTGATATGTAGTGCTTCTATTCTTCAATACTGGATAGCGGATAGCGCGAGTTCGCATATTACAATGAAGGACAATGGGCTACCATCGTTCCTTCATTGGCTACTGGGCACAGGACAGGCGCTACTCGCAACTAAGCCTTATTCAGAAAAGTTTTACTAGATACATACACAGCCGAGTGGCACGCGCAGGCGCACTGCACGTACGTTACAGTCACAGTCGCAGTTACGTCATATTTGTGTTACAGCTGTTATTACAGAGTATTGCAGAGTTGAGTTACAGTTGTTATGCTTATACTTATCCGTTATGAAGGAGAACGCACGCACGTTTCATGAACCCGTGTGCATTTGTGGAAGGGGTTCTTGGCAGTTCTTGAATAAGGTCATCATCACTGTGATCACTGAACACCAGCAGCTGGACAGGACTTGTTATCGGATCCGTTCGTGATCGCGGCTACGAACGGTCTAAGTGTAGTGAGGTGCGAGGTATAGTAGAGCTGGTGGAAACCGCGGATGACTTCTACGAAGAATTGATCTATGATGGCATCTGTCCTGGACGTGGCACCGAGATCTTGTAATGCCCTGCCTACATCCAAGCCGTCTTTCATTCCGTCTAATAACCAGGCGGTTTTGGGTTTTGATAATATAATGCTGAAGTCACCGGTAATCATGATGGACATGGTCCTTCGGCAGCATTATTGTATGAAGCATTAACCCCGGTTTTCGCGTAATCCACGTAATCCACGTGGTCGACGTTGTGGACCACGTCTAGGAGTGGATGGTAGCCCAGGGGTGCTCAGTCTACAGCTCCCTAACTTTCCTTGTGTCGGCCGCTGTGGTGTAGTGGTTACGGTGCTCGGCTGCTGACCCGAAAGTCGCGGGTCCGATCCCGACCGCGGCGGTCGGATTTCGATGGAGGCGAAATGCTAGAGGCCCGTGTACTGTGCGATGTCAGTGAAGGTTAAGGAATACCAGACGGTTGAAGTTTCCGGAGCCTTTCACTATGGCGTCTCTCGTAATCATATCGTGGTTTTGGGCCGTACGTAAAACCCCAACAATTACTGTTATTATCACTTTCCTGCCGTGTCACTGTGTATGTTCGCGGTTACTGCGTTCATTGAGACTCTTATCACCTGTGGCACATACCAGCACAACATGGACTCTGGTATGAGGGTATGTGCCACACGTGACTGAGGGAAAGGGTTTCGTGACGTACGTGACAGGTAATTTGCGTTATTCATGTAATCACCAGTGAATCGTGTTCGTCATACACTGTTGCTCTGCTATACCAAGTTTGGTATATTACAAGTTACGGAGACGACCAGGAGAGCGCCCAGACGTAGGCGGCCAGATAGAGAGATAGATAGATACGTTGATAGAAACGCCCAAAGTGCCTGAGGTTCGCTAAGAAATGCTTCGCATTTAAAATTCTCTTTTTATATTATATCAGCACAACACACTAAACGCAAAGAACAAGCGGTCCACTTCTGTATTTATGACGACTTGCCGTCTTCCTGACCCAATTCTCCTGCAGCGAGTCTTATGGAAGTCTCACACCTAATGTGCCGGTTTGGTGTAGCAGCGAGACTGCATTTCCTGCGCGCCCTGCGCGCCAAGTTTTCATATCCCCTAGATCGGGATCATGAATTTCGATGATTCACATTTTAAATTACGATGGTGCATGACATTCCTAAAAAATGGTGGGCCATAAAGTGTGATGTCCAAGAGAGACAGCGAGAGAGACAAGGAATGTAGAAAAGGTAGGGAGGTTAACTAGACTATACGTCCAATTTGCTGCCCTACACATGGGGAGGCGGAGTAAGACAGTAAAAGAGAGAGAGAAGGTGAGACACATTTCACATCACGCACACAGTGCCGAGTTTTGCAGGCGGTCGCTCAAAGAAGTTGCTTTCAAGTACCGCAGGAGGGCTCGTGTGGCTTCCTGGGCTGATGTGCTGCGCAACCGGGCTCCGAAGATATTTCCTTCAATAAAGGGCCAGTCATCGAGTCTACTCCAGGCACACGGAGAGTCCGGCGATCTTCATCAAACTGGTGACAGCGGCACAAGAGGTGTTCAATACGTTTCGATGTTATTAAGGGCCGCTCAAATTATTTCACCGAGTTTTTGTTGATTAAGTATTTTAATTACCTTTAGGTGCGGCATAGTATTTCAGCCTCGACGTCGAGTTTTTGTGTGAAGACGACATGTGCTCAACTGTCATACCATTTTTATAAAAAAACTATTGTGTAAAGAACACCTTGTATACAAGTGGCACGGGGACACATGGACAAGCACTTGTCCATGTGTTGCGTCCGGCAATGAAACAGCTGCAAGAATGTCCGCAGAGCCAATGTAAATGTGAGTAAAAAATTGTTCTTCCTTAACTGACAGTATGACAGCACAATTGACAGGTATGAGCGATTCCTTAAAATACCACGTAATCTCGCCACGGATGTGAGCTCCTAAGGTCAGATAAGATGGCCCTGATGTAAGTCGTCCAGTCAAATTACGCCGATATTACGCGAACTGAGGATGATGGAAAAGAAACTACAGCCGCCCAAATCTTTAAATGGCGTCTTTAAGCGGTGACTTTACTGTGAGTCAGCGCCGTACAACGGAGCCGAGTAGCAAACAGAGCTGAGCCCATCGTCTGCTAAGATCTTGAGAGAACAGCCCAGCAGACGATGGGCCCAGCTTAGGGTGGTTTGTGGGCCTGAGATTAGCCTCGCCTGTTTGCAACCTTGCTCAGCCGTAAATTGTCCTGCTTGAATCTGTGAATACCTCAAACCTTGTATTTTCCTCAGTATTCGGCTTGCCATGTGCTCAATCAGTTGCCGCAGGTCGTGGCCGCGAATATGTCAATATCTCCCTCTTTCGACGTTCAGTGCTACTTCTGATGCACCGCGTTGCTGCTAGCTGCGAATTTGGAGGTATCCACCTGTGACTATCGCTTGATAAATAGATTTATCCATATAAATACCGCTAAGAAATCTTTGCGAATGATTGCAATCGCCGCCAAGTGAACATTTCGGACCTTGGACTCCATTCATTTCGTCCATGAAGCCTTTGGCATGCTGCATCTTATTCTGAGAGTTCTGTGAAATCATCTGTACCAGCTACCGCGAACGCATGACGACGTACTGACTGTTCTGGCACTGCAGCTGAAACAAATATGTCACGTTTTGTGGAAGTGCAACTTACAGGACGGGAAAAAGCCATGCTGCTAGACAATTGTGTCCCTGGTTAAACTTTTTTCAGTAGTCAATTCTTACATGTTCGATAAAGTCTGAACGAATAAAGAATGATGTAATTGCTGAAGACACAATCTCCAATATGTTGAAATCTCGGGTGGACACACTTCATTGTACAATACCACTCGCTGCATAACCGTTAGAAAATCCGTCTTCGCATATGTAAAGCAACGTTTCAGAATGACACAACCAGTTCCTGCTGCCTCACCCAATTGTTACAGAGGGGCACAAGAATAGTCTACTGACATTACGTACTCAAGGGCTTGCTGGGAACTTCCACCTCACTTACGCGCCGAGTCATATAAAGACCTACATACTTTACTGCCATGCACAGACACATATTGGTGGCCCTATTTATCCTTTTTATTGCCGGTAATGCGATTGCAATGCGCCGCTGTTTTCCTACACGTCGTCCGCATAGATATTCAATCAGGAACGTAAGTGACTATTTTCAGTTTCATTTCAACGTTCACTAGAACATACAGGTTCTTATAGAGGTTGTTTCACGCAACTAGAACCATCTTTTTTTAAAGAAGGTGGTTAACCGCAGCTGAATAAAACAAACGACATATGACTTGCTGCCATGTGACTTTTGTTAGTGTATTATTGGTACTTGGCTTAATTTGTTAAAGAAAAGGAGCTTGATTATCGGGACTGAAAGTACCATACAAAAAGGGTTATGAATTTTGGTGATTCGTGCTATAATATTTTATCTATATAAGCCAATAATACCATAGTCTACAGACATTCTTCGAGTTCCTCTGATGAGACAGCTGCGTGGGAAGGTTTACTGCTATGTGCGAAAGTTTAATTCCGTGTAAAATGTTTCCAATTTAAATATTCAGCAAAAGTTTCTTACAAAACGTGCCGGTCTCTTGCGCAATTTCTAAGATGTGAAAATATTAGGTTCGACACGTGTTCCGGAATATTAAGCTGCGTTTTTTAAGCAATATCGGGCAGAAAGGCCGATTGGCACAATAGAATACGGACAGGAGTCGAGGAATTCAGCCTCCATGTGCGAAAAGAAAAGCTGGATGTTTGAATTAGTTATTCGAGTAATTTGCTTATTCAAGTCTATAATATTTGATACAATGAGTCCCATGAGCTTATAATGAATCAATTCAAATAGACATGTACTTTCGACGTTGTATCGGCAATTTTAAAATAAATAAATACATTTTGTTCATTAAAAAGTATATAATACACTGTATTGCCGCTTGGCATTCCCAGAGCCGAATAGCTCCTTCTTTAATGCCCGAGTATACAGTAAGCGATGGGTCCGATGTAATAATGATAATAATAATATATGGGGTTTAACGACCCAAAACCACCATATGATTATGAGAGACGCCGTAGTGGAGGGCTCCAGAAATTTCGACCACCTGTGGTTCTTTAACGTGCACCTAAATCTAAATACACGTGCCTCAGACATTTTCGCCTCCATCGAAAATGCAGCCGCCGAAGCCGGGATTCGATCCCGCGATCTTCGGGTCAGCAGTCGAGCGCCATAACCACTAGACCACCGTGGCGGGACGATGTAATAATGGATTCAGAGTACAAGAATTATGTGCAAGATACAGTCATTTGCATCAAGGTTGTTATGAGTGAAATATTCATGAATATTGTCAATATTAAATAGACCAAATAACAAAAGGCCCTCAGTGGGGTCTTGGGAAACTCGACAGTCAATATTAAATTGCTTTTAGGAGCAACGCTCCCAGACTTCTAGCACACAGAAAAATAGACATTTGGATGAACAGTATTGTTTCGCGCTCTCACCCTTACAAATAGCGAATCTTTTCACTGCTCTGCGTCGGCTGAATGGCCCCCGGTAGGTCTTGCGATCTCATCGAAGTGAAAGCAGCGCCCACACAAGGGACAGATAATGGAAATAATGGGACGAGCGGTAGCACCGTCTTTTCTATTTTCTTTGGCCATACGTTAGCGTTGTATATGCTGTCCTGAATTGTAATGCAGTTCGGCAACTTACAGTTCGGTGTAAGGCTGCCTCGGAAAGTTTTTAGCTGTGGACATTTTGAGAGCGGGAGAGGGGTAGCGAGAATTCAAGTTTGGTAATTTCAATTTTTCAGACTTCCCGCCTCGTACTCTCATCCACATTTCATTTCTGGTCGCGCATGCCTGGCATCCATGACGCACATAGAAAACAGAATCAAGGGCTCTTGTATTCCGGCGAGCGCATGTCTGCCACCTATGCCGCCAATATACAATGGAAGTAAGGTCTCCCGTGTTCTAGCGCTGGCACTAGCGTTGGGGAACTTTGAAACCGCAACGCCACCTGTTGAGTCTAGCTTCTTTTTACATAACCAGGTGGCGGGAGGCACGGTTCGCTGGCATCTCGCGCGCGCTCATTATTTATTGGTTCCTTACAAGCGCGAAATTCAAACGTATCAGTTGGAGTGGTGGGCGTGAACCGGAGCAGCGGGCGGCATTTGCGCAGTCGCCCACCGTGGGGAGAAGCCAGGTTCATTCATATTTTACCTGAATGATAGTGTGCTAAGTTTATAGGTCCATGAGGAATACTAGCCTAATTTTTCTGTCATTGGCGCTTTTCTTATTCAGTTCATGAACAGCTCCGAGCGTATATGGACGTGCAGAACATCTAGACTAACTGGCACCCGTTGCCAGTTTGACCAAAGGCGCATTATGAACGCACTGACAATTTTCTTCAACAGAACGATCTTGATCCGAGGACAAAGGTAGGCTGTTTGTTTTTCATTATTGACCTTTCGAATGTTTCTAATGAGTATTTGTTCTGTTTTTTTTCTTTTCACAGGTATAGCATACGGCTGCGGGGAGAATTTGATCCACTACGCAGAGATCGCATGGATGTTAGTACCCTAGGTACAACGTGTATATGTACATAATTGTCACTAAATTTGTAAACCAATTGCCACGACGCTGTTAAGATGAGGAGCACGTCTTTTCAGAAATAAGTCAAACAGTGAGCTTTTTCTTAAGTTTACTTAATAAAAGTTAAATAACAATCATGCTCTATAAATGAAGTGCCGATTGACTTTTTGCAGAGTGGTTTGCATAGAGATACATTTGTATTCTTTGGTGAATGCAAAAGCCGACAAGTTATCTACTTTGGAGTATTTCCTTTTTGTAAAATGACTCTCAAACTCTTCTCGCTCTCACTGCAGAATCCCTGATGATGACACCTCGGGCCTGTTAAATTATTTGTCACCTATTTAGTCGACGTGATTGCCTATTTCAGGTATGCAAGCTGTTTCTCGCGAAACGTTGATTTATGAGGCTCCAAATTCTTCGTGTGGTGTCGTGCAGCTTGGGCTACTAGCGCGAGGTAAGTAGTACCATCTTTTTACGTATACAGTACGCTATAGCAGCGTCACGACTCTCGCTCATCATCACTGTCTCTTTCCACCAGAGCTCCGCACGTTTCCTTCAGTTCATACCTGTGTCTATATGTGAACCACCAATTGAACTTCTAGCTCTCGCGGGGCTCGACACCGCTGCCGTAGCCGCCGCCTCTGCGCTTCGGCATTTCTCCTACCAATTAGTTGGCGCTGATGTGCACACCGGTCGCTCTCAGGAATCTTATTACAACACCAATCCAAATACGTTGCAAGGCATCCTATACAGTACAGTACAAACAGTGACCACCTTGCTGCAGCCCTCTTTTACTCGTTAAATAAGAAATTACCGATGAAAATCTTCAAGGTTGCAGAAAAACTGCACTTGAAATCCTAGCCAATGTTTTAAGCGCGTGCGCAAAATCACGCCTGTTAGGTCATGTACTGAACAGCCGTAGTCAAGCGCCATGGCTGCTTGCGATGCCACGTCTTGTTTTCTCATTATTAGGAGACTGGTAGCCACAACGACGCTAGGTTTGTCTCGGTAACTGTAATGTACGGAAGAAAAACATCAAAACCGTCATCACGCCTATTGTTGCTGAGAAAACGCAGAGAGAGAGAGCGACAATTTCCTGGAATGGAAAGTAGGTATAGTCGGCATAGGCCTAGAAAGAGAGAGAGCGAAAAAACGTTTATTGAGGAATAGCTAGTTGGGAAAGGTGGCAGGGTACCTTAATTTTACGTTTCCTCCAGCCTGCACCGGCCGCCGCGCCCGGGCGACGAGTTGGCACTGGGCAACCAGTTCTGGCTGGGACACCGCAGCCTCCCACACTTGAGTGAGGAGGTCTGGAGACGTAAATAATACGCGCACGTAGTGCGATGAATCGGCTTTTGATGATATGTCTTTATGCACTGCAGTGTCGCCAGTTCGAGTTGAAGCATTTGCCTTAGGAGCCGAAAAGCCGTGGTGGCTCTGTTATTGGCCAATATCTAGCGCATATTTGCTGCAGCAGTTACGGGAGCCGATGTGCAGCCAGAGCTCGGAAGGAACGGAGTGGCCTGCCTACCAAGACAGTGGTGGAAAGGAAGCAGCGGTGAACATATGTGCAGGAGGAATAGAAACTCTGATATTGAGGCGCAAACCTTCAGTTTTACAAATCGCAGCGCTGCTCAGCACGTAAGACTTGTGGACCACATCGCCGCGAGACCATAAACGTGACTCATGCGGGAGCAATAGACACATTTCCATTTTTGTCTTTACACGCCCGCCGTCCATGCCCTTTTCCTACTGCGAAGTTTAGACAAGTTCTGAATTTCCATCCCTTATATCACTATTTCAGCGTGGGCAAGAAACTGTCTTACAGTGTCTCATTCGTTCCGACGAAAAGTAGTACATAAAGATGCACTAAGCTTATCTCTTCCACTCTACAACTTCATATTTCGCGTAGTGAAATGCTAAACGTCCTGTCCTTGTCGACTCGGTAATTAGGTTATACCCATCGCATATAATACTGCCAGGAACACACAGTTGCTCCTACATTGCAGTACACGATGAACATGAAGCTGATATTGTTGTTAGCGTCTTCTCGATCGTACGGCGACAACTATTATGGTGTCGTGATCATTGTAATGAGGTTTTATTGCTTTCATTTTTATCATTCTGTTGATGTTATCGTGTATGAATCTCTTTCTATAGATCTGGTTCGATTGCAGTTCTTTCAGAACATACCACGCTTACATACCGGTGTTTCGGTGCATTTAGGACATATTTAATTATTCTGTAGTTTTTTTTCAGGCTGATACATTTTTCAAGTTATCACGTGAACTGTGACAGAAGATTTGCTACATTATAATACACCAGCTGAAAGTCGACACCGCCCCTGTTTCTTCTCTTTTTGACATGTCAGTTTTACGTACCCGCTGTTCAAATATTAACGGCGGAGGTCTTTAAGGGCGAGGTTAGTGGAAAATCCCTACGAAGCCTACTCAGCTCCTGACAGATATCTGCCACGGAAATTGGGAACGCTCCACTACTCTCATCCGGTCAGCTAAAAATCAAGAATCTGTCTATAACTAGAATGTTAGGCGACGGCTAAAAACATGCGCTCTCCAGAATTAAACTTCTTATCGACTTAGGTCGTGCCAGCAGAGCGTGATGAGTGATGAACATCAACTGTAATGCGATTGCACTTTCGTTCAAAAGACAACACCTCGTAAAATCGGAATTATAATAAAAACATTTTTTATTTCGCTCGTATTGTGGACGTTAAAGCAACGCGCAATTATCAATGATAACAGCTCAGCTGTTTAAGGCTGAGGTTAGTGGAAAATTTCTGCATAGCTGCACGAAGCACCTAACGAGTATGTGCCACTGAAATTTGGTAAGCCATTAATCACTAAAACGAAGCGCCACAAAAAATGAAGAAGCTGTGTATAACTACAATGTTCAGTGGTGGCTAAAGTTGTGCGCTCTCAGATAGATAGATAGATAGATAGATAGATAGATAGATAGATAGATAGATAGATAGATAGATAGATAGATAGATAGATAGATAGATAGATAGATAGATAGATAGATAGATAGATAGATAGATAGATAGATAGATAGATAGATAGATAGATAGATAGATAGATAGATAGATAGATAGATAGATAGATAGATAGATAGATAGATAGATAGATAGATAGATAGATAGATAGTGCCCAAAGCAAAGGGCACGAAGAGGAAAGAATTTGCGAACACTCGACGTTCCACTCATGATACTCACACTGTTTCCCAGGATTCCACTTGCGCACTGTGTGCAAACGGCGTCACTGTTGGCGAAAGTTCATGGACAAGCAAGCCTCTTCTTGAATTGTACTCGTATCAGTCACAATATAGAGAAGCTGTACGTTACATCTCTTGCAATTTGAGTTCCATGACTTTAGCTAGGAAGACCGGGCTTTCATGTAGGCAGATTGCGGCAAAACTGCCATTGAGAAAAATCAAGCAGTGAAGAATCAATGTTATGACACCTGCTCCTCACGTTAAGTGAGGGAAGTTGTATGCATGTTTCATTCTATTAGCCCATAAAACGTGCCCTCTGCTTCACTTGAAACGTTTCTTGTTCATTTAGATTATTAGTCAATCAATATTCCCTTGAGCTTTGAGCGGCTTTCATTCTGGAAGGTAGTCGAAGGCGTCGGCTAGTTTTCGCGTATAAAATACTGATAGTCCTAAAGGACGCGTGCACTTACAGATCTCCGTTATCGCTTCACGCGTAGGAGTGGTGCGACGGATCCTGTGTAGAAAAGTGAAAGAGTGCGGTAGACATATTCAACCGATTAAAAAAAGCATTTAAGAAATACGAACACAGCTAGCATACCAGATAAAGGTTTACGAAACAAAGAAACATGCACCGATAGGCCTGACAGTAGATAAACTACGAAGACGACCGTTTTCTGAGGTGGAGTAATAGCTTCAACAGCATCGATGTACCCTTGTACAGCGACTTCGACCGCGCTCGTCGCGGCGCAGTAGTGACACTGAAAGCCTGTAGTTCGTCAGTGCGTTCGAGCTGCTTCTCTGACTAGACTGCTTCCATGCTGCTGTCTCTGTAACGGTGCACTCAACGTGCGACATTTGCAAACTGAATTATCTAGCGATAAACCCTTTCAGCAATTTCGTAGGCAGTTACGGGCTAAAGATCACCCTTCCAAGTAACGCAGCCATATAGAATGAGTGAAATGCGGAGCGCGCGCCGCTGTAGTGGCACCTCGTTTCGCAGAAGTTCCGGTGTCAACGTAGGTGGCGTGGTCGGCATCGGCGACGGCGTCGTTGGTTGTGAGCAAAAAATCGACGTTGTCTGTGGGCTAAAATTTCAGATGGATGCAAGTAAATAAATAACAAAAAAAATCATCGGTTCGTGTAAGAATCGATTTCTACCACGGAGCCACACCAGTGCATAAAGCGGCTTCATAAAAAAAACGCTATAAGAATCTCATGCAGTGGGAGGAGTCTCTCCTTAACGCACGTAATATTGCGTGCTAGAATCGTAGAAGCGCACCAAGCGTCACTACATGGGAAATACGCAACGAGTGGGTGTTTTACAGCTGCCCACCCATTAGAAAGCGTGCAGCTGCGCAGGTGCGCGTGGCACTTTACAAAAGGAAGAATTATGGCGTAGTGGGCAGATCGAAACTGTACTTGTAGTGTGCGATATAGGATAGTTTGAAACGGCCAATGCTACGCGAACAAATGTTTCTTTACTTGCGGCCCGGTTGGAGGCGATGGGCGCGGGACCCGATCTATCGCGTTCAACGCTTCATGGCGAAGCTCAAATGTCCTCCGAGTTTTTCACTTTTGGACCATATAGAAAAGCAGTCTGAATGTTATACCTATCTTATAGAGTGATAGCTCTACTCTTCTCGGTACAAACCCCAAAAAAAGTATCCGTTTCGTGAATCTCCCCTTCAGGCTCAGCCAAGCCTGCGAAAGAGCTTCAGCGAAACACTCGGTGCGTTCTGTAAAATGAACAACGGCTCATGGTGAGCCTTTCGTGCCGCCACTCCCAGAAGCATTGGTTGCATCCAAGTTTGCTGCGCGCACACACCTAGAGCGCCGCCGGAGGCGACCAGCGTCTGTGCCTTGTCTTGCTGTGCTACACATTTTTGTCTCTGTGTGTAGTAGACGTGTCAAGACTTCTTGTAATGTAGCAGACGTGTAAGAACGTTAAATATCTGCTTAGCAATGGTCTAGTTCATTCTCAAGTCAAGCAGAACTGAGGCATTGCTCGACAAATTTGGTTTAACGTTGTTCAACCTCTGCCATATTTTCTTGTAACCACTTCTTTCGTTGGTATACTTGTCCGATTGGCATACATATACATGTATCCCGAATACCAAAGTTCTGCATTTAGTAACTGTGCCGTTATGTTATTTCCTTGCTTCTAGATGCTGCGTTATATTATGAGCTCCGAGTGAAGAACTCTTCTATCGAAGGCATGATTGATAGAGAGTGCTGGAGGCACTTTCATTGCGTCGCCCATCGAGAAGTATATGTTTACAATTCGGAATGCCAACATCACGTTCGCCCACGCGAATGAATTCATGATATACTGCCCTTAAAAATTTATCTTTGACAAGCTGCACATATTTCACCTTACCAACAGCGGTGCATATAAATGCTGCCATTATTCGCACGTGGCATTCCAAGCTAATAAAAAAAAAACAAAGTGGTCCGCTGCTGTCAGGCATGATGGGCATGTACCTTTAGGTTGCAATAGACTCGACTATCCACATTTCTACTGGAATGACTGCTCGACAAGCAGCGATGTCAATAAAGCGACGTCTTTTCGGATGTGCCTCGCTAATGTTAGGTGCAGAGCTAAGATATGTTGACTGAAGGCAATTTGTCATGTAGAGTGGAGCCAAATTAAGAAACTTCTATTTCTGGCTTTTTTTATTTACCGGAACTCATCAGCGTCACCGTACATGGCGGAACAAATACCGAAAGATATTTGTGCACACGTCGCACGTTTTTATGCTCGCACGATGTTTCCCAGGCAGAGGAAGTTCGCCAGACAGATAAGAACGCCTTACAATGCCTTTACACTCTGGGCGCCCTCTGGCACAGGGCAATAACTTTACAGTTTGTGGACCATAACGGTGTATGGTTGCTCATTGTGGTGTTAAACAAACGAGATATAATAACAAAATGGAGTACGACAAGGTACTTGATGGTCGTCAAGAAATTAATGAATTTTCGAAAAAAAAGAAAATTTTTTGCGCCTGCATACATCCATTTCTACTGACCCTGTCGCCCTAATTCAACGTGAGAAATATCTCCGCTACTTGTTCCTTTTCGCACATCTTTTAATTCCCATGCCTAAATATAAGGTTGTGTTATGTAAAGTACAAGATATGCCAGGTTGCCCGACCCGAGGCCGCTTTGTGAGCCCTGCCGGGGCACGGGCATACTACTTCTCGACGTCAGCCACCTCAGGGCACTCGAAAAACAGCTGAGTGCCAATATCCTAGAAGTGTCACCGTCTTCGTGACACTGCTAAGATATATAAGAGAAAGCATAATTTTCAAACATGGCTGATCCCTCCGTTATAGGAATTGGTATGGCAGGAAAGTGAAACGTGTCTTCACAGAGGTAGTTGAGCGTTTATTGCGCATTGATGAATGAGCGCTTGTACAATATCTATTACTGTTTGGCAGCTATAGCACCGTCAAACACAAAGAAGGACGCACGAAACGAACGCACAAGTATACTCAGGATGAGCGCGAACTGTTTTTTTACCCTTGAACTTGAACGCTATTTAGAATTGAAATATAAGTGATAAATTGCATGTGTTGTACACAAATACAGAAGGAGGTCTCAAAGTCGCGAGACTGTGAGTGAGACCTCCTATAAAAGCATACATCAGAGATACAACGCAATAGTAAAAAAAAATTGGATTTGGATTTGGATTCCCACGGTGGCAGATCCCACGTACCGTGGGATCTGCCACTGTGGGAATCGATGTTATGGGAAGCATGCGCGGGATGGTGAATGTGGCGTAATTTTACACATTGAGCGAAACGTTACGGATGGCGCTAGAGAAATGTCGAAGTGGTATACGTAAACTCATATGTTGAAGACCAACACCGGACGCGGTAAGCTGATATGTAGTGATTATGTTCCTCAATACTCGATAGTGCGAATCCGAACAGGACAAAGAAGGAACACAGATGCACAAGACAGGCGTTACTCGCAAGTGAGCTTCGTTCAGGAAAGTTTCCCTATACTCCGTTTCATACATCAGGTGCAACGCTATGGAGGCTAGCGAGACTTCTTGCAGTAAATCCGTCCGTGTTAAGAAATAGTTCGGTGTTCTTACCACCCAAAATTGACTTTTCTTTTCGCTTTCACAGTGGGCAGTTACAGAAAATGTTTTGTGTCTTCCAAATAAACCAACGCCGTTATATCTGCGGTATTATGCAGCTCAATCACTGAGCGTCTAGTTGCTTTTGTTTTTCGTTATTTTATTTGTGGCCCGTCGTGACGCGTCGCGCGCTGGTTCGTGCTCAGCTTGCGCGAGCGTTTACAACGACAAAAGCCGAACACTGGACGCGCGGATTTACACATTTTGTTTATTGAACTTCCTGCATAGCTTCCACAACGTTGCACTTGATGTGTGAAACGGAGTATAGACATATGGTACGCAGCCGACGGGCACGCGCAGGCGCATTGTACGTAGTACGTTACAGTTGCAGTTGTTACAGTGTTATGCTTATACTTGTCCGCTATGACGGAGAACGCACGCACGTTTCACGAACCTGTGTGTATGTGTAGGAGGGGTTCTTGACAGTTCTTGAACAAGGTCATCAGCACCTTGTTCACTGAGCACAAGGAGCTTGCCATGACTTGTTATCGGATCCGGTCGCGATCGCGGTGACGAGGGGTCCATGTATAGTGAAGAATGAGGTATAGTACGCGCGTTGGAAATCGTGGATGCCTCGGTTATTTTGTCGACAAATCGTCCTTCGATAGAGCCGGCGACATGTCGGAACCTGAAGTCGCCCTTCGCGTTGGTGAGTTATAGGCCGTCGAGGCTGGTAGGCCTGGATAGTGCTACGTAGACCAACATCAGTGGATGGCGCTTGTCATATTCGTAGACTACATGGGCGTATGTCGCCTACGTATCCTAGTCTATAAGGCGGCTGTAAATCAATCTGACATCATTATCGGTCAGAATGAGTCCATCGCCCAGCCTTGTAAGAAATGAAGAGGACACGGCGTCGTTCTGGTGGACTAAGTGCACTTTACGGTGCGATGAGTGAACATCATACGTAACATTCGTTAGTGTATTCGTCCGTGGTCGAGAAATGCTTCAATATGCCTTGCTGATTCATAGTAATAGAAATGTAATGTTTATTGGACTGCTATAAAAGCAGAGCCAACACTGGAACCACAGACGTTTATCTGATATGACGCCTGTATCGTAGGAGTATATATGTAGTGTTTATCGCTTTCTTGTAAAATTAGATAGCCACCACCACAACCACAATTGACGTTGCACCAATATTACGCCTGCATAGGCTGTTTTTCCAAACCAGTTTATATACCTGGCGTGGCTCTGTGGTAGAATACCTGATTGTCACGCAGAATGCTTGGGTTCGATTTCTGCTGGGATCCTAATTTTCATTCTTTCCATTCGTCGGGTCAACGCTGCCGATGTCGGTTTTTCTTAACGCTCTCGCATTTCAGTTACCAATGTTTGTTCTCGCCGTTCCTGGGCACATATAAACTGTCAATCACCTGTGGCGCATACCCGTACACCGCGGCCCATGGTAAACGGGTATGTGCCACACTTGTCTAGAGGAAAGGGTTTGACGACGTACGCGACAGGGCTTTCACGTTATTCATGTCATGACCAGAAAGTCATATTTGTCAAATCATCTTACCCTTCCATGCCATTTTTATTCTACACCAAGTTAAGGAGGCGATCATGAGAGCACCCAGGCGTAGGCGGGTAGATAGATAGATAGATAGATAGATAGATAGATAGATAGATACGTAGATAGAAACGCTCAAAGTGCCAAAGGTTCGCTAAGAAATGCTTCGCATTTAACAGTGGTAAGGATAGAAAAATTGAGATATACAAAATGTACAGATAAGCGCGAGATAGCGAACATAAGTTATGCAAAATATGCCCATAAGCACGAAAAGACTAACACAAAAATGCAATAACATTGACTCTGTATAATATCAAGCATTATAAATTTAATAAGGGCGAACGCAAGAATTTTTTAAACATTTCGAGGGATCTATTTTTGATCTCCAAAGGTAAAGAATTCCACAAGGATACAGACGAAAATTTTGTGGTAAACTTGCCATTATTAGTCCTGGGTACCGATGTAACTTTTTTTGTGTTTAAGCAGTGCGCTCCTTTCGCAAACGCGGCTGCTGCAGCTAGCGAAATGACCTTCGTGGGCCCTGTAACTTCAACGCAACCTTTGCGGTGATCGCACACCACGATCACCAGATAAGCGCGCGTGCACGGGCGACCACGCCCTGCAGGCCACAGTTCTGGTAGGACGCGCGCGCACCGCAACGAGCGGGGCATTGCCCTTTAAAGCGCGCTCTTCGCGCCATCTCGCTCGTGATGACGAGAACACATTGAAGTGCCACCGAGCTCTGAGTATCAGCACTGGGAAATGTTGTATAGAAATAGCTCGCCGTTAGTGTACTCAAGAACGTGCGCTTTGTGGCCGAGTCATTTAGTGCCCTGCGCTGTGGAGCTAGGGGTCGTTGTTTGGATGCCCAATGACGGCATGTGTGCCTTTATTTGTTGTCATCTGATAGTGTGCATGTTACAACGTCATATTTGTGACGGAAATACGTCAGTGAAGCCTTGGTGGTCCTCGGCATAATACACTTTCGTGTTAAAATGCCAGCGCGGTCAAAATGAGGGATGATCAAAGGCTAACACCCGTATTCTAGAACGTTTCGTCACTCAACGCTTCCCCTTGACTTGGGAAAGTCTATGGGAGCGCTGTCTCGAGGTAAGACAAGTCACTGCATATTAGCGATAATATGCAGCGAGTCTTGAGAAGCGTGGCGTCATTTTCAGTCGAGTAGCTGTGCTGTGCTCAACTCAGTCAAGTGAAGGACGAACTCCGAGTCGAGGCTTATTTGAGAATACGGGTGTAAGTATTACCGATACTTTCCACCGTCTTTAGTTCGGGTCATATCGGCGTAATTTTGACTCGAGCACGCAGATCAGAGCAAACATTATGTTTGAGACCAGGATTGTCGCTGCATGACGTCACTGTGATGTCGCACAGCGCCTAACAACATGGTTGTCATCACAGTAGCACTAATGAAATACCTCTGTATTTCAGCTATTCACTATTATTTGCCTTAAAATTAACAGGTGTGTGTGCGCAACCAACACATGTAAGACCGCTATATATGTTTATGCTCGATTAAAGTACTTACTATATTATATTATGTATCATGTCATATCATAATGTATCATGTCATATTATGGCGTCGTATCAGTTGTCTACAAAATACGCGTATTCTTTGTAAGCGTGGGTGGATGATTGAGTACGTCTGGGCACTGCACTGTACTTGTGCACGCTCTGCGTTTCTCTTCTGGCCGCTTTGCCTCATCCACGTACATGAGAGATTTAGTTAACCTTGCCGAATGTCCGTGTTTTTTTAGCTCGTTTAATTCTCTCCCCACGGCGCTAACTACCGCCTAATTCGCAGCTGTGGCGCTGTCGCAGATTCATTCGCATATATATTACGCAAGATATCCCTGCGGAGGCTGTACTCTGCTGGGTGGCTGCACCCTTGATGCAAAACTGCGTTGAAGCGTACATTTGGCAACCAATGCATGAAGAAAATGACTGTACGCTCTACGACGGTGCAGCCATTTGGTGTAGCTGTGCAGTTTGCATTTACTTGCGTAGAATGCTGAAACATACGAATGTAAGCTAATCAGGTCTGTCAACATCAATTCAACTCATTGCCAACCGCACTTCTGCAAACGATGGGGACCATGAATACGTAAAATTGTGGAAGGCATCACTACACCGCACCTTACTTCTAGAAATAAATCACATCACTGTTTTCGAAAATGGTGGCAGTGGTGTTCCGCATTTTTTACACTACATGCACCATGCCTGTCATAATGGCGAATGCAGCCCGCACATTCGCGAAGCGAATTATGTCGATGGCTTAGAAAATGACGCAAGTTCATTTTGGGTGTGTCTAAAGAGTGCGGCCGTTGCACAACTCCGTGCCTTTGTTTCGGTTTCGCCGGCGAAATCGACTGGATTTTGTCCTTCCGCGACAATTACCAGCTGCCGCACTTTGGACACCTCAAAGCGGCAACGGGGTCTTCGCAGGAAGTGCTCCAATACTCCATTTTGAAATTGACATTGAAATTTCATTCCGCAACAAGAGCATGTTACGAGGAGGCCACGTAAAAGCCGCTCGATCAGCTTGAGGAGCCCTGACCTACCCTAGTACACAGAATAGCAAAGAAGCGTGCGGCTAGGTAAGTACAGCCTATTAAGAGAAATATATATGAATTCGTAACGTGACTGAAAATGTAAAAGGAGATTACAATGCAAGCATAGAAAAAACGGTACTCGTCACATCACATAATTATACAAACACTAATCGCGGTTGTTATCGTGATATGCTTGATATGTTAATCTTTTGTTCCTTTGTCATGTGGTTTAGATTGTGGGCAGTTGAAATTTTAACATTTGATTTCCATAATTCGTTTTGCATTTCGCTATGCGCCACACTTCAGGTTGACGTACTTTATAAGAAGGGTTTTCCTTTAAGCTCACTATTCTTGCAATGGTATTTTTCAATAAACCGAACTTATATAGACGACATACCTTGCAATCGTGTATTTATGCAACCTGAATGATGCGGTGCTTTTTAAATGAGTCTGCTGTGTGGCAGCGATGTGGCACTTTACAGGCTAGATGCAAAGCTTTCCTTTAAAAGACGGTAAGTTTGCTAATGTTTGCAGTAGTTGTTGTTGACCATACAAGAAAGGCATTATTCAACAAAGAAGAAAACAAAGAATTATATATGAGCACGTTAACGGAAGCAGGAAACTAGTAGCAATGGCGGCGCATAACGCCGATTGTTCTGGATAGTTTATTGATAATATGGTTCACGTGATCATAACATGTCATGTTTTGTAAAAAAAAAGCCTAATGATTTGAAACTTTTGACAACTTCAATTGCTGGGTTATTTAATGAAATGATGGGAAACTGGAACTGCGTGTGCCGGGAGCGAAATAAAACAGCCTTAGTTTTTTTATGTTTAGTTTTAGCGTGTTTACTGGAGTCCATGCAGTAATTTCTGACAGAGCGTTAATCGCTCGACTACCTACTTCGCTGCTACATTTGCCTGAAAAAAAATAATAAACTCGTATATTCAGCGTATATTATATATTGAGCTGATTGATCAATACGGAATATCTCATTAATGTAAAGTATGAAGAGAAACGGTCCCAGATGGCTTCCTTGTGTGAAGCCTGTTTTAATGGATTTTATTGAGGAACGCTTTCCTCCAATTACGACGGATAGAGTGCGGTGTTGCAAGTTAGACACGATTCACTTGTGCACAATGCCTCTTATACCATAATGATCCAGCTTTTGACGAAGAATTTTATGATTAATGAGGTCGAAGGCCTATGAGAAGTCGAGAAAAAGCCCATGTACCATATTTCTAGATTCAAAATTTTCTAAAATGTATTCCTTTTGTGCCAGTAGCGCGAGCTCTGTAGGCTTAGTTTTGTGGAAACCCTACTGCGCCGAACTGATCGAGTTGAAATGGTTATTACTATTTTCGCTACACCTTTTGAAAACACATTTCTATAACCCTTTTTACAGATAACTGTGACTTTTGCTATCTGCATGTTTCACGGAAAATCTGTCGTGGACAAACATGTGTGAAAAAAGCTGGTAAGGGAGGGTGCTACTATATGAATAACATATTTAGCAGGTTCATTTGAATACTACCCGCCTCGGCAGTTTTGCTATTGCGGAGTGTCAGGAACGTCGCTATTAATTCACTCCCTGAAACTGGCTCTAAAAACATTGTTTTGTTGCTTTGATCATTCGTATATGTTTTAGCAGTACTACTGGTTGTTGTGTCACCAACTGAATAAAGAAGTCGTTGAATGCGTCAGCTAAGTCAGACTCTTGAATTTCTGTCCCATTTGTCATAATTTTCGTTACTGCCTCCGGTGCATTACTAAGCACACTGTTAAGTACGCTTCGAAACGTTTTCTGTACACCCACGTGCTGAGTTAAACAGGTTTGAATAATATAGTTTTTTGTATCACGAAGGCGTTTTGTGAAAAAGTTTCGGTACTTTTAATAAGTTTTGAGGGCTACCGGGGACTTGCTCAATAGAAAAGCCTTGAACAGTTGGTCGCGCTTACTTGTAGGCGTAAGACATTATTTATTGAAGGTTTCCGACTTTTTTTACATGATTTAAACGTGTTTACGGGAAATCATTCAAGGTATATTTCAGATAACTTGTTTATAAAAACATCGTATGCTAAATTGGGGGCGCTCACTGCGAACACATCGCTCCAGTCTGTTCTGCCTAAGCATCCTCTAAATAGGGTCAGTGTTTCAGGATTAATCAGTCTATATAGAAATGCTGCGCACAGTTGTTTAGGTGCGGTAATAGGTTGGCTTGGAAACATAAATGTAGGCATCTGGTCGCTAATATTGTGAATCAGAATGCCAGCCGTAAGTAGGGAAGGATCAAAGTTGGTTATTTAAAGACCTAAAAGCATTGCTGATTGTGAAATGATTCGCGTAGGAGACGTTACAACATTTTGACAGTAACGCGAGCTTAAGAATGATTCAAGTTCTAATTTAACACTGCTGTTAGCTTACAGGCTGATGTTGCGGTCACCCCTTAAAATTAAGGCATATTTTCTTTCACTCGCAAATTCTAACAGAGTGTAAACAAGAAAAAAAACATGGCTGATCCATCTGTCATAGGAATCGGTATAACACGGAAGTGAAACCTGTCTTCACAGACGTAGTGGAGCGCTTGTTGCACATTCCTTCGCCCCAAGGGCGAAGGAATGAATGCTACAACAACAAATTGCAATGTCACGCGAAGAACGGCAAGCAGCTCGAAACTTGCAACGCGCTGCTCAAGCAGAAAGGACGCACGGAACGAACATACAGAGAATGAGAGCGAACTAACTGTCCCAATTGTAACTTATTCCTGCGTGAGCACTGCGCTCCTTTCGCAAAAGCGGCCGCTACAGTGAGCCAAGTGACCTTCGTGCTCTCAACGCGACACATACAACCCACCGCGATGACGAGATAAGCGCACGCACGAGCGACCACGCCCTTAGACGCGGGCGCTCGTCGCAACGGCGACGACCTTTCAAGCGCCCCCTTCTCTGCCCTTCGAGCCTTTCGCGCTATCTCGCTAGTGATAACGAAAACACGCTGTAACGCCGATCTCTGAGTACCGCCACCGGCAAATGGTGTATGTATATACATAGCTCACCGTTAGCATTGCGATGAACGGACCGTCCGTGGCCAAATCGTTTCGCGCTGCGCGCTGCGGAGCGAGGGGTCGTAAGTTCGATTCCCGGTGACGGAACTTTTTCTTCTGGTTTTTTCTTTGCCCACTGTTAGTCTTTATATTTTACAACGTCATTTCCGTGACGGAAATACGTCAGTGGAGCCGTGGTAGACCCAGGCATAAAACACTTTCGTGTTAAAAACGGTCATTCCTTGACGGAGGGCGGTAACATACACAACACACTGAACTACCACATCTAATAGTAAGCGTTTTATAAAAAGCAGAAATACAGCAGAATTTCGACCCTAACGCAGGGTCCATCGAACTTGAGATCAGCATTGCTACGCCACCACCTTTTAGCCTGTTTGATTCATGTAGTACGGTTTATAAGTTGGAAACTTCAATACATCATTTTCCCAAGCAAACCACGTTTTAGAAAACATCAGAACGTCAAAGCATACTTGTGCTTCACTAAAAATATTCCAGTTCATCCTGTTATTTCTACATAATCTAAGGTTTAAATGAACAACACTAAAGCTTTTCTCACAACAAGCGTCCCATTTTAAGATTTATAAGGTCTATCAGTGCAGTTAAGGGAATCATGGTAAGAAAAATATCAAACGATTATCAGGAGTGTAACAATGAAATGCAGAGCAACAGTATCACAGCTTATCGAGGTCAGCCAAACAACGAACTACAGCCGCGCTATCACCCACTTTTTTCTTGACGAGAATCTTGCCGTTGCAATGCCATGAAAAACGATAGCCATTGTTTTGTGCCCACTCTCTTATACAGTGCAGCAACCCTGTTTTGCTGAGTCATGTTCTCAGTGATCAAAACACCCGATGAAGCGTCTCTTAGGGCTTTCGACATTTAGAACCACTTATCACGAATTGACTGCTGGGCAAATCGGACTTAATTTCAGGTGTTCTGTTTGGCTTTGATGGAAGTCTGTGAATAGTGCCAATGACATTCCCCGTCAGCTCTGGTAAGTTAGCAGTCTTGGCCACATCATTCAACTTACACAGCAAATCCGCGTTTGGCGTAGCTTGGATGCCACAAAGTTCTATGTTTAATCTCCGACTACGAAACTCGAGATCATTCACTGTAGCCTTCAGTTGCTGAATATCACTAGAAGTGCGGTCAGCCTCCAATTTCCCTACGCGTCTGCTTAAACTACTGTCTCTTCCCTGTTTAACTTGACGCCTCAGGATGTTAGCGTACTTCTGTGACAATAGCTGGATTGAGTCTTTAATTTTCCCAACCTGAGCAGGCAGCCCTACCAAAGCATCAAGCCTTCAAATTATATCTGCCAAACAAACGGTTAACTTGGCGTCCGTGTTAGTTTTCTCCCCCACCTTTAGCTTTAGCTTCTGACGAACGGCAAGCACACCATCGCCATGCCCTGCGACCTCTCTCGCATTTAGTCTTAAATGTTGACTCCGACCAGCTGGAGCAACTAGCAATATGGTAAGAGGACTCACATCCGTTGCACTTCACGACGAGTCCATCACAAGGGAGGGAGTCATCACTGGAGCGGCATGTGCTTCCCATGGTACGTCGTCCGGAGATTCACAGTAGCACTCAGTTCACACTCACTTTGGCGGCATTCAGTTCGGAAAAAAGAATCAAATTTAACACACAGCACTGAGCAAAGCACTGAAACACTGTGGCAACGGCGGTAGCGGAAAGGCAGCGGTATTACGAAAATAAGCGAACTTACCAACCTGGGTAGGCGAAAAAGAGCAGATTAGCGAACGTCCTTTCATAGCCGCCGCTGCCACCAGTTTGTCCAGGTACGATATCGGCGCCGGAAACACGACAACACTTCCGCGAGGTCAATGACGTCATGATGTTGTTCCACAGCCCCGGCAGCAGATCAGGGGAACGTCCTTGCACTTGCACCGCCGCCGCTGCCACCTGCGTCACCCGAGTCATTTGACTCGACCACTTGCGTCCTCTAATTAAGAACTCAATCTAAATTCTTCAATTGCTCCAGTCGCTAGTTGATGCCTTCAGTAATGATGTTCAACACTACACGAACTGCAATTATGGAGTCAGAGAACAAATATCACATTTCGCTTAATCCTGAGGAGTTTAGCAAACATTTCTTGAAACGCACCGTATACTTTCAAGAAACCACATATGGTCATTTCCTGTCCTCGGCTACACAAGGTGTGTTCGAAAGTTCATTGCTTGCTGGAGAAGAAGTTGAGATGGAATTCGAAGTTGTCGCAGTCTAAGCAGATATATTGCCCATGAAGAAGACGAAGTCAGTATTCCTCACGTATTCTGAAATATCGTATAGTAGTGCATTTCGACTAATATTGCCTGCAATGCGTAAACCATCAAGAACGCCAAGAAGCAACAGAGTAGACAAAACTGGTGCAGTATAAGAGAACGGGCTGCTATTAATTTTATACATTTGAATTAGCTTTATATTTCTATGCTCGGGAGCTACTGTACATACATAGTATTCTGAATGTTATTACACGCGAAAAACACCAAGTACACTAAAGAGCATAATCGGAAGGCAACAGCCAGAAGCAGTAAAACAAACTGGAAATAAATGACGTGATGTGATATAGGCTGCGAAATGCTTCGTCTTGTCTGGATTACCGCATGCGCATCTTCTGTTTCCTTCTTTATTTTTAGTGGACCGGCGGTGAGCATTGAGGCTCGCACAATTTCTGTAGCGCATTTTTTGCCAGTCCACGAGTTCCAGTTGCCAGTCCAGTTGCCAGTCCACGATGTGCAGCTCCGCGGGGAAATAACCGCGTGCCTGAAACACCCTCACATGGTGCTTCCCCCTTGAATCACTTTTCAAAAGTTCGCACTTTACAAATTTTATTTCTGATGGATATTACAAAAATTTCGGTGCCGTGAAGAGAGTCGGAAGATTGATATTGCCGAAATTGCCATTGCTGAGCGTGTGCTGGCTCGTATCTTTACGACCATCTTACACGCCCAGGTACCTTGCCATGGTTTTTTGCAGTTAATGTAACTCTAAGAAAAGCCCGAAATGCTTTTCCTGTATATCGTTCCGAAAATACTACTAGGTTTACACCTTTAAAATAATTTTCAGAAAATGTTTCAATGAAACGTCCATAGGAAGTGTTCCCTTTTCAAACGCGCTACAATCCTCGGTGCAACGCATTCATATGCTTCCCATAAATTCATATTCGGCAAGCGTGGGTGTAGGGCACAGTGGTTATGCCACACACCTTCGGAACAGGCTTCGAACCCCACCTCGCCGAGAAAATTTATTTCATTTTGCTAGTTCACTAATGAGTTCTTGGATGTGAGCGCGAAAAGACAAGGACGAAGGGAAGAAGACACACACACTGACGCTACTAACAACAAAAAACGTTTATTTTTATTCACCAAGCCTACTTATATACCTTCTTTTGCACACGTGACCACTAGCATATAACATGAAAAACGAGCAATACAATCAACAACATGACAGGGTTGAAAACCTCCTATGGCGAAATTGACCGCTTCTGCGTCACCGGCAACCAGACAGACCTTAACACATGCGCAGGTAGTGTAATTGAGCAAAAAGGAATTAGACTACCTGCGCATGTGTTAAGGTCTGTCTGGTTGCCGGTGATGCAGAAGCGGTCAATGTCGCCATAGGAGATTTTCAACCCTGCCATGTTGTTGATTGTATTGCTCGTTTTTCATGTTATATGCTAGTGGTCACGTGTGCAAAAGAAGGTATATAAGTAGGCTTGGTGAATAAAAATAAACGTTTTTTGTTGTTAGTAGCGTCAGTGTGTGTGTCTTCTTCCCTTCGTCCTTGTCTTTTCGCGCTCACATCCAAGAACCATGACAGACCAACAAGCCCGCATCGCTACCCTCGTCAATTTCACTATGAGGTTCTACACTACTATAGCAGCACCGGCGAGCGCACTCGCACCTCCTATCCGAACGAAATATATGGCGGGAAAGACCGGCTTAAGCACACGCTCTTTTCTCCTTACATTCTCCTTTTCCACCAGCTGGCTGTTGCTGATTGGCTTGCAGAACCAGCGGAGAGGGGCCGTGACAACGCGCTGGTGCCTTCCTTTGAACCAGTAAAGAACCTGCGGAGAATGCCATCTGGAATCATGACTGATGCAGCGCTAAAGACGAAGCCTAAGACTAAAGGAACACAGAGTGCACAGGGCGGGCGCAGTCTTATGCACTCTGTGTTCCTTTAGTCTTAGTCTTCTTCTTTAGCGCTGCATCACTCAGGAATGCATTCCGGCAAGCCCAACTTTCCATTCTACTGCCATCTGGAAGCCATATGCGAGCGTGACATCAAGGACAGCGGACGAGGTGATCACTTAAAGAGCTCCGCTGCTAAAAAATTAGCCATCATTTGCATGGAAATTCAAAGATCGCAGTGCTTGTTCAATAAAGCACCAACGTCGAGATGTACTTAGTTTTAGGTTCTGAATAACCTACGTGCAGCATCTTGTATGTCATTTGGGAAGTTCTGATTGTGTCAAAAGATAAGTAGAGTGTGCTAAGAATGCTTAGACATTCTAAAAAGGCAGGGCGCGCAAACACGGACACAAGAAAGAAGGCAGGACACCACAAACGCTCTCTAACAACATAATAGATGCACAACGGCGGAAAAGAAAGAAGGAACGAAAACTTATCTGCGCATGCCCATGCAATAGGCGAACCTATCAATCCGGCACGCGTGGGGGCCTACGCGAAAGAAACTGTTAAGGCATTTTATTTCATCTTTATGCAGGCCCCACGCGTGCCGGATTCATAGGTTCGCCTATTGCATGGGCATGCGCAGATAAGTTTCGTGCCTTCTTTCTTTTCCGCCGTTGTGCATCTATTCAGTTGTTTAGTCGGCGTTTATGGTGTCCTGCCTTCTTTCTTGTGTCCGTGTTTGCACGTCCTGTCTTTTTAGAATGAATACGTACCATCTAGCTCAGCTCTCCGTTATTCTAATGCTTAGACCTTGCTTCATTCATGTCTGGCCACAATGAGCATGTTCTACTGTGCTGATAGGAAATGGAAACAATTATCGATGACAACATGGCAAAGACATCAAAAGACGAGGACAAAGAGTTCACCTTGTGTGCCTATTTATGCCACAAATGTCTGAATCCAGCTTTACAAAGCGTAGAACAGGAGAAACAACCCCTTTTTGGCGGATGCGCAGTTTTACTCAAAGGCGCAAATTCATTAGGTGCATGAAGGCCGCATGAAAACCTCGAGTTGTGTTTTTAAGAACCAAACACACATTTGGTCGTTTGCAAAATGGTTTGCAACTGAACATGCTATCTGCCTGTGCTGCATCAGCCCGCCGGCCTTGTAATGTCTCCGGGTAGACAGCAATAACCTGCTGAAAGCCACAGGAGCAGCGTCGACATTGACCCAAGTACCGACGATCTACCCATATATTTGAAAATCAGCGTACGCGAAGTGTTTGAAAGAATACTGGTCAGTTAGTGCAGAACATAGACATCTAGGTAATGTCACACAGGTGAGGGATCAGCTTCCACGATATGGAATTGCAGTTATACCTGACGTGTGTACTGCTGCGGCTTCTTCCTCAGTTTTGACGGTCAGTGTTGCCGTTTCCATTAGAAAAAAGTGGACCAATCGCTCAGCTGAGCAACATCCTTGAGCTCAAGCTCGTCATTTAACAGCCACTGAATTACCCCACAGATCTTCGCGATTACTTCCGACCGGACACCAAAACTTAGCCAACTCTAAACCGCGTGGTGAAGCAGCTCAAAGGCGTCAAACGCATTACGTGTAGTATTATCCTAAAACCGCGTAAGTGGGTATTGGTGATTTACAGACGGCGACAACGAGAACCTAATTTGAGGCAGCATAAATTTGCGCTTCCCGTACCGGGAACATTCCCATACCGGGAGCATCGTCTTGCCAAGTCATTCCGAAATAGAAGAACTAAGAGAGAATAGGTGTACCGATCGATTTCATTTTGCTGTTATGTCTGACCATACACTGCAGCAGAAACGGCGGTGCTCACATCATTTCGGATACTTTGCCATCGTGCCTGCACCAGGACAAGCTGTCGCCTGCTCTTTTGTACACTATAAACAAATAGACCGTGCACCCTGTCACGTTCTATAGATTACCCACGATGACCACCAAACAGTATTTCAGGTGCTCTTGCTCGTGAGTCATGGTAATAGGGATCACCTGTACTCCGTTGGGTTTGTAGACATCTCACGGGACTCAATGTTGTTCGCTATTTTAGTAGCTACCGCCAATTTGATGGCGCTGTAGTGATTGCGGTTTCGACAGTGCAGAAGGAAACGGCGTCACTTTTCGCGAAGGTTTCGCATAGTGCAAAAGCAATGGCTGATTGGCAACAATCCAGCTCTTTTTAGTGGTTTAACTTTGTCAATTTTAAAACCGTAGTGATTGCAGTGCTTCCAAGCTATAAAAACGCATTTAAAAGCAAGCACAGGCAGTACAAGTGCACGCGGACAGCTGCACATTTGGCGCTTTCATTGCGTTATATATTCGTCCAGATCTCGAGACAATAGTGGCGCGCACAAAGTTTGACTGGTACATGCAGCTGCTTCAACGCGCAGCAAAGTTTCATGGCTGACGGATCGGCAACTGTGATTGTCAACTAAAATTTAGGCTCACAACTGTGGTCTCTCCGTCTAGAGATATTAGCGAAAGCAACATCGTGGAAACCATTACTGTGCGGATGATCGCAGCCGAGGTGTGCGGCATTGCACCGTCGATATAGTGAACCAGTGATCAAGCAGCTGTTCTTCAAAAGCGAACCGGTTCGAGGCATTGACAAACCAATTTGTTCGTGCTGCTGTTCGAGACCAATATTTTCCTCTGTTTCTAGTGGCTCAGTAGGAGGCTGTAATCAAGAACCATTGCAAACATGTCACCTCAACTTTCGCCCATGTATTCGTTGACATAGCGAAAAGCTAGAGGAGCGAGTGTCCGGCGTACCTATTTAAGATAGACTTTGAATTATGGCCGATGACTCTTATTCATCGCCTCGACGCGTACGTAGTGCGTTACAGCATGAACGATCCGAACTGATGGTCGTATTGTATTTTTGCGCTGTACTTGAGATCGGTCAGAAAGTTCGCTCTTCATTCCTGTTTCCTGAATACACAGCGGGATAAGTTCAGCATCGCATAGAACGTACAGCCGTCTTATGAGACAGTATTTGCACTACAATGTACAAAACGCTCTTTCTGGCAATGTTCGTCATTTTCGTAGCCCATATGACGCGTACGATGCGCTTTTTACCGAATCATCGAAGGAGGACCTACTATATTATTGATGTAAGTGAATATTTTTGTTTTAATATTTTGTCCGTTCGAATGTTGAACATGTGAGAACGTTTTCTTACACATAACACGTCTAATCATAACTAGCATTGAGTGTCTTCAGCCTTTTGTGCTTCTGACATAGCCTTGCTTCTTTACTTTTACAAATTTAGAATGATGGTGCGCAACTTAGTATATGATAATGCTGTTATCGCCACCAATGAATATTATTAGCAAATAAGTTGTGTATACAGCCGGCATGTGCACAGGTTGATGGTACTTTTTGCTCACTCGCGCAAATACTGAAGGTTCATAGCACGAAATTTGCTTTGGCCAGTTTAATAAGGCAATGTATAACTGGTCCTACAGCACCATACATCTGCACCATTGATATTTTCCTTGAATGCATCAGGTTTATGTGACGTAACTGATTATCCAGGGACATTGTTTACTCGGCACACTAACGAGCAGAATACGCACAGCTGTGAAATAATGACTTACGTCACCTCGGTGGTACGATAGTTAAGGTGCCCGGCCTCTGACCCGGAAGACGTCGGCTGGATCCTGGGCTCGGTGGTAGCATTCTGATGGAGGCGAATTGCTAGAGGCCCGTATACTTACATTTAGGGGCACGTTAAAGAACCGCAAGGATGCAGAAATTTTCTGGAGCACTCGACTACCACGTCATAATGTTGTTTTGGTATGTACAATATCAGAAATGAATAATTAATAATCTAAATAACATCTGAAGGCTAAGACTTTTTTCATTACTATGGAAACCCTCAGTAGTACTCTGCCGATAAGTTTTTACAATCCGTTTCTGCTTCTGCAGTGTGTTTCGCTTCTGGAGTGCGTTATTAAACAGCCAGTGACACGATGTATAGTTACCATGAGAATATCGAACAGAGCCGCTTGCATATTATTACTAGAAATGATCATCATCACCGCTTGTATGTCCGTGTCATCTCTCTTGTGAGTGTGTGTTCGCGCTGTTACCTCTTCTCTGTACCAGACATCAACAGGAATTTAATCGGCAATAGCAGGAAGTGACAAGAATGATGATGATATGTGATGTTTTATGGCGCAAGGGCCAATTAATGGCCAAAGAGCGCCAGGTCGTGGGACAAAAAGATGTGAGCAATGATTATGGTAAGTGGCTGTATAAGGGCCTTAAAATTCCACGCCCTAAAGGCGGGTAAAAACATATATCTATTAAAATCATGGGAGTGACATGAAAATGTGTGAACAGATCTATATATATATACAATGAAATTATGGCGATGACGTACGGAGTGAATAGCACGTGTGCCTCCTCAAGTCCTTTGTGTCCAAAGGCCTGGAGGCAAGTGCTTTTCTTTGAGAGAACTACCGCAGCAGCGGCCTCTGTTGAGAAGCCGTGCTGCGGCTGCCTGGAAATATAACATTAAAACTATGTACATCTTTGAGAAAACCGAGGAGTGAATCATATTTAAAAACAGGTTCGCTGCCTATGAACATTGAGGGATGGAGTGGGAGATGTCGGCGGTATGATGGAAAATGCTTTTCTCTGATGGCATCAAGATGGGTGCATTGAAGGAGGATGTGGAATACAGTGAGTGGCGCGTCGCATTTCTCACACATGGGTGGGTCACCGCCGGATAAAAGGTGTGCGTGTGTACTATGTGTGTGTCCTATTCTCATTCTACAAAGTGTGACTTCTGTATAGCGTGACTTTGACACCGGTGGCCAGGCACCAAGACAGGGCTTGATGACATGCAATTTATTTTTGGTTTCTCTATCCCACAAGCGCTGCCAGTGTGCCCTTAATGATTTCTTTAGAGCGGGCTTAAGGTCCAATGCAGGGACTGCAACAGATGTATCGGCAGCGCTTTCTTGGACGGTTGCAGCTAGTTTGTCTGCCATAACATTGCCTTCTATCTCACGGTGTCCTGGAACCCAGCACACTACAACATGCTGTTTGAGTGAGTAAACAGTACATAGCAGTGAATACAGCGAGACGATGACAGGGTTTTTGTGTTTCTTGAGGGTTTTCAATGCCTTTACGACGCTTAATGAATCTGTGTATATGACTGAATTTTGTAATTGTAATTGCTTAATGTGTTTAACGGCAGCATATATCGCATAGGCTTCTGCGGTGAAAATACTTGTATTAGGGTGCAGAAAGCCGGCATCGGAGAATGATGGGCCGACCGCCGCATAAGACACACCAGTGTGAGATTTTGAAGCATCTGTAAAGTATTCAGGGCAGGAATATTTGTTCTGTAATTCAAGAAAATATGTGTGGATATGTGCAAGTGGGGCGTGTTTAGTAACCTCTACAAAGTATAGGTCACAGTCGATAGTCTGCCACTGCCACGGTGGGAGCTCTATTGCGGGAGGCATCACGTTGTGTTCAAGAAGTGGAACACCCATTTCTTCTGCCAAGCCTCTCACACGCAGAGAGGCTTGGCAGAAGTCTGATACTAACAGAAGGCAGATACTAACTTTTAAAAAATACATGAATGATAGGTATGACCTCTGCAAATGAAGTGGCCACTCGTCAGATTCCACATACAGGCTTTCTACAGGACTCGTCCTGAAGGCACCTGTAGAGAGGCGAATACCTAAATGATGGACAGGATCGAGCATCTTTAGGACGCTTGGTGAAGCCGACTGATACGTTATGGCTCCGTAGTCGAGACGCGTGCGTACAAGACTCCTGTACAGATTCAACAGACATTTTTGTCACTACCCCACGTAGTGCGTGCCAGCAGTTTTAAGAGGTTCATTGTTTTCAAGCACTTGTTTTTCAGATGTTTTATATGTGGCACAAAGGTTAATTTTGAATCCAGAATTAAGCCTAAAAATTTATGTTCTATATTTACTGGTAAACGCTGACCCTGCAGATCAAGTTCGGTATCGGGGTGTATGCCTCTTTTCCTAGAAAAGAGCACGCAGGTGCTTTTTTGTGCATTGAGGCTGAACCCGTTCTCGTCTGCCCATTTAGCCACCTTGTTTAGGCCGAGCTGTACCTGCCGCTCACAGATTGCGAGGTTGCACGACTTAAAACCTATCTGTATGTCATCCACATACGTGCAGTAGAACATGTTGCGCGGGATGGAAAGACGCAAAGAGTTCATTTTTAAAATAAAAAGAGTGCAGCTAAGCACCCCACCCTGTGGTACTCCAGTTTCTTGGACAAACAGATCCGATAAAATATTTCCCACTCGGACACGAAATGTGCGGTTCGACAGGTAGCTCTCTATAATATTCAACATTCTACCTCGGATGCCTAAGTGTGAGAGGTCTCTCAGTATTCCAAACCGCCATGTTGTATCGTAAGCCTTTTCCATATCAAGGAATACTGAGAGAAAGAATTGCTTATGGAGGAATGCATCGCGAATTGCTGCCTCGATACGTATTAAATGATCAGCTGTAGATCGTCCCTCTCGAAATCCACACTGGTATGGATCGAGAAAAATGTTGGATTCTAGAAAATGTAGCAGCCGCCTGTTTATCATCTTTTCGAATAATTTACAGAGACAACTGGTTAGGGCTATAGGCCTGTAACTCGTAACGAGAGATGGGTCCTTACCCTGTTTCAGGATGGGAATTACGATGGCCTGCTTCCAAGCTGAGGGCATCTCGCCAGAAAGCCATATAGTGTTATAGAGACTGAGGAGAGTCTTCTGTGTCTCATGGGGCAAATGTTTCAGCATCTCATACACTATTCGGTCAGAGCCAGGCGCAGAATTGTTGCAGCAATTGAGCGATGCCTCCAGCTCTGCTAGGCAGAATGGTCTGTTATATGGTTCGTCTGTTGTGGATTTGCGTTCAAGCTTTTGTCTCTCAATTATTCCTTTGTACCTTTTAAACGTTTCCGAATAGTGAGACGAGCTGGAAACATGTTCAAAATGTGCACCGAGAGAGTTGGCTTGGTCTTCCAGGGTGTCGCCCTGTATGTTTACTAAAGGAAGTGAAAATGTATGTTGCCCTCTTATTTTCTTAACCCGGTTCCAGGCTCTACCTTCGTCGGTGTACGAGTTTATTCCCGATAGAAACTTCTGCCAGCTTTCTCTCCTAGCCTGCCGACGCGTTCTCCTCCCTTGGGATTTTGCTTGCTTAAACATTACTAGATTTTCAGCTGTGGGGGAGTCACGCAATAGCGTCCACGCCTTGTTTTGTTTCCTCCGAGCCTTACGGCACTCGTCGTTCCACCAGGGGACACGACGTTTGCTTGTGCCCCTGGCTATTTCCGGTATACATTGAGCGGCAGCGTTAATTATAAAAGCAGTAAAATACTCAACAGCACTGTCAATACTAAAAGAACACATGTCCGCCCACGAGATTTTAGTAAGCTTATGGAACTTCTCCCAATCGGCTTTGTCAAGATTCCACTGAGGAGCCTGGGGTGGATAATCATTTGCTCTTTGTGTTTTGAGGAGTATTGGGAAGTGGTCACTCCCAAAAGGGTTTTTAACCACTTCCCAGTTAAAATCTAGTAAAATAGACGGGGAAATGATGCTAAGGTCGATGGATGAATATGTTTTGTTCGCAAGGCTAAAAAACGTGTGTTCTTTCTTGTTAAGTAGACATGCGCCCGTGGAAAAGAGAAAATTTTCAATGAGGCGGCCTCGCACGTCGGTGCGAGGGTCGCCCCACAGGCTGCTGTGTGCATTAAAATCGCCTAGAACAAGGTAGGGCTCCGGCAACTCGTCTATAAAAGATTGAAATTCGTGTTTGTGTAGCTGGTACTGTGGGGGTATGTATATTGAGCAGATAGCCATGAGTTTGTTTGCAATTATAGCTCGAACGGCTACTGCCTCCAGTGCCGTTCGGAGTGGAAAGTGCTGGCATGCTACGCTTTTGTCAAGTATGATAGCTACCCCGCCAGAAGATGCGAGAGCATCCTGGCGATCTTTCCGAAAAACAACATACTGGCGGAGGAAGTTTGTGTGTCTGGGATTTAAGTGTGTCTCCTGTACACACAGCACTTTTGGACGCAATTTACTAAGGAGCTCCTGTATGTCGTCTAGGTTGTGTAATAGTCCTCTGACGTTCCATTGTAATATTGTGTCCATGTTGAAAGTTTACGTGTGCTGTGTGTGGCAAAAAGGTGAAAGTGACTTATTTTACAGAGCCTTTGTCAGGCCCTGTAATTAGGGTTCTGTCTTTTTTGGAGCGGTCGAGAGGTTCTCGCCGCTCCTTTGGCGCTGCCTGCGCCTTTCCACTTGGAGTTGTGTCCATTGCCTCGTGCGAGGCATCGGACAAGCGTTCCAGCGAGCGGTGTGCGCGCAGTGTTGGCTTCGCCTTCAAAGACAAAGCCTTTGGCCCGACCAACCTGGAGGTCGAAGGGAGCTCCTTGACCTCCGAGGTGCCATGGTTGGAAGAAGCCTCTGGCATGGCCATGTTAGAGGAAGGCAGGGCAGCCTTGGCTGCTCCCACCGTGGGGGCTGATGGCGGTAGCCTCGGCACGCTACGTGTGGCTTCGGCAACCGCCTCATGCCGTTGTGGTGCTGCCCCCCTATGCACCATTTCGGCGAAAGATGTTTTCGCGGCAATGTGCGGCGAGACACGCTGTCTTGCCTCACGGAAACTGATGTTGTGTGTGACTTTGATTGTTAGAATTTCTTTTTCTTTTTTCCACGCAGCGCAGGACCTGGAATATGCTGGATGGTCACCGTCGCAGTTGGCGCAGTGTACCTCGGCCTTGCAATCATCATCGGTAGAGTGTCCCGTCGCGCCGCATTTTGCACAGGTTAGTTGCCCTCGGCAACTCTGCGAAGCATGTCCGAACCGTTGACACTTGAAGCAGCGTCGCGGGTTTGGAATGTATGGTCTCACGCGTAGTTTCAGGTAGCCGGTCTCAATTTCATCTGGTAGCGTGCTTGAGGCGAAGGTTAGGATGATGTGCCGGGTTGGTAGCTCTTTGTTTTCACGTCGGATTTTTATGCGCTGCACCTGTACGACGTTCTGATCTTTCCATCCAGTAAGGAGTTCCTCGTCTGATAGATCCATTAGGTCGTCATCTGACACGACACCCTTGACGGTGTTCATCGTTCGGTGAGGCGTGACAGTTATGGGCTTGTCCCCAAATGATGCAAGGTTTGCCAATTTCTGAAACTGTGTCTTGTCTTTAACCTCTAGCAGAATGTCCCCACTGGCCATCTTCGTGGCCTTGTAGCCACTACCGATGGTCTCTATGAGACACCTGGACACAAGGAACGGCGAGATGTTGCGGGCCTTCTTGTCTGGATTCTCGCAATGGATAACATGGTACTTGGGGAACGGGTCTTGTTTTTTTAAGAGAGAGAATGCGTTTGCATCGGTGCGCCCCCTTTTAGGGGGGCGATCAAAACAGAAAGGGTTTGGTGATCCCATGGGAAAATGTGTTTTTTCGGCAACGACGCCTACCGCCCACCACGGAGCCCAACAAGGGGACGTGGCAGAGCATGTAAACAGGTCTGCACAACGCCAGTAGTACGCCGTTACTATAACCTAATATATATATCCAAGGTTGGACATGTACACCAGGTTAACCCTTGCCGCCGAGAAAACTGGAAGTAAACAGAAGAGATGAGTAGACAGGAAAGATTAAAAGTGAGAAAGACGAAGATGTGGAGGGAGAGAGACAGGAAAAGGCGACTGCCGATTTCCCCTGGGTGGGTCAGCCCAAGGGTGCCGTCTACGTGAAGCCGGGGCCAAAGGGGTGTGTTGCCTCTGTCGGGGGGCCTTAAAGGTCCAGTCACCCGGCGTCGGCTCAACCCCCAGGATCCCCTTTTCCCCGGACACGGCAAAGCCACGCACGGCTAGGCGTGGGAGGGAGTCGAAACCCCCCCGTTAGCTCGGGTCCGTGGTGTCGCTACACACCAAACGCCTGGTTGCGCAGACGCCCCTGCGGGGAAGTGACAAGAATATCTAGAAAAAAAAAGGCAGAGAACAACTTCGCGAAACTGCCGAATCAGTTTCGGTGTTTGACCGAAAGTCGCAAGCCGAAAGAAAAGTTCTCATTTAGTGAAACACGCTTAAAGCGAATAAGTTCACACTATATTTCAAGCTGCACTAACGTCTTATTTGCGTTCATCGGAAAAGTCTACGCATTTTCAAATTGCAATGGCTGGTAGAAAAGTTCAATAGAGTCAAATGAATAATGTAGTTACCTGTGGAGTTCGGGATGCAATTTTAGTATTCAACGTCTCAATTGCTAGTACTCATGCGCCTTCATATCTACATACCAGAGGAGAACAGAAACGTTTGTATGTTACCTGAAAAGAAGACAATATTGTAATTTTGCGAGACTCTAAATAATGTTCGTGACATATAAAGAATATAACATCTGCACTTTACCACTACTTAATTACGAAGCAGAAACCTGGAGGCTTACGAAGACGGTAGAACTTAAATCGAGGACTACGCATGAAGCCATGGAAAGGAAGAATGATAGGTGTAACCTTAAGGGACAAGAAGAGGGCAGAGCCGGTCAGGGAAGAAATGGGTATTAAGGTCATCTTAGTCGCAATCAAAAAGAAACGGGCATGGGCAGGGCATGTAGCACGTAGGCAAGATAACTGCTGGCAATTAAGAGTAAGTGACTGTATTCCAAGAGACGGCAAGCATTCGAGGGGGAGGTAGAAATTTTTGTGAGCAGGTGACATTAAGACGTTTGCGGGGAAAACGTGGTCGTCGCAAACACAAGACCGGCTTGATCGGCGAAGCATAGAAGAGGCACTTGCCATGTAGTAGACGCAGTCAGGCTGATTATGGTGATGATGAAATATTTTTAACTTAAAGCTCATTGCAATATTAATTTGGTGTTCTCCATCTTTCAGTTTTTGAACACGTCACAGCGCATATGGACTGTGCAAACCAGTAGACCAGGAAACACGACCTGCCAGTACGATCACGTGCGTAGCGTCAACCAAATGTTCGTTATATTCAACAGAATTCTCATGCAAGGCAGAACAAGGTAAGATCTTAGCCCTCTTGTGTTAGAAACCTAGGTCTTCTAACGTAGTTATATTCAACTACTTCCAGGTATTCTGCTCGACTGCGGGGAGAGGTTTTTCAAGATCGCGAAGATATGACATATGTAACAACTCTAGGTACACCAAATATATGTAATATGTCTCACTCATTACCTACAAATTTTCCAAAAAACACGAATAGCCAAATGATTGGTGCATACATGGTCTGCAAGAAATTTTATGCGCTTCATTCTAATGCGACGTGAAGATACCGCGCAGTGTGGCAGGACAACCTCACAGTGCTGCAGCAATTATATTAAAAACACGCCATCGATCCCTTTGTTATTTTCTTTTATTAAAAGTAGCCACCTTTCGACCAATACAAGGTTTCCCCATCGGTCAGAATATAAGGAGGTGGTTAGCCTGCTGACGTGGTCCTGCACGCGTTGCACATAACAGCAGCAGTGCTTACAGCTATACATAATTGAAATAGAAATATACACGAAACAGAAAATCACCAAAGCAGTGCTGGGCTTCAAAACAACGTGAAGTGTAATTTATACAATTATATGCTACATAGCAACAGATTTTGCTAACTAGCATGTATGAGCCTAACGGAGTTCCGGAATTGAGTACATTTATGTGTAATAAGGACAGAATAAGAATCATTACAATGTGCATGCATGCATATACATATGCACCTAAACACATATATACATACACACATATCTGTGACTATATGCAGTTTAAGGATAACCTTTTCTCTGAATCACTTTTAGGGGCGAAGCTCCTTAAGGCGGCACCCGTTCGTCCCTCGTCGTGCTCGTAGTAGTGAGTAACAAGTCTTACCCTTTGACCTCCAAGGTGGTGCCGGTGGGAGATTTCTCCTGTGCGTTGTTGAACAATAAAAAATTCGCAGCGTGCGCGTTAACTAAAAGCCGAATTCTTCTGTCTCTGTAGAAGTGTAAGTGTTAGCTAAAAGCCGACTTCTTCTGTCTCTCATTCCCATTAGCAGCCATTGTTTACCTCCAAGGTAGTGCCTGGTGAGATTTCTCCTCTGCGTGATTAAACAATAAAAATTTTGTTCAAAACGCCGTTGATTGATGAAATAAACCAACGAAAGACGCCAGATGTTTTGTAAAAACAAAACGAAAGAACGCCAGATGTTTCTAAAGCAAAACGAAAAAGACGCCAGCTGCTTAACGAAAGACGCAAGGTGTTTTCTAAAGCAATGGTTTTCTAAACAATGAAAATTCACAGCGTACATGTAAAATTAAAGTGAGCTGCAAGTCGTCATAACTCATCGAACCTTTAGTATAAACGCGCCCGATCTCACGTCGGTGATGATGTACTGGGCAGAATTCACGGAAGATTCACGGTTTACCGATGAACCTCCGCAGCTTCGCCCACTCATCATCATTCACTCCGTGGACATGCTGTGATTTTTTTTCTTCAGTTTCCGCACAACGCACAATGCAGCCCTCATAGAAACCAATTCGAAAGATTCTGTTCAAGATTTCTGTTGAACCAGGAGAGAAACCTTCCTTTCATAAGTTGGCAATTAGTGATAGCTAGCTGCCTGTGCGATCGTCAAGGATCCCGCGAGAGGACATCATATGGAACAGTTGAACTGGAATGCGCATCAATGTTTTATAGGACATTCCTAACGAGGCCTAACATATGCAATTCATACGCTCAAGACGAATACATGTTGAAAAACTTTAAACTTGGTCTGGTCTGTTCTGGAAGCCCTTTAATCGACGCAATGACATTACTTTTCAGACACAATGCAGTTTCCACAGTGTGTGTTGCCACTGTGGCGATGTGGTTGCTACTATTATACGTTGGCGTTCTTTTCAAACCGTACATGCTAGATGTTCTTCTCTCGTGTTTTTCTAAAGAATATTTCATAATTACTTCTCTTCCACAATCAAACTGTCGACACTAAAGATATTTGCTATGGCCTTCATACTGACAACATTGCTTTATTACGGAATTATTGTTTCGTCCACGTAACAGGTGAAAATTCGTTAGTTTAATGTAATGAAGCCATGAATAAATAGCCGTAAAAACTGTGTGGCGAAGGCAGTGAAAAGATAATAATAATAATAATAAAAAACCCGCATTTCCCCGAAGGGGAGTATGAGGAAGTGCGAAGCACGGGGTGATGTTATGAGGGGGCGCGCGCGACTAAACTGCAGAGCCGAGCGAAGGAGACGGCAGCGAGAGAGCACGCGCCAGCCGACCCACGGAGGTCTGGCCGTTTTTAAGTGCAAAGCACTTTTACTGATGATGATGATCTGTCTTCCGAACTCGTTCCAAAGAACCCGCAACTGCCGCAACGCGTTCAACTTGTTGGCGGCGTTGCGCACGCCCGAGATGGGGCTCAGGTTGTTGTCGAACCACAGTCGATCGCACACCGCGCAGCTATATCCGAAGCTGCGGTCCAGGAAGTCTCGCTTGAAGCGCGCGTCCGGCCGATCGAATTCGAGGGCCCGCGCTCGCTCATGCATCGCGCGTCCCCGCGCCAGATCGGCTTCGGGGTGCTCGGCTGTGCTCGGCCCGCTTCGCACGCTTTCGTTCGGCGTCTCCCCGCCGGCCTTCATCACCACAGGCAATGCGCGGGGCGCGCGCAGCCACGGAGCGGAGGGCGGAGCGCGCGCAGTCACGTGGGGGGTGACGTCGCTGCGCCGTTGCTACAGACGCTCCTCTCCGCTCCTCGCGCCGTTGCTATGGGACGGCGGATTCAGGGTCGCTTATAAAGTGCATTCGCACTTAATAATAATAATAATAATAATAATAATAATAATAATAATAATAATAATAATAATAATAATAATAATAATAATAACAATAATAATAATAATAATAATAATAATAAGAAGAAGAAGAAGAAGAAGAAGAAGAATATCTGGCCTTTTATGTGCGTAAAGCAAGATTTGGTTATGAGGCACGCCGTAGTGGAGGGCTCCAGACAATATAACCATCTGGTGTTCCTTAACGCAAACTGAAATCGTACACTACACGGACCTCGAGCATATTGCTTTTCTTGGAATGCGGCTGCCGTGGCCGAGAACGTACCCACGACTTTCGGTCGACAGCCGACCACGTTACAACTGTAGCTTATATTTCAGATTTTCGACCCATGTTTTGTGCGAAATTGATTTTTGCGGCGGAGAATAATACATGCGGCGTTGTGAAGCTGGGATCATTGACAGGGAGTAAGTTTTAGTCAGTTTTCCCCTTGCAATGCGCCTTGGGGGAGAAGACGACGAAAAGGAAGCGCGAGCGGGGCGTGCGGCTCGAGGAGTTGGAGCGCGACACGGTTGGAACGGCAGCCGCTGGTCGGCGGTTCGGGTCGCGACATCGCTTAACCAGGCGTCCGGCAGCCTTGCGGACCTGGTGAGCCTGGCTTCCTGCTTCGGGCTACGTCACTCAACCAGGCGTCCGGCGGCCATGTGGACCTGGTGAGCCTATTTCCCGCTCTGTGTCCGGTGCTGACACGGAGACCGGCAGCCTAGTCTGTTCCTGGCCTGAGGTCCTGGGGCCCGAGTGGTGTCACGAGGGGTCCGCGGCTCATGTTGGCGACGGGCAGCTAACCTGAGCTGTAGTGGCCTGGTGATCTACCGGCCTGCAGTGCCATCATCACCACCACTACCACCTCGCCACGGTCAAGGCAGCGTGACTGTTGACTGCCCAAGGAGTACTGGTGACGACCGACCTCGCCGCAGCGGCAACAGTTCATATAACGGCGAGTAGGACAGTTTGTGTGCGGGGCGCGTAGGACGTTTAGGATGTAAATAAGGAATGCTGTAGTGTGTTGTGTGTGAATCGTCAGAGTTATCGGTTGTGTTAAAGTCTGTGTTGTGTGTACAGAATCACCTGACTGCCGGTTGAATTATTTCGGATCCTGGGGCCACATTACACCGTCACAAACTCTAAATAAAATCCCTCGCCAAACGCCCCACACACAGTCCACATTAAAGCTGATGACTGGCTTATGGCAGTTTTATTTCGTGTATTGAACACTAATGCTTGGAGAAGGTCGTGTACCCATCATTCATTAACGATATTTGTGTACTGAACTGAAGCGAACTATTTTACCAGAGCCTCTATGTCAGCTTGGCTTGTTGAGTGTGTACAGATATCTTACTGACTGAATGATCAGCGCAGTGCAGTCGTATTCAAGTGTCCGTCCGTCCGTCCGTCCGTCCATCCATCCATCCATCCATCCATCCATCCATCCATCCATCCATCCATCCATCCATCCATCCCTCCATCCATCCATCCATCCATCCATCCATCCATCCATTTCATTCCATTCCTTCCATCCATCTATTCCATCCATCCATCCATCCATCCATCCATTCATTCCATCCATCCATCCATCCATCCATCCACCCATCCATCCATCCATCCATCCATCCATGCATCCATCTATCCGCCTACTTCTTGGCGATCTCGTGATTGCCTCCTTAGCTTAGTACATGCCAAAATTTGCATGGGAGGACGTGAATGTACGAGATTCGCACATCATAACATAAATAACGTGACACCCCTGTCGCGTACGTGATCAAATCATTTTCACCAGTCACGTCCGGAGCCGCCGCCGATAGTGTGAGGGAATACGCCACAGGTGATTCTCAGCCGATATCAGCCGAGATTTCTGAAATTAAAACCCGGCAGTCTGAAGGAGCCCGTGTCACAGAAAATGGCGTGCCGTAGTACGGTCGAGTGCGGTCTCAAATAATTGTTATTTACCAATTGGTTCTTTAAGAATTGCATTCTTCATTGAGGTGTGCGAAGAGTGATTGTACAGCGCCGGTCGCAGATATTGTTCATTTGGAAATATTAAATAGGGCAAACCAACAATTTCGCTCTTGGATCCTTCTCACCGATGCGTATTTTGTCATTTTAAAAGGCTACTGCGACTTAAGACAAAAAGTATTATCAAAATGACACCGAATTTTCACCACCTATGCCGATGGCATTCTCGGCATAGACCGGCAACAAATGAACGGAGTTCGACCAGTCCACTACTCCCTCACGTCCTTGTAAACTCCCGGTAGGAGGCCGCGGTTGTTGCAGCAAGCGGATGCGTCGCGACGAAAGAACCATGGCTCCGGGAGTTTTCTTTCCCCCAGCCTTCGCAACCAAGCCACTGTCGTCTCATTGTTTAAGGTCGAAGAGATTTCATGTTGTCCGGCAGTGTACAAGAAGATCTGCCTTAGAATACCTGGCATGGGTGACATTTGCATCGCCCCCTTTGTGTTCCTGAAGCCCCTGTGACCTTTTCCTGCCCGTTTGCTCGATGCAAGTCGCCCAACAACTCCTGAATCGTAATTCGTCGATGACCCCGCTCTGATCGTCCGCAGGTGTGTTCCAAGGTATTGTGAGACTCAAAGACTGTTACTATCTCAAACTGGCGCAAAACAATGAGCGCACTGTCGGTGTAGAGTGTACAGCAATCAATGTGACACCGGGAATTTTTTGTCGTTTCACTCACACCACCCGACCGAACACCAGAACTGGTGTTCGGTCGGGTGGTGCACTAAGAACGTCCTTGGTGCTTGTAGGAAGTTTCTGGCCAAGTTGCGATGCAGTATGCTCTAGTCAGCAGCTCCGGGTGCAAGAAGTGGAAACCATGGTTGATGAAGTGGAATAGCGGCACTATCCTAAGACGTTTATTAACGATATCCAGAAGCTCATGCAAGGGGAACGGGGATGTGTGAAGAGTGAAGACGCCCATATGTGTTCTTTCGCTATGTTCAAGGTGCATCAGAGTACGGTCAGAGAGCCTTGGGCCCGCTGGGCATACAAACCGTTTTGGAGCCTCAATGTACCGTGGGACATGTGTTCGCGATACTGAAAGACCGCTCACCCACGTACAATGAGAGCGTGCCCATCTGCAAAGAGCGACACACTGTAAACCAGTTTACACCCTAAGGGGGTTTTGCCTTATCTACAACTTACACCCTAGGAAAACGGTGTTTTCACGCATGAAAATACCCATACCATGGGATGTTGCCACTGGCCTAACATCCTTATCATGGGGGTTTCCAACGGCCTTAACACCCTTATGACCGAAAAAAACATCAACCAGCCAATGAGCATGCATTTCCAGATGACATCAGCATAGAAGGCGTACACACACGCCAAACCGTAGACACTACAGACCGTAATTTAAAATACCCAATGGACGGAGCACTCGCGCTACACAACCATAAGCTGCCACCAGGTATATATAGCCATAGTATCTTAAGCCGTCGTTCAGTGCCGATGGGGATATTCCTGTTCCGCATAAATAAACATTAAATACGAAGAGAATAGGCGCAAATGTGTGGTACGCTTGTAGTTAGCCGTAAAAGAGGCATATCCTTTAATCTAAACTCGCCTAAGATCAAACGACTTTTAGGGGCGAAGCTCCTTAGGGTGTGGGTCGTTCCCTCCTCTGTAGTAGTAGTATGCATGTAGCCAGCTCTAGTTCAATTTATTGCTCACTAGATGGCGTTTTATGTATTTCTCAGAGCTCTAGTTTAATTAATTCCTCACTAGACGGCGTTTTATGTATTTCTTAGAGTTGCTGTTTAAAGATGACAGATGGCGCTTGTATAGTGCGTATGGCGCATGTCATTGGATGTCTGCGATTGTAAAAGGCGCTCGTTCGTGGCGCGCTTTCTCTTTGGCTCGGAGCCGCCGGATGGAGGCAGACAAGGCGCTCGCTCCTGGCGCGCTTTCTCTTTCGCTCGGGAGCAGACACATTCCCTGCATTTCACCGATCACAAAGCGGTGATAATGAAGGGACCACCTAAACTAACCGTACAATAAAAGTTTGATGTTTAATACATACACGGTGTTTCACACTCTTTATATGATGTACAGGGCGAATTTCACGGAAGAGTTTCACGGTTTACCGATGAATGTCTCCGGAGCTTTGCCCCACTCATTATCATTCACCCCGTGTATATCTGTGATTTTTTAATCAGCGTGCCCCGTTTTCATCTGGCATGCTGTGTTATGGGCCATGGGTGTTTCGATCACCCTTAACACCCTTAACTACTAAAGGACGTTGTAGTTAGAACATCACCCCTTAAAGGCTATTTGGGGAAGTAACACACCCTTGCGCCCTAAGTTTTGCAAATTTTGGTAAGGCAAAAGGATGTTTGGCTTGCTTGAAACCGCCTTAAGGGTGCAAAGTGGTTTTGTAATGACATTGCGAAGCGTCTTCCTTCGGCGAAACTGGCCTGAAAAACGTAAGCAGGTTTAAGAAGCACAAAGCAATGTTGATAAATGCACTCACGGCACGTATTCCAAAGCGGAGCTTACTGAGCACTCCTGGGCGACCCGACAAAGCTTCGACCGAAATAATGCGACGAAACTGGCTCGGGAGCGAAGGGGGGGGGGGAACTCCTGAAATCTTGGTTCACTTGTCACAACGTATCATTTCCCACAACAAAACGGCGGACCGCTACCAGACGATTAGAAGGACGTATGTCACTAGTGGTCTGGCCGACCTTTGCTCATTTGTCGGCAGTATATACTGTGGATGCCAGCTGCATAGGTGGCGAAACGTCTATGTCAATTCGTTAATAATTGTTGTGTTAAATCGGAGTAAACCTTTAGCAAGCATGAATTTACAAGTCGGAGTAAATCTTTAGCAATCATGAATTTTCTCGTCTTGGGAACATAAGTGCGAATATTTTGTTACCCCTTATTGTTAATAAATGGACGCACCGAAATTTGTGCATCCACTCAATGTAGTTATATTTCTTGTTTCTAGCGTCGCACACTTATTACGAGATGCAAGTGAGAAATTCATCTCTTGAAGCCATCTTTTATCGACGTTGTTGGAATCACTTCTCTAGGGTCACTCGTCAGAGAAGAGTGGTTTACGACCCACAATGCGAGCACCTAATTAGTCTTGGCATCATGTCTTCTTTGAAAAAATCATCATTCACAAACCACAGATTTCTCAACTGTACAATACCGTTGTCTTGTGTTCTACGCGTGCAGCGTCTTCATTCATTAAATAAAAGCAATGAAGTGCTTCTGGCCTGTCACTCACATCATGTTCGTGTGAAATCAGATACAAGAAAAGCAATAACAGCCATTTTCCCTGAAGAATAAGTGCTTGACAAGTGGCAATGTGAGTACACTAGCGCCTTCCCCCATGCCATCTCGCAAAGCGGGCGCCCTAGAAGTCGCGGTGGGTTTCTCTGCGAGGTGGTAATCCAATTGAGTTAAAGTATATTGCGATCCCTATTAGACATTTTAGATTCACTGCGACTTTGTGCACCGAATTATGAACGATGATATTGCCGAAATTTAATCTGAACAGGTAGGAGGGATTAATATTTGGGTCATGTCGTCCACACACAAACCGGCCAGCGCAGTGCTAATACAGGCTCTCAAGGGCTCTTCAGAAGCTCCAACGCGACAACAAACGCACAAATTCACCATAGTATGTAGGAAATAAGTGTTGTGCAATATACAATATTGTTGTTGCCAAGCGAACCTTCTGGCAAAAGGTGCTGACGAACGATACATACGAACGACAGGGGAATAGATGAAGAGTTTGTTTCTTCGTTTAACAACCTAATCAGGCCAACGCACAATAAAGCCAAGGAAGGTATACGGAACACTTTTTGTAATTTTAATTCAGCGTAGTATCATTGTGTCATATCTTAAAAGGGGACGTCTTTCCACCTATGCCAATAACACTACACCGCTGTTAAATACTACAATCGTCTCTGTGGCACAATAACTTTGTTTCCGCAAAAATCTTTTCTTGCGAAATGCAGCTTTTAGTCTTTATTAACAACCTGCATTTGTTACTCGATTCCGGATTTTCCAAACACTGTGTTTTCTATATTATTCTAAGGCATCTGACGATGTCAAACTGGCAATTTGGGCGTGTTGCTAGGTCTTCATCGTAAAACATTGCACACACACGAAAACAAAAGAAGAAAAAGAACCGACGATGCTGCTGTATTGAAATAAAGTTTCAATTGACAGTCAGGGCTCGTGTCGTCAGTTCCTACTTTCCTTCTTTTTTCCTCGTGTGTGTGTGTATGTGTGTGTGTGTGTGTGTGTGTGTGTGTGTGTGTGTGTGTGTGTGTGTGTGTCTGCGTGTGTTTGTGTGCTGTTTTGTGATGTTGATAAGGGCATGTCGTCAGTTACTACTTCTTAAGCTGAATTAAATCTAGATCCTAACGTGCGTAATTGACCTTGAGTCTTCCTTTCTAACCGAAGTCAGTTTGCTTCCGCTAACAATGGTGCTTCGCCTGTACAGCCAGGGCTCTCAGGTGTTCCCCAACGCTCTGTGTTGGGACCCTTGCTCTTAATTTTCATGAACGACTTACCAACTAACGTCTCATCATAGATATGCCTATTCACGGCTGACTGTGTTTTACCAGAAAATAGCTAACAACGACGATGTTAGCTCGCTCCAGACTGATTTAAATAAGATATTTACCTGGCGTCAATTGTGGAACATAGAACTAAACATCTCAAAATGCTAAGCAATGCCTGTATGCCGCACCCCACTTTTATGTCTACACTATCATCTTAACAATACCTACCTCAAGTCTCTTTCTCTTTATAAATATCTAGATGCTCATATTTTCAATGCCTGTCATGGAACCACAATGTGGCGTACATCATTGCCAAAGCTAACCGTTCGCTCAGGTATTTTCGAAGAAACTTCTACATGGGACCCTTCATCTCTTAAGAAGCTTCTTTACACTACTTACATTCGTCCATGCCTTTAATATGCATGATCTATCTGGGATCCTAGTGGTATTACACTAACACATGAATTCAAAGCAGTCTGGAATCGTTCAGTTAATTGGCTTTATTTTACCCAATTATAACCGCACGGCCAGTGTTAACCTATTGAAGTCCCAGTTTAACCTTTCTAGACCCGCCATTTGGAGCAAAATAGCCCTGCTCAGCCTGTTTCATAAACTTTATTACCACAACGATAACCTTCGTCAGCAGTTTGTTAACTGCCCCCCCCCCTTATTCAGACCACCCAGAATTGACCACCTACAAAAAGTCCAAGTTCCTCTTTGCAGAACCGTAACCTGCTCGCATGGATTCATACTAAGTACCACCTCCGAATAGAATCTACCGACACATTACTCTTTAAGGACTTTTTGAAAAAGTATGTTTGACTGTGTTTGATTCTTCTTTTTTATGTATTTGTAGTGTTTTCATCTTCTATGGCTTATTTTTTGTTTATTGTTTTAGTTCTTGAAGATGAATTCCATTTGCACTATCCTTATCGTTACATTCTTTGTTGCTCACATCTTTGACAGGTCATCCAATTTGTTAATTATGTAGATCGTTCAAGTTCTGTTCATTTATTTTATATCAAGTGTTCTTTCCCGTTATAATATGTAACATGCCCCTCCCCTCTATAATGTGCAATATCGGAGGGTAAAACGAATAATTCAAGGAAGGGAAATTTTTAAAGACTAGTTTTTTTGTTCGTTACACCCTCAATGCCAACCAACACATATTGAAGCCAAGGAAGGTGTAGGGGACCTTAAGTATTCCTTTTTTACCTGCATTGTGGTAAGCATATGAATAGATGTGTGGAAGGTAAGGTGAACAAAAAGGCAATTTTACGCAGGCAGGGACCCAGCCTGCAACTTTTGCATAACGCACCCGAGGCTCTACCAATTAACCTACCGTCGCGGTAGTCCTGTCGTCCACATTGTCGGGTATTTATGTCGATGCAAGCCTTCGAGTCTTAATCAGCGCCGCTTGTAGCCGTCAACGCGAGTGTGGAACACTCTTTTGGTTTTTTGCCAACTGGCGCCACGTAGCACGTGCTCGTTTACAAAGCGGACAGCTGAACAATGAACCCACTGTTACAAATAAAAGAGAACGAAGGGGCGAGGCTCACGAGCAAGTGCCACGGGCGCTGGCACGCTCAGTTGGTTCTAATCCTTCGATACAGCCAGACGGCCGGGTTCTGTTTCTCTCTTCGTCTATTCGCTACATTCGTTCTGGTGCCGAAACCCGCCCGGTCGTCTCGTCCTCGACCTTCTACCATGGACCAACTACGCACTAAGCGCGGCTTCGCCCGAACCACCATCACCAAAGCCATATCAACACTCGACGCCCTGCTCGCAGATTCGACCACCCCGGCTGGCAGGCTCCAGGAGATCCTCGACCTCATCGTGGTAAAAAACGCCCAACTCGTCCACTTCGACAGCGAAATCCAATGATGAGTTGGAAGCAGACCTGACTACCGCCTACGAGTACGAGGAGAAAGTCAGCTATGCACAAACGAGAGTTCGCCGCGCAACCGCACCGCGGCCCCCGACGCCACCCGCATCTGCTCCTGTTACCGCAAGTCCTACAGTGAGCCTCTCGCATCGACATCGACGCAGGTAGCAAATTCACCTTCGCCTGGCCTCTCATCTCCAACGCCGTCATCTCGCATCGCTTTGCCCAAGCTGAACATCCCATGTTTTGCCGGTGAGCGGCGCGAGTGGCAAGAATTTTGGGACCAATACCGAGTCAGCATTCATGACAACGACTGGATCCCAAAAATCGACAAATTCAAATACCTATTGACATACCTGACTGGGCCAGCCAAGGCAGCCATCCAAGGTATTTGCCTCGCCGAAGCTAACTACGACGTAGCCATTCAGATCTTGTCCGACCGTTTCGGCCGTCGCGACATGCTAGTCGATGATCACCTAGACAATTTACTGTCTGTCGCGCCAATTCGAAGCTCACACGACGTGACCAACTTAAGGAATCTCTATGACGAGACAGCATTTCGCATCAACGCACTGGAAGGTCTCGGAGTGTCTCCAGGAGTGTATTGCACGGTCTACGGCGCATCCTCTTGAAAGCGTTACCTCCGGACCTCAGCATCCTGTATCGTCAGCGGCAAAAGGAAGACCTGCTAGCGGAAAACGCTGATGCATATCAAGGAGCCCAGTCACAACAAGTGAAAGACCTCATGAACTTCATTCGAGTTCAGATAGAAATACGGGAGCAAAGCGGTCTCGAGGAAGCGACACCGTCCACAAGCCGGCGGCATCCGCAGCGAGGATTCCGGCCACCACAACCACCCCTGCCATCCGCTGCGGCTTTATCAGCCGAAGTTCGATCCCCCTACTCGCGCCCCTGCCTGCTGTGCAACTCGCCCGAACACACTATTCAGGAGTGCTCCGAACGCCTCACTCCGGAAGAGAAACGAAGGAGGCTTCAGGTGGACAAGCTGTGCTTCCGCTGCGCCAAACGCAACCACTTCGCCAACGATTGCCGAACCTCCAGATCCCTGCAGTGCCACCAATGCGCTGGACAGCATTTGACTTCGCTATGCGACATCAACAACGTCAGGAACCGGTCACAGCGTACCGGCAACGCGTCGGCACCACAAGATCGCGCATCAGGGTCTGCCACAACCCCATTTCGAGCAAATGCAGTGTCAACTAGCGGCGCTAGTCTCACGCCTGTGCTGCTGCAGACTGGCCGGGCATGGGCTATCGCGCCAGAAAAGACAGTGCTGGTTCACTTCCTGCTCGACACTGGAAGTCAACGTTCTTTCGTTAGGCAGGACATCGCTCGTGCCTTCAATTGTCCCGTTCGACGAACTGAGCGCCTTACCTCGTTCACTTTCGGGAAAACGCAACGTCCCGCGACTCTGACTTGTGAGTGCGTTGCGGTGACGCTTCGGAGCCAACATAGCAGTAACCAGACCACAATAGAAGCTCTGGCAATACGATAAATTAGCCCAGTGACAAGTCCACCAACAGACGGCGAGCTCGTCACCATGATGACACGGCAAGGTATGCTCCCGGCTGATGCACGTCCAGAAGCGACAACATTCCGGGAGGACGAGATCAGTGTAATAATAGGATCGGACATCTACTGGGACGTGGCAACCGGACAGACAACACGGCTTTCCCTTCAGATAACAACGGCAGAAACCCTTTTTGGATGGACCATACAGGGTACTCTGAGCAGCCTAGCGCAACGGTCGAGAAAGCGAGCTACTTCTCTCTTCATTGCTGTCGAAGAAGCCACTGAAAACGATACCGCCCTGGACATGCGAATAGCCAACTTATGGTGCATCGACTCTCTAGGTGTGCAAGACAGTCCTGACAGCAGCCAAAGTGACAGCATCACCCTTGAATTGTTCGAAAGTGATGTGTCCAAGAAAGGAGAGCGCTACGAGGTTCCCCTTCTTCTTCGGGAGCCAGGTCTGGAAACCGGCCAAAGCAACTACGACCTCGCTAAAAAGCAGCTCCTGATGCAACTCCGTCGCTTCCGACAGCAACCAGATCTTCTTGTTCGTTATGACGACACCATCAATGCATACTTTAATGAATCCCACGCAGAACGAGTTCCAGACAACGACACGGTGCCGAAGCCCAACACGTACTACATGCCGCATCATGGAGTAATTCGTCGTGATGCTGTCACCACCAAGCTTCGAGTTGTTTTTTACGCGTCATCTCCCGCTCCCGGTCAACCATCCTTGAACAACGTGCTCATGAAAGGGCCCAAGGTGGATGCAGACTTACTCAAACTTTTGCTCAACTTCAGAATGCATCCAATAATTATGGTGGCTGACATTAAGAAGGCGTACCTTCAAATCAGCACTCGCCCGGAGGACAGAGATGCGCTGCGCTTCCTATGTGTTGCTGATCTCCCGACGGAACACGAACCATTTCCACCAATCATTCACTGGCGAATGACCCGCGTGCCCTTCAGCGCTAAGTCCAGCCCCTTTCTCCTAACAGCAACGTTAAATCACCATTTCCGAGTCTCCGAAGAGCGAATCCCCGAAACAGTGGAATGCCTCCGACAGTCATTCTACGCCGATGATTTAGTGGTCGGTGCGGACAACCTGCAGACGGCTCAACGGATTTATTGGAGGCGAGAATAATTCTAGCGGACGCCGGCATGGAGCTTCGTAAGTGGGTATCAAACAGCTCATTGCTAAGAGAACAGCTCCGGACGGACCGATTATCATTGGAAGATGAAGGCGGCGATCCACATACAATGAAGGTCCTCGGGCTTTGCTGGGAAAGAGGCAATGATTCCGTTATCGTGAGCACCGACCACGTCATCAAATTTGTGTCAACCATGCCCACCACAAAACGAACAATGCTCCAAGGATTCGCTAGCTTGTACGCTCCTCTCGGCTTCCTCACGCCGTTCAATGTTCGAGCCAGACTGATTTTCCAAGATCTCTAGAAAATTAAGCATCCTTGGGATTGCCCACTACCGCAAGAACAGCTAACAGCATGGAACGCCTGGTGTTCCGATCTCCCGACGCTAAGTGAGGTTCGCCTGCCACGACAAGTCAACAGGGCGCTGGGGAATCCAATTAAAACCACCGAGCTACACGTCTTCGCAGATGCTAGCATGCGGGCGTACGGTGTAGCTGTCTACGTGTGTGCTGAGTCAATGCACTCGCAAGAACGCAGTACTTACCTTCTTATGAGCAAGGGGCGAATTGCACCACTGAAAACTATCTCTCTGCCTCGGCTGGAACTGCTAGCCTGTCTTACAGCGGCCCGCATCTACAACTACATCAAGAACATACCGTGTTTCCATAAGACACGACCGTTTTTTGGACTGACTCCCAGATTGCCATCCACTGGATGTCACAAGATCCAGGGCGCCGCGACGTCTACGTCAGAAACCGAGTCACAGAAATACAGCAGCATACAGCGGGCCAAAAGTGGCAGCACTGCAAAGGCAAGGAAAATCCGGCCGACCTACTGACAAGAGGTATCACAGCGGTCGCGCTCCTTCGTTCATCTCTATGGTGGAGAGGTCCCTCATGGCTCTCTATTCCCAAGCACGCCCGGGAGGATGACGGGAGATGCCCAAAGCCCGTTTTAACCGCTTAAGAAGTAGTACCTGAGGCCGAATGCGTCGTCAACCTTGCCCAACAACAAGCATTACTGAAAGTCACCGACTACAGCCGGTACTCGCGCCTTCTTCGAGTAACGGCGTGGATCTACCGTTTCATCGATAACGCAGCAACACGGCGAGCGTCGACAGTCGGACCGCTAAATGCCCAAGAAATCGCACGAGCTGAACATTACTGGATCAAGCAGGTCCAGCATTCGCACTTTCCTGACGACCTTGCAGCACTGTCAGCTGGAAAATCAGTGCCCAATTCCTCCCATCACCTGCTTCTGCGTCCGTTTGTCGATGACGACGGACTCATACGCGTTGGAGGGCGCCTCTAACTTCTGCCCACATCATGTCCCTCCGTAACCCTATCGTGCTTCCTGGTGGCGACGCTGTCATTGAGTTGCTGATTCGTTCCACTCACGAGCGAATACTTCACTCAAGTGTCGAGCACACACTCACCGAATTACGTGAGCGCTTCTGGGTGCTGAAAGGTCGCAAAACCGTAAAGTCCGCATTAAGAGGCTGTCTGATGTGCCGACGACGCAAGATTGCCCCGGAATCAGCACCCACAGCGCCATTACCAAAAGACCGAATTACTGAAGCAAGCCCATTTGCGGTTGTCGGAGTGGACTTCTGCGGACCACTTTATTGTCATGCAGCGAGCAGACTGGCTCTAAAGCCTACATAGCCATCTTCTCATGCGCTGTAACACGCGTTCTACACCTAGAACTCACAACGGACACGACTGTCATCAGCTTTGTCGCAGCATTTTGGCGTTTTATCTCCCGTAGTGGAATACCGTCCACCATATACTCGGATAACGCACTGGTCTTCCATCACAGCGCAAGAGAGCTCGGAAATCACGCAACTTCCAGTCTTGAAGACTTCTGCAGTGACAATCGCATCGAGTGGAAGTTCAGTGTCGAGCGAGCCCCTTGGTGAGGCGGATGGTGGGAGCGACTCGTACGCATCACCAAGAACACGTTGAAACGAGCGCTGGGTCGCAGCCATCTGTCCTTCGAAGAAATTTCTACGGTTATCTGCGAGGTAGAAGCGAACATCAACAGCCGCCCGCTGACTTATCTGCTGATCCCGACGACTCAAGCCCACTGACACCTTCGCACTTCCTGCTCAGCAAACGTGCAACATGCTTACCGCAAGTTGTTAGACATTTTGACCGCACAAAAAAGACGAGGACAGAGGGAGATACGACGACACGGGCGGTAAACTTTCAACTCATTTTATTCACTGAAAGCCGTAGCAATATATAGACATTTATGACATGCGCAGATACAGTTACGTCCGCTCATCAGTTTAGTGGGGCAGCCACTTGTCGAAGAAAGACAGTTCTGAATGAAATAATTTGATAGAGGTATCACTGACACAATCATCACTTTTCTTTGTTATAAAATAAGCTTCTAATAGCTCCCGAGCTGTTTAGTCTTGGCTTCTGCCCAGAATCTTTATCTCCTGAAAGCGTTTACAGTGCGCAGGCAGGTGCGCCAAAGCGTCTTCTTTTTTTACCTTTTGCTCGTGTTCCCTGGCTCGATCATTTACGCACCGCCCCGTCTGCCCTATGTAGGACTTGCCGCACGTCAGGGGGATTTCGTACACGACTCCTGTAGAGCATTTTGCGTACGGCTTTGCATGGTTTTTACCACAGCCGAGTCTTCTTTTAGGTTCTCTGGAGGTACGGGGGCAGAGCCGCGCCAGCTTGAAGGGCGCCGAAAAAACAAGGGGGACGCCATACCTCCCTGCTACCTTCCTTAGGTTGTGGCTGACCTTATGTATATAAAGAACCACTTCAGGTCTTACGGTAAGAGTGGTCGTCCTCGTCCTTGCCTCCCTCCTCGAACCTTTCACCTTCTGCAGGAGAGTTTCCACCACTGGCGTCACCATCGAGTCAGGGAACCCAGCCGTCTTGAGACGGGAAATCTGATTGTCAAATGCATCCTGCATATTGTGAACGCACGACTTCCTGAGAGCCGACTCTAAACAGAGCATAGCAACTCCCCTTTTCACAATCTTTGACTGGGAAGAATTATATGGCACCAAACCCTTCTGTGCCCGTGGAAAATAGGAGATAAAGAGATAAAGATTCAGGATAAAGATTCTGGGCAGAAGCCAAGACCAAACAGCTCGGGAGCTATTAGAAGCTTGTTTTATAAGAAAGAAAAGTGATGATTGTGTCAGTGATACCTCTATCAAATTATTTCATTCAGAACTGTCTTTCTTCGACAAGTGGCTGCCCCACTAAACTGATGAGCGGACGTAACTGTATCTGCGCATGTCATAAATGTCTATATATTGCTACGGCTTTCAGTGAATAAAATGAGTTGAAAGTTTACCGCCCGTGTCGTCGTATCTCCCTCTGTCCTCGTCTTTTTTGTGCGGTCAAAATGTCTAACAGTAAGCACCAACTAGGCCAAACGCAAGTTCTCCTGAAGCATATATCTCGTACAGTAGGCCCTTCTTTCTGTGTTCCTTCGCTTTCCGTGTCCTGCAATGAAGATTTGCTCATCAGTTACATTGTGGCAACTACCTGCCGGGCAAGATTCATCGGCTTCTGCATTAAGCGAGGCCTGATCCCTTTTGAAGTGAGTGCACTGTTCGGGTGTGTTGTTCCGTCCTGGGGGCACATAATGCGCACTTGCAAAATTCTACGCGCTGAGTTGTGGCGGCAAGTTCGACTGTTCAACGATTGGCTTCGCATCTTATGCTTCGCAAGAGACAGCGAGTGGTCCGCGGAAAAGAATCTAAAGTCTGCTAGACGCGTCACACATCAGTTGACTGAGTACTACTGGAATAACTTGGTTGGTCGTTTTTTGAGAGCATCGAAAGGTTCGAGGGCCGGACAGGAGCAAGCAAGAAAGCCTCTCGTGTTGGACAGCGTAGACATCCCAGAAGACATGTCCGCCTTGCATGGGAAGGGTCCGAAGTTCAGCGTCGAGGCGCTGGTTCCTGCCCATGAACTGGCTGCTTTGAATAGACGTGTGGCGAAGAAGGCCCCGCAAGAAGACCATGACAGGTGCTTATTAGAAGGTGTTGACTGTCTTACCAAGAGTGTTTCCTGCCCGTCTTCGAATGGTACTTTATCCGTTATACATAGGACTTTGAACTTTTGTAAGGATAATGATCTTGTTATTTTGGACGCAGATAAGGAAGGAGCGTTTGTAGTCCTTCCGAGGGGGATGTTTGGCGCAAAGGCCTCTGAGGCCTTGAGGAAGAATTTTAAACCTATAAGAAGCTCTGAAGCTAGCGTAAAGAGCAAGGTTATCAATATGTGCAAGTCTTTTAACCTAGATAGACTAGCCAGAGACATCAGTAGCACTACGAGTAAGGCCTTAGGTGTTTTTTTCACGGCGAAAACACATAAGCCCAATATTCCGTTCAGAACAATTGTTAGCGAGCGTGGAACCTGGCAGCTACATGTTAGTCGCGTCATTCTTAAGAGTTTGAAGAGTCTTATTATTACGGATCCCTTTTTGACTAAAAGTTCGGATGATGTTGTTGCCTTTTTTAGGAACAACCCGGCCATAGGCCCAGCTTTTTCTGTAGATATAGAGGATCTTTTTTATTCCATCCCACATAGCGACCTGTTTAGGGCGGTTACGATGTGCGTTGAAGAAAATGGCTCGATTCCTTTCCAGAACGCAGCTGGTATCTCGGTGGGACATTTTTTAACGCTTTTAGAGACTTATCTTAATAGCACTTTTATCAGCTTTGACGAACAGCTTTTTTTACATAAGCGTGGCATCTGCATCGGGTCGTGTATTGCGCCGCTACTGTGTAATATATTTCTAGGTTACATTGACAAGGCGCTGGAGGAAGCTTTTAAAAGCAATGCATTTTTAAACATTTTAACCGTTTTTAGATATATGGACGATTTTTAATTGTTTTTAACGAGCAAGGCACTTTAACCACCTGTGATGCCATTCTGGATATGTTTAAACGCCTTGGCAAAGGTCTTTCCTTTACTCATGAGCTTCCACTTGAGAATACCCTGCGTTTTTTGGACCTAAGTATTTCTTTTGACAATGGTCATGCCTGCTGGCAGTATTTTCCACGGGCACAGAAGGGTTTGGTGCCATATAATTCTTCCCAGTCAAAGATTGTGAAAAGGGGAGTTGCTATGCTCTGTTTAGAGTCGGCTCTCAGGAAGTCGTGCGTTCACAAAATGCAGGATGCATTTGACAATCAGATTTCCCGTCTCAAGACGGCTGGGTTCCCTGACTCGATGGTGACGCCAGTGGTGGAAACTCTCCTGCAGAAGGTGAAAGGTTCGAGGAGGGAGGCAAGGACGACGACGACCACTCTTACCGTAAGACCTGAAGTGGTGCCTTATATACATAAGGTCAGCCACAACCTAAGGAAGGTAGCAGGGAGGTATGGCGTCCCCCTTGTTTTTTCGGCGCCCTTCAAGCTGGCGCGGCTCTGCCCCCGTACCTCCAGAGAACCTAAAAGAAGACTCGGCTGTGGTAAAAACCATGCAAAGCCGTACGCAAAATGCTCTACAGGAGTCGAGTACGAAATCCCCCTGACGTGCGGCAAGTCCTACATAGGGCAGACGGGGCGGTGCGTAAATGATCGAGCCAGGGAACACGAGCAAAAGGTAAAAAAAGAAGACGCTTTGGCGCACCTGCCTGCGCACTGTAAAGACTGCGCGTGTGAACCACGCTTTCAGGAGATAAAGATTCTGGGCAGAACCAATACCAAACAGCTCGGGAGCTATTAGAAGCTTATTTTATAAGAAAGAAAAGTGATGATTGTGTCAGTGATACCTCTATCAAATTATTTCATTCAGAACTGTCTTTCTTCCACAAGTGGCTGCCCCACTAAACTGATGAGCGGACGTAACTGTATCTGCGCATGTCATAAAAGTCTATATATTGCTACGGCTTTCAGTGAATAAAATGAGTTGAAAGTTTACCGCCCGTGTCGTCGTATCTCCCTCTGTCCTCGTCTTTTTTGTGCGGTCAAAATGTCTAACAGTAAGCACCAACTAGGCCAAACGGAAGTACTCCTGATGCTTGCCGCAAGATTTCGGCGCCGCAATCCCTCAGTCAACGGCCGTCAATCTGCGACGTCGAGTTCTACATCGACAAGCGCTGACAGATCATCTGTGGAAGCGCTGGCGCAAGGAGTACATGTTGCTTCTGCGATCGGCCCACGAAGCGGCACCCAAGACACCACCACGGCTTCAGGTCGGCGACATCGTCCTGGTGCACGACGATGCACCACCAATAACGTGGAAAATGGCTCGAGTGACCGAACTGCTACCGGGTCGCGACAACATCGCACGAGCGTGCTGCCTAAGGTTGGCGTCGGGCTCCATAATTAGACGTCCCGTCCAGAAAGTTTACCTCCTCGAAGCAGGCAGCACGTCATAAGTTCGTCGGCCGCGGGAGTGTGTTACAAATAAAAGAGAACGAAGGGGCGAGGCTCACGAGCAACTGCCACGGGCGCTGGCACGCTCAGTTGGTTCCAATTCTTCGATACAGCCAGACGGCCGGGTTCTGTTTCTCTCTTCGTCTATTCGTTACAACCTCCTGAAGGCCTCCAGTCAGCAGGAACCAGAACCTCGCAATGAAGGAACGGGAGAAAGGAATTTTTGAAGGTCTCGTTGCTTTGTATGTTACAGCCTCAGTGAAAACCAACAGATAATGAAGCCAAGAGAGGGGTAGAGGATGCTAATTGTACTGTTTTAACTACATTGTAGTAATTATGATATAAATGTGAGGAAATAATGTGAAAGAAAAGGCAACTTGCCGCCGGCAGGGATCGAACCTGAAATCTTCAGATGGCGAGTTTGATGCTCTACGAACTGAGCTATGGCTGCGGTCTTCCTGCGGTTAATGTAGCGTTAATGCAGTTCTTGTGTCGGTCTCGGTGTAAGTCTAAGTCCCGCGCAAAATCCAGCGGTAATGTCGTTCATGTCTAGCTCTCGGTGTAGCTCTAAATCCTACGCTGAGTGAAGCTCCGCTACCGTGAAACCTAAGGATGTGTATAGCACGGGCAACCCAGCAATTCCGTTGAAATTCCCGCTCTTCTTGAAGCGCTGGCGCCCTCTCTTCCGTGGCCAGGGTATTAGCGGGAAGCTTCAAAAACGTTTTTCACAATTTTAGCTGAATTATTGCGAATAATTCTTGGTTAGTTCTGTAGTTTCATAATGTTTTAGACCTCGTTAGTTTATTTTGCACTGATTTTGAGAATTGCTAGCCTTGTTTCAGGCCTTTATTCACCACTGCGCGACCATGCGATATAAGACACTGATCAGCGTCAAGCTGTGCCACTGAAGTGTCACGCGCCTAAAATAGTGTTCCACACACACCGTCATGGCTACAAGCCGGGCTGACGACTAACACTGCCAGGCCTGCCTGAAAATAAATACCCGATAAAGTGGATCAAAGGACGACCGCCACCGTAGCTAAACTGATAGAGACTCGGGCTTGTTATTCGAAGATTACGGGCTTGGTATCTGCCGGTGGCAAGTTCTCGTTTTGTGCGCTTTACTTTATGCACATTTATAGCAATAATATTACAGTACAGTTAGAAGAGTAGAAGTAACGTCCCCTACATATTTCTTGGCTTCACAATGTGTTGGTTTTCACTAAAGATCTATAATGCGGAATGTTCTGACGCCTTCCTTGGACTCCATCTCTGTTGGCTTGATTAGGTTGTGCCTTCGTAGTCAGGTAGTTGATTAACCTCCCGCAATTTCTGATTAACCAAAATAGAAAGAACCTGCTTCTAATCAATAGGAGCTCTACTGTAAATATTGTAATGAGGAATGCGAGACGTGCATGATATATGTACACTCCTAGGTACAAATTCCCGTAATATGTCGAATCCGCTCAAAAGCTTAGGCGCGACATCACCGACGCCTTTTGTTCCGTGCTGTTTCCCGTGCTTCCCTAAATGTCCTATGAAACGACCCATCAGCGGCAGAGCACTTACTCGTTGCTGTTCAAGGAAACCACAAGCGTGAGACAAGCGGACAACGGCTACGTTTCACGTGCAAATTATGGCGGCGCACGGGTTGCGCACAACGTAACAATGACCGCGATCACTTTTGAAAGAAACTCTGAGCATTTGTCTGTAAGAAATCGTTTAGAGCCGCCTTGGTGAAGTATGGCATCACGCAACAAAAAGTAGGGGACTTCAGTGGTGCAGCCTGCATGCATTTCCTGCGTGATCGCGTATTGTGTGCCGTAATCTTTTGGGACAGTGATCCAGTTGTTACCAGACTAAGTCACTGGAAAAACGCGAGCATAGCAATACTGACGCGAAAGTATGGCGCATAGAGGGGGTTCCAATATTTTAAAGGGACCACTGGGGGAAGCAAAGGCTTCTAGCGAAATTGATAATAATACTATCTGGGGTTTAACGTCCCAAAACCGCGATATGATTATGAGAGACGCCGTAGTGGAGGGCTCCGGAAATTTTGACCACCCGGTGTACTTTAACGTGCACCTAAATCTAAGTGCACTGGCCCCAAACATTTTCCCCTCCATCGAAAAGGCAGCCGCCGCGGTCGGGATTCGATCCCGCGTCCTGCTTCTAGCGAAGTTGGAAGATGTCGTACGAAGTGACGTACAGATGCACAGTCCGATAAATGTCATGCCAGTTAAACCAACGGCGTATGCCATCGTATGCAAAAGAAACAACGAGGTGGTCCGCCGTGGATACATCGCCCAGTTAAGCAACGGTGGTCAGCCACAAATATTGCGGAACCGCAAGAATTAGCTATGAGCCGTCAGGTAAAACTGCGAGAGTACAAGTCACCGACCCCCATCAACGATGTGAATGTCAACAGCTAGTATTATACAGAGCTCTACTGAAGTAGAGCTCTGTATATTACTAGCTGTTGTAGTGTCGCTGGAGGCACACTTGATGGGAAAAACCGGATGACTTCATCATCTCAATCGTCTGTATCTCGATATACACGAACAGATTTGTATACGACGAAATACAAGCGTTCCTGCAGCCATGAGGCCAGTGACGAAGGCTTTCAGGGATTAAAGGCTTTCAAGTTGGAGCTTTCAAGGATGAAAGCCAGCATATGGCATGATGGTCTGTAACGACTGATAACTGTCCCCCCTAGAACTAGGGTAGAAATTTTGGTACGCTCCACGCAGGAGCGAGATACTCACTCTTGTTATTGGAGCATGGTCGTTGCTCTCAAATGGTGCCTAGCTAAGCACGCTAGCAGGCAGTCGTATTTGTGCTGCAGTTGCGCCAAAACGGGCCTATGCGGTGTCCGCCTACATCGGCATGGTAGAAGCTGAAGGTTGTGAAAGATCCTACATAAAATGAACCTCTTTCTTAAAAAGGTAGTGGGTGGTCGGGTGATACCTGCAAAATCTTGATTAAAACAACGAAAATACAAGTTGCCGATACAACAGCGGACTTCTAATATGAGACAAGGGGTGCTATGCAGGATGGCCCGAGCTTCTCGGGAATACGAATTTGTTCCGAACTCGCACTACGGCGATCATGATAGGAAGACAGTGCGAAGCGCGCGATAGCAGCGTTGATAAAAACGGCTGCAAAAATCCTGGCATTAAGACAATCCTAAAAAAAGTCACAGTTTCGCCGCAAGGGCGAAGCAATGAATGCGATAGCAAGGAACTAATGCTATACGAAGTGATGCTCGCCAATGAATACTCTCAGTTTGAACATCGCTTCTGTTGCAAAGGCGGCCGAAGCAGCGAAGGAAACTAGCGTGCTTCAAGTGTCGAGCTGTGACACTTGATAGTTCGCGCTCATCTTCTGTTTGTTCGTTTAGCGGCGTCCCTTGAGATCGAGTGACTTTCGTACGCTCCGTAACATGAGCCCGCGGACATCACGGTGAAAGCGTGAAACATCCCCCTTCCCCTCACCACGAGAAAACCGCGCGAGGAGACAGCGGAAGCGCAAGCTTCTCCCATGCGCAAATATAAGAAGAAGCGAGCGAGCTCGCCGACGACTTTTAAATGCACCCGTCGGGCTTCTAGCGCCATCTCGCTGGTAATGAAGAAACGCTTATTATCGCCTGCTGTCTCCGAGTCCGTCCAGCGCTAAAGGGTGTGTATATAACGCTCGCCGTTCGCTACGTGGAGGATCTGCGTTTCGTGGCGTAGTGGATAGCGCCGCTCGCTGCGGAACAAGAGGTCCCTGGTTCGATTCCGCGCTTCGGAAGCATTTTTCTGAATTATTTTTCTTTGGGGCTTTTATATATATATACATACTTATACATATACGGTGCATGACGGCGACGGCGACGGCAAAATCCAGCCGAGACTGTCCAGCCGAGACTGCAATAAAAAGTCCTGGCGTAAGAAGCGCATGTGAAGCATTTGAGGCGGTTTTGAAAGGAACACCGCATGCGAACGCGTCAGCGCCGCCATTTTCAGTGAGCATTTCAATGCTGCAGCGAAGTCAGCGTGACTGTCGCGCAATCTTTTTGTCAACTGAAGATTGCGCCTCTCACAGGCGTGTTCATGGGCATTGGTCCTTTTCGGGCAAGTTCTTTCGTTCCACCTGCAGCAGGGAAATTTCCACTATCAAAGGCAACAAGGGTCCACAAGCAGCACTTTCGTGCAGCTCGTTTCGCTTCTCTCGAATGTTACAGATTACTGCTACTTACATTACAGGTCCGAAGATTTTGCTCTAGTAAAGAATTGGTAGAAACAATGTCTCCACAAACAAGTGAATAGTAACATTTCTCTCTGCAAATGCCAGCAGGGGCGGTAGCTTCGTGGCTGTGAGTGGTACGTCGTGAGCGCGGTAAAATTAAATGCGAGACATCCTAGCCACGTGGTGATATAACATTTAGTTCGTGCGTATGTGCGTAGTCTGTGCGATTAAGCTCACAGAGGAATCGTGCCGCTCGCTAGCGTTGCGGCGTGAGCACTGCTTCTCGGCAAAAGCAAACGCGACGCGATCTTTGCCGCGGCCGCCTGTCAGTCAAACTGATTGACGAGCGAACTCGGGTACACAATCCTTGATTCTGAAAAGACCCCAGTTCAACTCCTGACTGTCATAGTACCGGTGTGCCTGTCCAGTTTCATGCGGTGGACGCTAACCAGCAGCTTCTTTGCATATAAAGTAATTTGGTCAGCTTGCACTTGTAAAAGCGGGAGCCATTGGAGGAGCGTGTGGTCACTTAGCTGCTTCCAGCTTTTTACGTGGCTTGTCTACTCAGTCTGTTCGGCCTGCTTCGTAGTGAAGACCACGTAATTTCTGTCTCAATTTTAATGGTGGTAATTAACTAGGTCATATTTAACAAAATATTGAATATTTCTTTCTTAATTGGTAATGTATTAAATAGCACGGTATTTTTACTCAGGCTTAATTAGGGAGGTTTCAATTAGTATTCACTAATAACCATAATCCTAATTACCACCGTCCTAATTAGCGTCAATTTAGTGAACAGGGTCCTAAATAGCTTGGTTTTCATTAGCGCGCCACTAATTAACGACGTGCTAAATAGCATGGTCATAATTAAGTCGGTCCTAGCATTACTTTGCTTAATTAGATTAGTCATAATATTCCCTGGCTTAATTACTAAGGTATACCGACCAGCCAGTTAGCTAATCAGCTGGGCGCACGTGCTCGGGGAGAGAGCAGAGGATTAATAAGAGGACGAAGGGGGTGCGCGCCGGCCGAGCAATGCGCCAGTGTGCAGAGGCCGACCATGATGATTCAACACGCGGCCTCGGCGATTAGCTCCGGCCGCGGTGTTCTAAGGCGCTCGGCCGGAGCTAATCTCAAAGGCCGCGGTGCTGATTATTCTAATTGATACTTAGTGCAGACATTAAAAGCTTCAAAAAGAATTTAAACGGCCCGTACCTCTCAAAAATGTCGTTAGTAAAAGCTTCTGACACTTTTCTTGCATGGGTGCACTTCTACACTCAGTGAAACGACAAACAAATGAAAGAAGATGCCTCTGGTTTGAAGACACCACCCAAGTTTGTCGACCCCCCTTGACGTGAAGCCGCGTTCTAACGTAACCAATGGAATACCGCACGCGCTGGGGGATGCATTTCCTCTTTTCGTACTGTTAGCTCGTTCAAAAGTGGGTGTCGCCAGAGCTCGGAAAGATAGCGAGTTTCGCCAAACTCGGGCCATCCTGCATAGCACCCAAGGATATTAGCCTCAGCTAGAACCTCATCTGGTTCCCGTGTAATGCCCGCCGCGGGAACAAGGTCCCAAGCAATGTAATTTCACGGCGGTCATATTCCATTTGGAAGAATTCAAACCCGCGCAGAGCGAAAGTCGGGGCCAGGCAGGGCCGCGCATGGGCATACAGCAATGGGCCCGAGGTTGAAGCCACGTGCCTAAGCCGAACTCGGGCCCGCTTGTTGCAGGGTTTAAGTCGGGTCTTCGAGAATATGCGAAGGGAATGTATTGCATGGTCGAAAGCATTCTGTGCCAAGCTGAATGTGATATGCGCGGATAGGCTGGATCATAGTGTACCTTGGCGGAGAATATAAAGAAACAATGGAAGTTCAATTTTCTGAGTTTCCAAAAAACACGGACATTGTTTCACTGTCAGGAAAAATGAATTATGAAAAAAAGCCCTCTTTTTACAATTTCCCTCGTTTTAGCAGAACTTCCACCTGCGTCAATATTTAGAGAACTCGATTTTAGTGCAGCTGCTCATGTATACGAAGACAGGAGAACACGCTTGCGTGAAGCTGGATAGCCTAGACAACGTCACGTTTTCGTAAAATAACATAAAGATTTTTGTCGTTTGCTCGCCTTTGCGAAGGATTAATCTTATGACATAGCTTTCGCGTGCAGTGTTCGTATTCTCACGGGTGATTTGTAGCATAGCATATCTCTGACTTTAAGTTATAACGATAGGAAAAACATTTATTTGATATAGCCTGAAACATTTTAGTGTGGCAGCCTGACTATTTTATTTCTATGGCGCGTCACGATTAAGTTACCGTTACTCGTGTCAAGGATGCATGAACGACCTAGTGTCAGCTACTTTTTCTTCCTGCTCACCATTCTCACCTTAAGCTTCTTCATGTTCCTGAAAGGTGTAAATAAAAAGCCTCGTTTGAGAAGTTATCTAGTTATTATTCTTTCATTGGTGACGTGTGGACAAAAGTATTAAAGGGAATGCACTGGATTTGCTCCTATCAGCCTTTTGTCTTAGATAGCGATGATTTCTCAAGAGTGCTTTTGCGGTGTTTCATGGTCGCTGCATAGAAGTTTAATACATCACTTCATGTAGCGCATAAACATTTTATTTTTATTTTAGGGCGTTACGCGCCAGGGGCGTAGCCAAGGGGGGGGGGGTGTTGGGGGGTTCAAACCCCCCCCCGAAATTTTTCAGTTTCGCTTGCGTATATATACACGCACACATACAAACGCACGCACGAACATACATAAAGTATGGTTGAACCCCCATCCCCCCGAAAAAAATTTCTGGCTACGCCCCTGTTACGCGCCAAACCACGATGTAGTTAAGAAGAATGCCATCGTAACAACCGCATAAATGTTGACCGCCTCCAGTTCTCTACCGTGCGCATCAATTCACGTACACACGCGTTATTTCATTTAACCCCTTTCGATATGCAGCAGCAGCTGCCAGGAATCGAACACGCATCCTAGTCTGTAGACGCGCAACGGCTTAAAGGGCTCCTGACAGTGAAATTTTTGCTTGTGACTTTTTGTACTGTAATTTGTAGTCTAATGTCTGGTAATGCCGAAATTGAATTGTAAATGACCTAACGTACGGTATAATTATTGCTAGCGTCGATAATTGGGAACAATCCAACGTCGCTTCAAAACGCCTGCCTAAAATTATAAGAATTTCTCGCGTTACTTGCAAAGGCATATGATATTAAGAAATATGATGACAGGTGCATTAGTCAGCCCTTGGCTGCTTTGCTTAAAAGTAGTTCGCGCTTTTCGATCTACTTTAGTGTAGTATTCGATATCATTTCTCCCTGGTTTTATCAGTCAAGCTACCGAATTCTGCTATGCTACTGATGTGTGCTTGATAAGGAAGGAAAACGGGAGAGAGGAAAGACAGGGATGTTAACCAGTTTGGCATAACCGGTATGCTACCCTGTACAGGGGGAAGGGATGGGGGAGAATGAAAGAAGAGTAAAGAAAGAGAGAAAGAGAGGGGAACACACACGCACACACATAACGTCACAGCGCAGAGCGGCAGTCTTGTGCGGTATGCGGTGCTTGATAAAAATGTTTATATTCTAACACGTGTGATAAATATATATATATATACATATATATATATATATATATATATATATATATATATATATATATATATATATATATCATTCATGATCAATAATGAGTTGGTGGTCAGCCGTCATGTGCGCCCCGCTTTACATTGCGTCCTTCTGCGCTTTCCTTTTGCACCTACGTGCTTGCGCTTTAAACTCTTGGAAAATGTACTTCAAGCAGCTAGTCCAAATCGCCGTTCTTCCGAAGCATAAGCAAGTTTACCATTCCAATCGGCGCAGGAGAGAGTCATTCAGGCGTACGGACGTCCCTGCGAAATACGAAATTGCACACACCAAAAAGCGCCACTGAATTTATAGAGGCGGCGTGGCCTTATGTCCACCGCCACTATAACCCGGACGTTGTCATCCACCGCAATTTGCCAGTAATCAAAGGATGTCGATGGAGAAGAAATAATTTGCTCTCTGAAGACAGTCAGCATTCTTCAATTCTTGGCAATTGTGTTTAGTAGAAAACACTTTTGTTTGTTTGCTTGTGAATAATTTCAGTGACATTGTTCATGCGACAATAGTAGATGTAAAAACGCCAAAAGTTGTCATTAATTTTCACGGGGACGACAGTGGAAACTGAACTCCTGCATGGTTGCTCACCGATCTGTTTTGCCAGCTTCTTGTCGATATTTTTCTAAATAACGCGACATTCAGTCGTGAAGATACTACAAAGACACCGCTGAATTTCGTTTGCATCGCTTGTGGTGAAGTGATGCGCTACCACAGAATTTTGCCGAACGGTCGGTCATCAAGACCAAATTTGTCCCGTCGTGAAATTAGCAAGCGAGGAATGTCTTGACGATGGGACAGAGAATGCTATCATCTTCCCAGTGTTGTCGGTTGGTTCGGGCGATTGCTTTGTTCCATGGCTAAAAAAGGAAAATAAAAAGCAGTGCTACAATTGTTTACTGCAAGGTCCCATTGTTCGACAGTGGAAACTGAAACAGAGCGTATAGGTTATATACTTCCGTTGCTGCGAGTCATGTTGAGGGCGACATTACGCGGGGAATTATGCTGGGATTCATCAGATGGATAAATATGTACAAACAGCTTTTGCTAGCCGTGTGCCTCCTGTTTATAGCCGAGAAGACCCATCAAATGGGCTCTGTTTTTTCACGTCCAGCGAGTGTATACAAAATGAAGCAGGTAAGTGAATATTTCTTGTTTACTAAAGTTTCTATTGAACATTCACACTGCACGTGCGTATTTGCATTAAATAGCACGCATTCATAATCTAGGAATTCAGAACCTTTAACATTTGATAAAGTGGAGAAGGCTTCGCTTTCTTCTTTAACGATTCATATTGATGACGAACGAGTAACCTTAACCAAATTCTCTGAAAGCAGGCCATTGTTTTATTTATTATAACCAATACTTTATCCACAGCTCTACTGAGAAGTACGCAGTGTTCAAGCGTTCGTGCAAATTAAAAGATTATTTTGTGTTAAAATAAATAATGATTTGAAGAATATAGCTAATACGTCTGTTCTAAGCATCTGCCTGGTTGCTTGAAACGTGATGTTCGCCCCAGAATGTGCAACAGTAAAAGGTGTGCTAGAAGGTTATAAGGTCAGGCAAAATAACTAACAAAATAGCAAGTTTACTTTTAAATAACTAGAAGGAGAAACGGAAAGAAATGAAAACCTTTGGAGATAGTACTCGCAAAGGATACATCACATAGAAGTATACGGCGTAATTCTCTCACCGCCTAAACACGTACACTCGTCAGCTGAAAACATATCTCCGGATGACTTGCACAAAGGCAAACGGTGACATCTGTCAAATACCACTTGTTCAAAAAGATGCTGCAAAGTCTGCGAGCTGTGCCTCTTAGTAATGGTTGTTAATGTTGAAAATCGCCCCCTTGTATGAAAACTTTTGAACTGTTTAAGAAAGTACAGTTAGTCAGGGCGCTTTAAAATTGGTTAATGCAAACGACATTCATGAATTTTAGAGTTATAATAAATCCTTGGAAGATGCACCTGGAAAACCAATATTCAGTGTTATTGAAGCGTATGGAATGCTATTTATTAGGGCATAACGGTCACTGGTTTATCTTTGAATAAGCACATTTAAAACCAGTAAATACTTTCTTTTCGTGATGTTAGAATATAACTAAGAAGTATCTCTTCGCGACGTTCTGAACAATCATCAATAGAAAACAGAATTTAATTTTTGCAGAAATGCCACCCATTGAGATTGAGGTAAAATATCTTAAAAATATTCAAAGAAAACGATATTCTCAAGTGCTAGTTTTGTAAATGTTATCCATTCGTCTATACTTATACCACAAGTTAAATAGCCAGATATATTGAGACGCGTTCTTTCTTACCTCGTTCTTGGTGACAATTTTTCACCGTAGCCACTGCCACATGATCACCGTCAGTGTGTTACAGTTATCCTGCCGGGGCAAATTCGCTTCCGGGTACCTGAACGTTTTGAAATTGTTTCGCCCATTCAAATTACATGTACTTCAAGAACAGCTGCGTATATTCTAAAACCTACGCGTGCATGAGTAAATATGCTAGACCGTAAGTTACGCATATAAAAAAGAGCAGTCGTGTTTCAACCATAGACAGCATTCCGAAGACCGAATGCTGCATCCGCCTCTACAGTGCGCGTTCTTAATTAGCCTGGCCTCAAGTTCGGCCAATAAAAAGTTGAATATATTCTTAATTTCATAACGAGTACATTGTTACAAGGCCAAGTCGTATCATGCAACCTAGTACCTCACAGAACACGAAAAATCTTTCAGACAGGGTGACACTACTTAGGCGGGCCAATTAAAGTAGAACATTACTGTAAAAAAATGAACATGAAGTGTCCATACAACAGAGTGTTAGCAAGTAAATACGCTTTATTTAATTGAAAGCGCTATCCCGAATCTTGCGATTTCAGTTGAATTACCTTGCAGCTTAAAAACATTACGAGAACAATTGCTTGAACGTGCATACCTGCATTCTATGCATCGTTTCCACATGACAAATTCAAGCAGCTTTATTAGCTTTACGCCGCAAATACCGGTTGAACAGCGCAGCTGGTATTATGTAGTGCTATTTCATTGTTGACTTTGCTCGATACCAGTTTTGCCACCGTATGCCTACACTTAAACCCGATCTTCTTATGCAACGCCACGGAATAATTAGGAGCGCCGCTTGCCCAATTTCTGCGGTACACACTGGCTAGGAGTAGCGTGACGCTTCGGAGAGTTTCCACTAACCTCGGCCCCAAATAGTTGGGTTGTTTAAAAAGCGCGCTTTGAATTGCTGGCTATCTTTGTTGTAAAGAACTTGGAAAAATAATTGAAAACGACTATATCCATTTCAAACCAATGAACAAAATTATAGCGTTATGTGCCTTCCGTATCGCCTGTCATGTAGAACAATGTAGCCCGTAATATATTATCCTTCTATCGATTCTATGGCTTCTATAGTGTGCAAAATCGGCCATGCTTTTTGATTCACCGGGTTGCCCAAACTCATATCTAAATAGAGCGTTTCTAAACCAACAGGCACTTCAAGAAAAAGGAACTGAAACACAATGCTATGAGTTGATTTTCGTGAATTAGCTTTAGCATTGTTTCTGCCTTCGTAGGACAGTGGTAGACATATGTACCACTTTCTCACTGCCTTTCAAACACGCATAATAAAAGAACGGTCAAAATCTTGCGCCGCTCTTAGTGGTAGTACCATCTACGCAGGTATTGAAGCAGGCTATACTAAGTTTTTAGTTCGCTACGACATGTGGCGCGGGCAGCAAATTGGATTTCGCACGTGTCATGATTACTGCTCTCTATCCGCTCCAGTGGCCTAAGTGAGCCCCTTGAAAACATTGCTTCCAGAGGCCGGTGAATGGTCCCATTTTACCCTTTACTAAACAGAACCAAGTGAGTGACTTGCAACACAGGCAGAGATTTTTGCTGCCATCATTATTCAGTTTTCTCTCGCCGAACCATTTTCGGGCTCGATTTTCGCTAGTGGTGTTAGCACTACTTGGGCAGCTATCGAACCGGTACAGTTAAACTTGCACATACGCAGTTTCTTCATTTTTATCATTTCGCAGGTTTTATTTGCAAAAACGGTGTCAATCGCAGTGCGTTTTAGGTGCCGTCAAAAATATGTGACGTCACGGCAAATGGTGCGGGAATTCCAAGGTGGCGTCGCCACCTGTATTTTCTTTTTGCGCGTTTTCTCGCTTATTAAGCGTCTTCGCGCAGAAAGCGTGGTGTTTTTGGTATCGTGGAAGGCTACTTTACTAATGCGAGAAAAATCGTTTTGCTCTTTAGTGTCCCTTTAAGGACTCTCCCCCTCCTCTGTCAGGGAGGAATGGCACGGAGCTAAGAAGTTCCGTCAGCGCGTGTCATTATCTTGAGCGCGCGTGATGAAACGCCGTCGCTCTCTGCAGTTGTGATTTTTATGCGCGGCAGTGGCGTGTAGTGTGTAATGCAGTTTATAAGGCTATAGAGCGGGGCTCCGCAACGTGGCGGCATCCCGTAGCAAGAAGCGCATCAGATCTAAACGCCGCTATTGATTTTTTGTCGCCTATCAGCCAATAGCATGCTATCTGTTGTTCGAACGTCCAACGGCGGCTCCGAAGAGACCGCGCACACGCCTCTGTGTTAAAAGAAGGGAAACTTCGCGCCCTACAGCTAAACTCTCCTTGCTTCGCGCACGACTTTAATATTTGGCTTTGCTGTTAACAGCAGTGTCTACACTCCGCAGGATGTGTTTTTTCCCTAAGCCCGAGATGTTGTTGATGACCCCTTTCAAATAAATAACACTGAAGCAACTACTTCACAAAATGACAAATCCGTTCAGTGGGCGAAATAAGGATTTTGCGCAAAGTTAGATATAAAGTAGGTCTTCTGTGCTTCAGCCACCAGGAACAAAAACATAAACAACTGAGGGCTTGGTATCATGAACAATTCATCTATTCTTCGTCCAGCTACTTCCGTGCGTTACGCTTGACATGTTTTTGTTCTCGCTGAAGAACAATATCATAATCGCTCCTGAAAGACATGTTCTGCGTAGGTCTGTTTCGACAGTTCTATAGCCGCTTATCAATTTATGCACAATGCCAGCATTTTTTTAAAAATTTCCTCTGCGCAGCAGTGATTGCGTGGGGCAAGTAAGCTGTCTTCGGAACTGCACTCGTGGCTAATGAAAAAAAAATACGAGAAAAGCAACCATCGACATTCATTGCAAAAGCGTAAAAGGAGAGGTATGCTACTAAAGCTTGCTGCATTACATGAATGACATAGAATAAAGAGGGTGAGATACCAACTTCTGAGGCTATAAATAGCCTGCTGCAGACTTCTTTTGTATGTATTGGCAATCAACATAAACTGTTGGATACAACAAACGTTTAAAATATATGTTAATTCACTTCAAAGTCCAACGCTAAAGCGAGTGACATCGACGTATCTGCGTATAGGAAGCGTCACAAAATTTTTGTGACTTTAAGCCCCGTTCGCACGGAAATCTGTTCTGTCGCGTGAGCCGGCACGACCACTTCGCCAAGGTCATAGATGCACTGTTGACAAAGAAATGCACCGATTAGGTCGTACACGACCTAATTCGTAAACGGTATCCCATCCGGATGCGCAGCGTGTGTAGGCCTACACACGATTTATTTGGCGCAGGCCGATGCTTAATAGCAGCGTGTGTTAAGCCACAACTAGGGCCCTCTTGCGTTCTGTACAGCAGTGGACAGCACAGTACTTCTCAACGCTTTTTGCCTGTCATAAGGCACACGTGACTGAATTTAGATAAATGTTCGCGTATTATGCTACCCACTTCATGCTAAGTATTTCTGCAGAAAACGTCCTCAGATAGTTAACCACGGGCCCTTAGCATGACAGTGACCAAGCTCACATGCTGACTGTGCCGCCTGTCTGTGCAGGCCTGTTTTTTTTTCTCTTTCTTTTTTACAGCGAAAGCTGTTATGAGATCATTTCACCGGCCGTTTTTGGTGCCGTCGCCGCTGCCGCCGCCGCCGCCGGTGTCCGTAACCAGTATCGCTCGAAATAAGGAAAAAAAACTGAATAAGAAAACAATTCCAGGATGGAACGAGGTTCGAGCCTGGGCCCTATGCGTGGGAGCCCAGTATTCAACCTCTGAGCCAGGCCGGTGCTTGAAACTGCTTTGCAAAAGGTCCTATACAGGCTTCATGTCGGGAAGAAACCACATTAGCATATGCAATATAGCGTGGTAAAGAGTAGAATAAGCACCAAGCGTCGCACAACGCGAATTCTGTAACCAGGCGTCACACAATGCGAATTGCGCAACGAGTAGGTTGTTGAATGCTTCCAACCCATTACAAAGAGCTCTTCCATAATTCTTCATCGTCATCACGCACAGCATCAACAAAGTGCGCATAATGCCTTACATGCGTTTAGCAGGTACCACGGCTGTCTGTAGAATGACGAAAAATGGCACAGTGCCTACTGCCCTACTTCTCAAAAATTACAATGATTTATAGCGTAGTGTATTGCTCGCAAGTGCACTTCTGTTGGTTGCCAAGGAAGCCCATAAGGCTCCCATGATCCATTTCCTCAGGGTCTCAATAAAGTCAATTCTCTCTCTCTCTCGCTCTACGTTTCTCTGGTTAAAGTGTGTTATAAAGCGTGGTGGGACAGTTAAATAACGACCGGGCGTCACACAATATGCATTACGTAACTAGTGGGTCGTTTAAAGCTTCCAATCCATTACAAAGGGCGCAACCATAATTATTCATCGTCATCAACCGCCACATCAACAAACTGCACATAATCGCTTACATATGGTACCTCGCTTCTCCGCAGAACAACAAATAATGTCATGCTGGGTGCTTCCCAACTTCCCAAAAATTACGCTTTGTTGCGTAGTGGGTACGTTGCTAATGTACCTGTATTAGTAGCCACAGGAGAGTTTATAACAGGCTCTAGAAATACCGCTCTTTCAGCTTTCGCTGTGACTGTGCTGCGCTTTCCGCGCAGGCCTGGCGTTTTTTTTTTGTTATTGGTTCATTCTTTCAGTTTCTTAACACATCTGAACCTATATGGACTGTAAGAAGCACAAACCTAGCACATGGCAGGTGCGAGTACGCTGAAATGCGCCTTATTAGCGAACATTTTATCATATACAACAGAACTCACTACATTGGCAGACGAAGGTAAGATGCCAGATTCCGAATGAATATTTGTGTTTTATTACATGTTTATTATCTCATTATTAGGCAGAGCACTCAGCTACGGGGTGATTTTTCTGCACGAGAGCCGAATCTGATGCATGTCACTAGACTGCGCAGTAAGTATATTTGTGTCGCCCCAATAAAGTGCTAACGTATCTCAACAACCACGAAATTGTCAACGCAATGTTCATACTTGCGATAATTTGTTCAAGTTTGTCAACATTTTTCGCAAGTGTGGTCATGACAAACTACACATTCAGTACATTCCCACAGTCCAATTTAAGCCATCTTTATTTTGAAATGCTCTGGCAGTATTATTTGTACTGATACCAATTCTTGCTTTCTCTGAGGGCATCAGAAAAGGTGTATAATCAAAAGCATCTCCTTGCTATAAACAGCTTCCGTCTACTCCCATTTACGGCTATAAAAATGTCAACAGGGGGCCTATTTCTTTTCTTGTTGCCGAAATCGACAACTAATAAATTAACGTGTGATTTATATGTAGATAACAAAAGGAGTAGAAATGAGGCTTCTAATTAGGTAGGTTCAGAGTCAGGGACACCGTTAGTGGCTACTTTACGCGAAATTAGTTTCTTGCCAAGCAAATTTTCAGTCTCGCGCCATTGCTACTTAGAACTCCAATTTGGCACAGTTTCTAGTCGTGTTACTTATCCCCTTGATACGATATACACAACTCTGTACATCTTTTGTTTTTGCAATTTGAATCGACTAGGGGCTAAGAAACAGCAAGACACGATGAGCTTTAGATGGATGGAACCTACTGCGTAATAAGAGTGTCATCATTTACCTTTCATCTGCATTGTACTGTTGCATATCATCACTTTGCTAAAGGCACTGCCATGTTCGACAAGTCGTTTTAGATGCCGTTTCCCGCCAGTCACGTGAAAACTGTATTTTTCTTTTCTCAAGATGAACCTAAACGAAAACAAATTTGCACTCTATTTTTAGCCTGAGATTTTATTGTGTTTATGCAAGAACAGAGCACGAATGACTTCAGAATTACCAATGAGAACTAGCAACGATAATGCCAAGGAAAGAGGAGATGTTAGCTGTAATGATTGGGATATAAATGTGAAGAAAGCAAAGTGGACGAATAGATAACTTGCCGTCGGCAGGGACCGAACCTGCGACCTTCGAATAACGCGTCCAATGCTCTACCACCGAGCTACAAATAACATCTTCTATAATTTCCTTGGCGTTATTGTCTGCTAGTTCTCATTATTATCGTGTCGAACAAGGTCACTGCAACATTCCAGGAAACACTGCAGCGGACGCCGCGGCAAATCGGGCACACAATAACGAAGAGACAATTAGCCTTCCAATTTCTCGCGAAGAAATCCGCCTACTGCTGAGACAGACAACCTCTAGCCTCACCAAAAACAAATAGTTCGATGAAAAGTCTAAAAGTTCGGACTTATATTTAATAGACCCTGGCATAGAACTATGCATTCCATCAGACTTGAGAGAAAATAGGAGATTTGAAGCATTAGTCCACCGCCTACGGCTTGGCACAGCATTTATGCGACACTTCCTACACAGGATAAAATGTGCGTCTAGTACAGAATGTTCCTGCGGCCATCCTGACCAAGATGTACATAATCTATTTATCGAATATAAAAAATATGAATCACAACGAAAAGTATTACGAGCAAGTCTGCTACTTTTAGATAGAAGGCCTTTCACATTAAAGAAAATACTAGGTCCATGGCCAACGGCAAGTCTTCAGAAAAGAGCGCTTGTCGCCTTCAAGAAGTTTCTTGAAGAGTCTCATATTTTATGGAAATATTGACCTACTGCACACGATGTCGACTTCCCCTTCATACTGAAGGAATTCTGCTATGTTTGTGATAGTGCGTTTCATTTTATGTGGCATCATTTGTGTCAGTGTGTTTTCCTGTGTATGTCAAGCAAGACAGAATATTTGAGTTTGAACGTATACATGTGAACTGACTTTTCCCATTTGAACTTGTCATACAACACTTGTGTACATACGAACCTATTAGACGTATATGAACTGCCATGTGATGTTCGGCTGTGCGTATTTTCCTATGTGTTCTACTGCATTGCATTTTGTGCCCTTATTATTTTTGTTACTACATATTTTGTCTTCTAAGCGAGAAGGAGTAGCCGGTGCCACTATACTGGCACCAACCTCTCCTATTTCATTTCAATTAAAAAAAAGAAAATAAAAACGAGCCCTTAAAAGCCATCTTCTTTCATTCAGAATTATCAGATATTTATTAGCAACTTAACTAGGAATATAACTATAACACCCACAAATTAACGTATTATGACGTCATTTTTGTTGCAATACAGTATCGAAGGCCTTCAAATAAAGTTGTATAGATTTGACGAACTTACACACAGTTTTTCATAGGGGGCTTCTGAAAGGGTTAATAAAAGCAGACAAAAAGTTCATGCTGTTACTCGAAAAGCAATGTCATTAGAGAGGTTGAGAATTGGGGCCCCAAGAAGTTTGGGTCACGAGAAGTTTTGGAGCCGCCAGGGCACATGCGCACAACCCAAGCGACTCTTGGGATCTCGAGTTCTCGTTGACCCAATGCCAAAAACTGAGAACTAGCGTGTGTCCCCAAGGCGTCTTGGGTCGCCAGCGAGACGATATAGACGCGGCGCCGGCCACGACGCAGTACGGCCCGCGTCTCGCATGATTTATATTTCGCCACGTATGGCGCCCCGTTCGCTTGACCTAATTCTCAAACTGTGCTGCTTCTCCGAACGTAAGAGCAGCCTAACCATCGCAGCTTCGGGACCCAGTGTATCGGCACGGCGGCCGTGCCGATATGCACTTCTTCGAAACGTCGTCAATTAAGGAGAGAAACGGCATGGTGTGCAGTTTCTAGTGATGGGTATCCGACGCCTGCGCTCACGCATACACTACAACACTGTGCTTCAGCAACACGGGAGGCAGAGGTTCTTAGCTTGAGCCGCAAACGCGTGCGTCCCGCTGGCCTCTGTCTCGCTCCACCAAGGCACGACATTCGCCCGTCGAAATCGTGTCCTTTCTGCAACGCGTATTGCAGCTGTTTTGTTTGTTAGCCGGTGCCCTCGCAAACGAATCAGTAGGCGGCGGAGAAATTCCGTCCATGCATGTGGAAGATGCACTACTCCGATGAGCCGGCGCACGCTAACACGCAGCGAAAGGCAAAGAACGTAATAGGTGGATAGCAAAATGGCGTCTTCCGGTGCGATGCCTAGCTCTTCGCTGTTTCGAGGTGTGTGCCGTTCAGTGTAATCAGGGAGAAAACACGTACTTTCTGCGACGCGGTCGTTACCAGTTATCTTGCCTCCTCCCCGATTACACTGAATCACACAAAACTTGAAGCAGCGAAGAGCTCAGCCTTGAAGGTTCTGTGAACCGGAAGTGCTGTAGCAGACGCAATAGGTGGATAGCAAAAAGGCGCGTCGTCTGCAGCAGACGACGCGTGTTTTGCTATCCACCTATTGCGTCTAGGGTGCCTCGACGACGCCAGCGCGGCCAGTGTCCCTCGCTGGTATCGAGACGCTTTGACCATTACCTCCGAGATCGCGCGCAATCTCGGAGTAAGCGCTAGTAAATGTCGATCGTGACGCATAACTTTTTACCTCTCACAGACGGTGGCACCCCCCCGCTCCGCCCCGCCTATACCTACGCCGCAAACAGAGAGCACCGTGCGAGAGAGAATCTATGAAACATATAAAGTGCATTCGTGAAGTGCCCTGCTATGATAGCTTAGTCGGTTGAGCGTCTGGCGCTTACCTTCGCGGGCACAAGGTCGTGGGTTCGATTCCCACCGGCGGACCTTTTTCTTGGTTTATTTCTTTCTCACCTGTTGGCGTCCATTTTATGAACGTCATATCCGGAACGGATGTAGCTGGTGGACCCCGGCATGAAACAGTGTTAAAAAACAAGGGCGGTCTTCGGTCATGGCGTTTCTCGTATTTTCGACGCACTTGGTGACGCCAGAAGGGTGATTCACGTGACGTAATTAAGGTACCAACTGTCGATTGGTACGTACGCGAGGAATGACACTTGTAAATTGTTTCCCACCCTGCTTTGCCATACAGTCGCCCACCGGTTCTTCCTTGTCTCGCATAACTATCGTGCGCGACCAACCGATTTCACTTCGTCTTGTCCGTTTCCGACTGCGCAAACGATGGTACTAGAGTATTTTTGCAAGTTACGGAAATACGGTACTCATATACCGTACCGCTCCTCCTAGCTCGCTCGTTGGAATTTTGCGGCTCTTATTTCAAGTGCAGATAACCCCATCACAACAAAAGCTTTTTAAAAAATGACTATGGGGTATTCACGCCTCATTGTTGCCTGTCAGCCTACACGTTGTTAACGAGCAACATGTCGTTTGGAGCACGGTGTATGAAGGAGAGGAGACACAACGGCTCAGAGGCGCAGCGGAGTAGCCGCTTCGAAAAGTTATTCACGGTCGCGTTCTTGTCACCAGATGGCGCTAGGCGTGTGGGGGTCGGTAGAACGCGTGTGAAACTGCTGGACGCCACTTCACTTCGCTCTGTCCGCGACGTTACGTTTCATGTCGAAAGATGCCTATTCGTGTTTTGTGAAATAATTCTTACTTCGGGACAGTTTTCTTTCATCCTGTGAACTTATGTGAGGCGCGTGGACCCAGGGAGCGATGGGCAAGAAGTGTTTCGCCTCACAGTGCACGACAGGCTACAAGTCGTGTACTGAACAACTCACATTATTTTCCGCGGCCTGAGAATAGCGCATTCGGGCATGGAGCAATATCATACCCCGCAAATATTGGATGGTGAAGGCTATCGACCACCCTGAGAAGGGCACTTCGAGCCACGTTTGGTGACCGAAACCTGGCAGGCTCTAATAGACACTTTTAGCTGAGCGTTTTCGATCCGCTCCGGTCAGACCTGCGTAGTCTAGAGATTCGCATCCAAACGCGTAGAAGGAAGTGCAGTGCGCGTGACGCAACTTGCACGCAAACACGTAGAAGGAACTGTAGTGCGCGTGCGTAGAACAGTCATGCGAACAGCAGAACGTAGAAGGGGTCTCTCACTCCGCTTTTGAAGTGAACTGAATGGAGCGTTAAGATACGTCCACTTCGTTGCGCCGTCGTTTTGCAGCCAACTTGCAGTCCACTACACTCTCTCGGGACGCTACATCTGCGCTGGGCTGAATAGTATCTAATGTCATGGTTCGCACGCCCCGCAGAGCGTTCCTCTCGAAAGATGCAGTGCCTATTATATTTCCAGAATGCCCGAGCTATCTGTCGAAAGAGAGAAAATAAACGAAAGATGCAAGCTGAGAGGCATGACAACACCGGGCCTTCAAGGAAGCAATAAAAAAAAAAGCCCGGAATGCAGTGACGCGGTTTTTCGTATGGATTCTGCCGGTGCGCCAGAGAACATCTTAAAAGCGGCCGCCGTTCGCGCAGCGCCACCTACGAGCAAGTGCGTGAACCCTAGCGACAATTTTGCCACGCTCGCTTACCTCGTCGAGTAACGTCTCCTTCCTACGCCATGGTTTGAGGAACGCAGTGTCACTGGAACTGCTAAGCACAATGAGCGAGAAAGGAGGAGCGCTACGGTAATACCGTACGGTACTTACGTACCGTATTCCGTAACTTGCGTACCGTGGTTTACCGCATCCCGTAACTTGCTACAAGTCTCTAATTGCGTGTAGCAGACAACCGTGGCAGAATCAACACGTAGTGCTCACATTTCATACATGCTTTGTGAAGAAATAAGTGACGAAGAGGTGATATCTGTAGGAAGGGTAGCGAAGGCGAGAAAGAAGCGACCCCTCTCGTCTTTTAAGTGGGTGTGATTTAATGGCTTTTAGGGAAACGCGGCCGCTGCAACGAGACAAGCGACCTGAAGGCTCTACACAATCAGGTGCTCTACAAGCCCCGTTGTAAAAGTAGGTTGAGGATAAGATACGCAGATGAGGATAAGATGGGCAGACATCACAATAAAGGACACCTGACACCAAAATAAAATTTTGGGATGCTCATGTTTGACTTTCCTCTATACGTGTGCACTTCTCACTAATTATTAGTGGTGAACGTTGCCCTTGAGATATCTTAATCAGGTTTCAAAGCAAGCGTGCGTCATCATCTCATTTAGCTGCACCCCGCGACATTGCCAATGGTATGATGTAGGTCGGGACCTTATGTTACGATCCGCGAGTAAAACGAGTTTTTGTCGAAGTCACAGAAGATTTACGGGGTGCGCACAATCCCACGACTAGCACCCGATGGGGTTGTTGTTCCTCGCCCCCTCTCGCTCTGTTGTCTGGCAGCTCTCAAGGCAGTTCTGACTGCTTACGCCAAAATGCTTTTCCTCTCTTTTTTCTTTTGTTTTTGCGGGGACACCATCTCAACTGTCTCGTAAATGCGCAACGGTTTTAACTCATACCGAAGCTATACCGAAGCAACCACGTTGTTTCATTCGTTACGGCGTGAGGGACCTGAATTTTGAAACTAAGCTTTCATCGTCACAAAAGCTTGAGCGCACGTGATCTTAGCCCCCCCCCCCCCCAAGGCTAGGCGCTGTTTCTTTGGTTTTAGGCCGGCGTTTCGATGCGGTGCTTCAATTGTTCACACTTAACGGCACTAGCAATAATTATATGGTGCGTTAGAGATTTAGGACTGACTTTCGGGAGTATCGGACCCAAAGACACAAAATACAGTAAAAAAGACACAGGGTGATTCCACGTAAGATCGAACAAGCGATGGCTGGTCGACCTCTTATTAAATATATTTCAAAATTTCATATATTATTGCCTTATGAGTGGAAAGAAGGGATCCGCAATTTGTTTGGTCGCCAAAAATTTTTTAGAAGCACAGGAAATCAATAATGACGAAGAGGTGGAGTGAAGCGCTCATGCGCTCTGCTATTTTGGCCAATTTTCGTTATGAATTGCACAAAATATATTGAAGTTAGGTAGCTGAAATATCTTTAACCAAATAAATGCATGCTTCTTCTTCTGCTCAGATATTTTTAGCTTTATGTGTGGTGTAGATGTTTTGATAAAAAACCTGATAATTGGCCCAGGAATCGTTATTTTCTTTAATTTGAAGGCCTTTTTCTCAATAAAGCCTTGTAGCAGAGCGATAAAAATTCCGCATTTTGTTCTTCGCATACTTGTCTACCAAACTGTCGCGTCTTATATTTATATAACTTTTCAGTTAAGAGATACAATCGGACTAAGTTCAAGAAAACAACGAACAATGTAAACTTTTGACGACAATTAAAAAAACGCCATTTTTTATATTTCTTAAATTTTGTCCACTTATTCTCCTCCGCATCAGCTTTCACAATCATTGAAAACATATTGCATGATTTCATTGCACTAATAGTTACGGCCCCTCCGATGAGACCCTTAGGCCATGATTGGCGATTGCGACTTCTTGCCCAGCAAGTGTATTCGATCATTCCAGAGACTATAGGCGGCGCCTCGGAGGTCAAAATGGCGGACGAGACGGTGATGAGGCGATCTCGCAAGCGTGCGCGTCTGGAGCAGCAAAGTTCGTCAGGCCCTCTAGTTTCGTTGCAGACGATACTTTTTATCGCTAAAGAAGCGCAAAGATGTTTTAATGAAGGCAAAGCGACCTTCAACGCCGGTCACATCACCGTGTACCAGCTTCGATGGAGGGCCGCGTGGCGCCGCCTACGTCGCTGGAATGACCGAATAAAAATGCAGGCAGGATTGAATTTCTTGCAACAAGCGTGTTCTCCCGCAAACACTTGTTATTGTTACGTAGAAGGCGTGAGTAAACCAAGCTGGTTCAGAGAGAAACCCGGCGAGCACGAACCACGCGAACGTCAACGTCTTCTTTCACGCTGGCACAGAGCTGACACCGATATGCTCCGGTACAATTACTCTCCGCGCAAAAAAGGAGCCATCCTGCCGACCTAAGGAGATGACATGACAGGAGGGTCGTAACATGGCTTCAGCCGTGATACGTAAACTGTTACACGCCCTCGACAGCGGTGGTCAGATAGTAGGTCGACCGGCTCAATGTCATAGTTGACGGGAGATGTTTGTTGCACCACACGGTATGGGCCGTGGTATTTCGACGAAAGCTTTGCGGAAAGTCCGGGAGTGGTGGACGGGACCCAGAACCAAACTCGCATTCCCGGCGAATAGTGGGTACTAGACGCAGAGGCATCGTGGCGAGTTTTTTCGCGCCATTGGTCTTGCGCGGTAAACGAGCGAGCGAGCTGACGACACTCTTCGGCATAAGCAGCTCCTTCGGAAACAGGCGTGGCTTCGGAAACATCGGTTCGGTAGGGGAGAATGGTATCCATGGAGCTAGAAGGTTCCCGTCCTTATAGAAGGAAGAACGGAGAGAAGCCGGTGGTAGTTTGTGGCGCAGAGTTGTAGGCGTAAGTGACGAAAGGGAGCACGCGGTCCCAATTAGTGTGATCGTCAGACGCGTACATCGCGAGCATATCTCCAAGGGCACGATTAAAGCGTTCCGTTATGCCATTTGTTTGAGGATGGTATGCCGAGGTTGTGCGGTGGACAATGCGACATTCCTTTAGCAGTGCGTCGATGGCGTTCGAGAGAAACACGCAGCCACGGTAGCTTAGCAATTCACGAGGTGCACCGTGTCTCAAAATCAGGTGGTGAAGAAGCAAGCAGGTAACGTCTTTCGCGGTGGTAGCTGGCAGCGCAGATGTTTCCGCGTAGCGTTTGAGATGATCTACGGCGACAATGATCCACCGGTTGCCTTGAGGAGTGTTTGGAAGAGGACCATAAAGATCAATTCCTACGCGGTCGAACGGTCTTGCCGGGCAGGGTAAGGGTTGCAGAGGGCCAGCTGTGCTGTGAGGAGGCGTCTTGCGGCGTTGACACGCGGCAGATGACCGAACATACTGGCGAACGTGTCGATACATGCCGCGCCAGTAGTACCTTAGACGAAGGCGGGAGTAAGTCTTGAAGACTCCAGCGTGGCCACACTGGGGGTCATCATGGAAGGCAGCGCATATATCCGAGCGCAAATGACGGGGAATTACAAGCAGCCACCTACAGCCATCCGTCAGGTAATTTCGGCGATACAGCAAGACTTCACGCACAGCAAAGTGTTTTGCTTGACGACGGAGGGAGCGTGAGGTGAATTCTAGCGAAGGGCGAGAGGACGTCGAGCAGGGAGGCGATCCAGGAATCCTTGCGCTGCTTGGCCAGCATGTCAGTGACGCTCAAAGATGATGAATCGCAGGTGGCAGTGGGGAAGCAGACAGGGTCAGGAGGGAGCGGAGAACGTGATAGGGCATCGGCGGCAGAATGTCGGCGTCCCGAGCGATAAACAACACGTATGTCGTATTCTTGAAGGCGTAAAGCCCAACGAGCAAGGCGGCCAGCAGGGTCTTTCAAGGACGACAGCCAGCATAAGGCATGGTGGTCGGTGACAGTATCAAACTGGCGTCCGTAAAGATAAGTGCGAAATTTCCCTATAGCCCAAATAATGGCCAAGCATTCTTTTTCTGTTACAGAATAGTTTGACTCTGCCTTCGTTACGGTACGGCTGGCATATGCGACAACGTACTCGTCGCAGCCATCCTTGCGTTGAGCGAGAATGGCACCGAGGCTGACACCGCTAGCCTCCATGTGGATTTCAGTAGGCGCATTGGGATCGAAGTGGCGGAGTACTGGTGGAGATATGAGGAACCGGCGCAACGTCGTAAATGAGTCGTCGCAACGTGAATTCCAGGCCGAGAGCTCAGCGCTGCCGGAAAGAAGCTGCGTCATGGGAGCGATAATAGAGGCGAAATTACGGATGAAACGGCGGAAATAGGAACACAAGCCGACGAAGCTACGTAGCTCCTTTAGGGTAGTAGGCTTGGGGTACTCGGCAACGGCACGAAGTTTGGCAGGGTCTGGTTGAATTCCTTCTTTTGAGACGACGTGGCCTAGAATCATAAGCTGGCGAGCGCCAAAATGTGATTTCTTCAAGTTTAATTGCAACCCGGCTGCTGTAAGGCACTGAAGAACTTGCTCAAGGCGAGTGAGATGAGTCTCGAAATTAGGAGAAAAGACAACTATGTCGTCCAAACAGCAAAGGCAGATGCGCCACTTAAGTCCCCGGAGAATACTGTCCATCGTCCTTTCAAAAGTCGCAGGCGCATTGCAAAGGCCGAAGGGCATTACATTAGATTCAGATTCAGATTCAGATTTTTTATTGATACGAATACAAGAATGTTACATGTGTTTATATACAAAAGGAGGTCCCAAAGTCGAAGACTGTATCGGGACCTCCTGTTAAGGGCAAATTGTGGTAAAACAGTGTTAGAGGCAACATAAGCAATAATCGAAAGTATAAACTAAACACGTTTGCAGCAGAAAAAAAAATATATCTATATATACTAAATGAAGACAAAATATACACAATAAAACAATATGAAACGATGAATAATGCAAGCAGTATAACTGAAAAAGAATACAAAAAGCTGTAACACATGAAATGTGGACATTGAAACAAGGTGAAGCTATGGAAAGGAACACTAATACTAAGCATGCATAATGTGTGATTTTAGTTCTGTCTTAAATTGATGGAAGTTTCTTGCATTTTTTATAGAAGCTGGTATCAATAATTACACTGATGAAAATTCAGCAGTCAGTTTACCATAATTAGTTCGTACCTCAGGCAAAAGAACGTTATTGTTACGCGCAAATCTAGTATTACTATGGGCAACCAGGTCAGTAGATGAGAAGCCGATTGGAGGTAGTGCCTTGGTTATGTATTTATAGTATATGATACCTAAGTTGTAATTGAGGAGCTCTGAAATTGTTAAGATGTTGTATCATGAAGTAGTCATTTACCGTTAGAAAAACGTGAACTGTTAGTAATGATTCTTATGGATTGGTTCTGTAATACTTGAAGGGAAGTGAAATGAGTGTTATAGGTGTTACCCGAGCACATTATGCCATAATTAATATGAGAATGAACGAATGAGTAGTAGAGTGACAGTAATGTGGCACGTGTGAAGTATGGACGAGTTTTAATTAGGGCGCGGATACCGTATGCTATTTTCTTTTTGATATGAGAAATATGATCTATGTATTTCAAGTTAGAGTCAAGAGAAATTCCAAGAAAAGATGAGCAGGGACTGGGAGAAATAGAGTGCGAGCCAAAAGTCAAAGAAGGAAAGGATGCTGAATATTTTTGATACGATGAAAATACTACAAATTTAGTCTTGGTTGCGTTAATAGTTACCAAGTTAGCACTGCACCAATTTGAAACATTTTTCAAGTCAGTGCTTAGCTTTTCAACGAGAAGTGAAATGCTTTTGTCAGAAGTAAATATGGCAGTGTCATCGGCATACAAAATGCAATTAGTGGAGGACAGACAGTTAGAAAGATCATTAATACAGATCAAAAATAGGAGCGGTCCCAAAATGGATCCTTGAGGGATACCAATGTTACTAGGTAATTCTTTAGAATATACATTAGAAATGGACACAAGTTGAACGCGGTTATGTAGGTAGCTTTTTAGTAGCGCTAAAGCAGGACCACATACACCGATCGCTTCAAGTTTAGTAAAGAGAATGCTATGATTTAAACTGTCGAGTGCTTTTGTTAGATCGATGAATACTGATCCTGCAAATAAACCTTCGTCAATGATTTTTTTTAGTTGATCGGTTAGATGAATGAGTGCCAGATCAGTAGAGAAATGATTGCGAAAGCCGAACTGACAAGGGGACAGAATAACAAATTTATCAAGGTAATTTGATAGGCGTACTTCAATCAACTTCTCAAGAACTTTACCAAAAAAGGGCAGAATGCAAATGGGTCGGTAATTACTAATCATTGTGCTATCACCTTTTTTAAGAACGGGGATTATTTTATTGCGTTTAAGCTCATTAGGAAATACGGCAGTATTGAATATCGAATTTGTAATGAAACACAAAACATCGGCAATTAGGTGCGAAATTAATTTGATATGAGCAGGCAGGACTTCATCAATTCCTGCACCGGTGGATTTGAGGTGTTTTATGACATAATGTATTTCTTCAGGAGTGGTGGGAAAAGGAAAAAAGAGTGAGGGAGACGTCTAAGTGGTGTGATTTGTATGGGAGAGGGTGCGTCAACGCTAAAAAAGTAGGAACAGAAAGCGTCAGCTATGTCGATAGGCGAGTTAAATTCAATGTGGTCGATTACGATTCTGGATACTTGGTGTCGAGAATTCCTGTTTAGAAAGCAGTTTACAATGTCCCATTTTAGTTTAGCATTATTACCTGCTTGCGATATTTTTTCTTCGAGAAATGAGCGTTTAGCAGCTTTTAATTGTTGGTTTACAGCGTTACGTAATTTTTTGTAGCGGGCGATTATTTAGTATTAAACGGCTGGCTTTTGGTTTTTTTTTTGTAGAGGTTATCGCGCTTGCGCAACGCTGATAATAGCTTATGAGACATCCATGGGTTATGGGAAAATGCTAAGATTTTTTTACATTGCTTTTTGCAAGTGAATTTTTGGATATGCGATATAATTAAAGAAAAAAAATTAGAAAACGCTTTCTGGGGATCATTACAAGATTTAACCTCGGTCCAGTCTAAGTCAGCTATGGCAGTTGTGAAACTCTCTTTATCCAGAACATATTTCGAATATGGAAGAGTACAAGGACGAGATTGACGATTGAAGCGTAGGAGCAATGGATAATGATCAGTAATGTCAATGTCGAGAACTTTCACTTGCGGAGATGTTAGCAAGTTAGAGAAAGCATGATCTATCAGCGTTCCAGCACTACTGGGAACTTGCCGAGTAGGAACATCAATTAAGGATTCGAATCCACAGCTTTGCAGTAGACTGCTGTAATTAACAACAACAGGTGAAGTGTGATTGAGTAAGTTAATATTGATGTCACCCATTAAAATGGCAGTTTTATTCCCAAGAGAAATGGTATGAAGGACATTGTCAAGATTAGAAAAAAATCTTCGAATGAAGATGAGGCAGATCGGTAAATGCAGCCAAATATGAAATCTCTCTGATCGCAAGATGGAGAGCAATTAGCGATTTCAATCCAAACTGATTCACAATTAGTTACAGGAAAGAGGAAATCGTGTCTTCTCCTATAAGAAAGACCAGGAGATATATAAATGGCCGCCCCACCATGACTGCTAGTTGGTCTATTACAGTATTCCGAGTTGTAATTTGGGAAGCAATAGAGCTTTCTGTCATCAACTGATAACCATGTTTCCGTTATGGCAATAATTGAAAAAGAGTTACTATAGGAAGAAAGGAGATTAACGATTTCATCGAAGTGTTTACGCAAGCTCCTAGCATTAAAATGAATGATAGAATTATATCCACTTATGAACGAGTTAACATGATCTGGTAAAACCTCCATGATGATGCGATAAAAAATGATGCAATGAACATGTTGTGCTAGGCTTAGTCTATTTTGGACAAATCAGAGTCATCGCGAATGCGCAGAACTCGGCTATTAGTAGTCTTTCTAGCTTTAATTTGACAGTCGTCCGTCTAGAGAAACATCCAATTCTTTTCTTTTTTTAGTAGGGAAATGTCAAAAGGCTTTGGAAAAGAGGACCTTGTTGCTTGGGGTCAAATGATCATTGATAAAGACGGGGGCGTTAGAAGCGCCAGTGATACCAAGGTCACTAACACAGAGCTTCGCCTTACGTGCTTTACTGATGAAGTCAGATTGCTTAGTCCGAGAGCAGAAGCGTGCAATAATGTTTTTTTTTATCATTAGAACGTGTGGGCACGCGATGCACAATGTCGAGATCACCAGGCGATATGGGGCAGCCAGCTTTCTCCCCTATCATTTTCTCGATTACACTGCAGTCTATTAAATTCATATGAGCCGTCAGGGGTAAAAAACGCCGTTTTTGGACGGTCTGGTTCAGCCATCGGCACCTGCCAATATCCAGAGCGCAAATCTAGGGAAGAGAAAAATTGCGCGCCTTGAAGGCAATCCAGGGCGTCATCAATGCGTGGCAGGGCATAGACATCCTTGCGTGTGATCGTGTTTAGTCGCCGATAATCTACGCAAAATCTGATTGAGCCGACCTGTTTCCTCACCAAGACGACTGGAGAAGCCCAAGGACTGTGCGATTGCTGAATGACGCCACATTGCAGCATGTCGTCGACGTGTTGAGTGATGACGTCGCGCTCAGCCTGGGAGACTCGGTAGGGACGCTGGCGCAGCGGAGCATGATGACCAGTGTCAATATGGTGAACAACTGACGTGCGTCCCAAGGAAGGTTGGCCGTGTTCGAAGGAGGCGCGGAAACGGTCAAAGAATTGAGCGACCTGATTGCGCTGATCTTGCGTAAGCGCGCTGTCCGCGCTGCGCAACAGTACGTCTTCGTCAGGTAGTGAGGGTGCGGCAGCAGACGTGACGGCATTCACGGGCATTAGCGTCGTGTCGGAAGGGGCATCGAAAGGGAAGATGGCATCATAAGCGTCAATACGCCCGGTACATTCACCTTGCAATAAAGTAGAAGGGCAAGGGAACGGATTGCACACGTAAACGGCACAGGAACCACCGGCAAACGTGAGGACGGCAAACGGTACGACAAGGTTCCGGCGACGAGTGCATTCCTTAGACGGCATAAAGAGGGCGGTCGAATCAGAAACAGAGGTACAAGAAATGGACACCGTGACGACAGAGAAAGCAGAGATGGCGACGTCAGCAGCGACAACCACCTTTTCGGGCGAGCAAGCGAGATCTACAGTTGTGGTACTGAACGGAGACACCGCGAGTTGTGCACGAGCGCAGTCGACAACCGCATCATTAGCGGAAAGGAAGTCCCATCCGAGGATAACTTCATGAGACGCGTGTGAAAGGACGACAAATTCGACTATGTAAAGCATGCCTTGAATCACAACATGAGCAGTGCATGTGGCCGAAGGTTTGACGTGCTGCGAACTCGCTGTGCGTAGGGAAATGTCAAACAGCGGAGTCGTCACTTTCTTCAGTTTGCGGCACAGCACTTCATTGATTACACAAACAGCGGCGCCTGTATCGACAAGAGCGTTTGTAGCGATACCGTCGACAAACACCGCAATCTCGTTAGGGGCGATAGATGAGGCCTTGAAAATTTCGTCGGTGGCGCAGTTCTTGCCTCAGGAACTGCGACTGCTAGTTTTCCACCTGGGCGGGGTTGGAACGGCGAAGCATGGAGGAAATAGACCGGCGGTGGGGCGAAGGAGATCGACGTGAGGTGAAGTCGGGTCGACGTGAGCGGGAGTCAGGCGCATCAGGTGTAACTTGAGGTTCTAGTTGCTGAGGGATGTAGCCGGACGGCTGAGCATCACGAAAATAGAGTCCACGGCGGCGACAATAGCGAGCAACATGCCCCGGAATACCGCAGGCGAAGCAGACGGGCCGGTTATCCGGAGTACGCCAAGGGTTCACAGATGCTCGGGGAGGCGAGAAGGGTACATTTGCCGGGTGTACCAGAAGTGGCGACCTGTAGTAGTTGGTGGTTGGGCTGAATGAAGCGGGTGTCGGTTGGGCACGAGCTCGGGTGACGTCTTCGGCATAAGTAAGCGGCGCAGCAACTTGTGCTGGCGACACCGGCGAAGGGAGAGCCTCGACAACTTTTGTCTGGATAGAATGTCGAAGTGAGTCGTCCAGTGCAGTGGGGGGCAAGTTGATGGTGGCCACAAGGGAGAGCTGACGAGCAACTTCTTCACGGATGTATTGCTGAATTTGTGGCAGCAATGCGGTGTAGTCAGCGCCAATACTCCTGGACCCCAGAGCTGAAAGGTCCGCTGTTTGTGTGTTAGCGCGACGTGTAGAAATTGGCTGCTTAAGCAGCTCATCAAAACTTTGGCAGAGCTGAATTACATCGGTTACGGTCTGTGGGTTTTTGGCCACAAGCATATGAAAGGCGTCATCGTCAATGCCTTTCATTATATGTCGTATTCTGTCAGCCTCCGACATACTCGCATCCACACGCCTGCAGAGGCCAATGACATCCTCAATGTAGCTCGTAAAGCTCCCGCCAATTTGTTGAGATCGTCCCCGTAGGCCGTGTTCAGCGCGAAGTTTCCGCATAGCTGGACGACCGAAAAACGACGTCACGGTCTCTTTAAAAGCCGACCAAGTGGGGATATCGGCTTGGCGGTTGATGAACCATAGGTTGGCCAAATCATTCAAGTAGAAGATGACGTGAGTCAGCTTCGCAGGGTCATCCCACATGTTAATCGCGCTGGCACGTTCGTAGTCTGCGAGCCAGTCCTCGACATCACGATCTTCAGTTCCGCTGTAGAGTGGAGGGTCGCGCAGTCTAAATACACCAGAGCACATAACAGACGCGGGGGTGGAAGAGGCTTGTGAGGGATCGACGCGCTCGGTCATTCTGGAATCGGATGGTAGCGTACGGCTGCGGAGCTCCAGGACGCGGAAGGGGACTACCCAGCGACTCCACCAAATGCAACAAGCGTGTTCTCCCACAAACACTTATTAAATGCGAAGCGTTTCTTAGCGAACCTCTGGCACTTTGAGCGTTTCTATCTACGTATCTATCTATCTATCTATCTATCTAGCCGCCTACGTCTGGGTGCTCTTATGATCGCCTCCTTAAGTTGGTGTAGACCAAAATTTGCATGAGAGGATAAGAGGATTTGACGAATATGACTGCAGGGACATGACATGAATAACGTTAAAATCCTGTCGCGTACGTCGTCAAACCCTTTCCACTATACACGTGTGGCACATACCCGTTTACCACGGGCCGCGGTGTACGGGTATGCGCCACAGGTGATTGACAGTTTATATCTGCCCAGGAACGGCGAGAACATACGTTGGTAACTTAAATGCTAGAGCGTTAAGGAAAAGCAACATCGGCAGCGTTGACTCAACGAATGGAAATAATAAAAATTAGGATCCCAGCAGGAATCGAACCCAAGCATTCTGCGTGGCAATCAGGTATTCTACCACTGAGCCACGCCAGGTCTATAAACTGGCTTGGAAAAACAGCCTACGCAGGCGTACTATCGGTGCAACGTCAATTGTGGTTGTGTAGCTGGCTATCTAATTTTACAAGACAGCAATAAACGCTACATGATACTCCTACGATGTGTACTCCTACGGTACAGGCGTCATATCAGGTGAACGTGTGTAGTTCCAGTGTTGGCTCCTCTTTTAAAGCAGTCTAATAAACATTACATTTGTATTCCTATGATTCAGGAAGCTATATTGGAGCATTGCTCGACCGCGGAGGAATACATTAACGGATGTTACATATGATATCCACATCACAGCACCATAAAGTGCACTTCGTCCACCAGAACGACGCAGTGTCCTCTTCATTTCTTACGAGGCTGGCCGATGGCCTCATGCTGACGGAGGATGAGGCCAGATTAATTGACAGCCGCTTTGTAGACTAGGCTACGACCAACACCATCCACTGAAGTTGGTCTACGTAGCACTATCCAGGCCTACCAGCCTCGCTGGCCTATACCTCACCAACACGAAGGGTGGCTTCAGGTTCGGACATGTCGCTGGTTCTGTCGACAGATAATTTGTCGACGAAATGACCGAGGCATCCACGAATTCCAACAGCTCTACTATACCACATACTTCACTACACATGGACCCCTCGTCACCACGATCACGACCGGATCCTATAATAAGTCATGACCAGGTGTTGGTGCTCACTGATCATGGTGATGATGCCCTTGCTCAAGAACTGTCAAGAACTTCTTGCACACATGCACACGGGTTCGTGAAACGTGCGTGCGTTTTCGGGACACGTATAGGCACTACATATCAGCTTACCGCTTCTGGTTTTGGTAATACTCACGTTGCCATTGGCTGCGTTACCCAACCGTAAACAATTGGTTATATAAGACATATGCGGCTCTTCAACATATATATGTGTGCGTGTAAAATATATACAAATCTTTAGCGTCATTTTGTAAGGTGTCGCTCAGTAAAAAAAGTTACGCCACAGTCACCTACCCGCCACATGCTTCGCATAACATCGACTCCCACGGTACGTGGGATCTGCCGAATTTTTTATTATGTAGAAGACGTGAGTAAACCAAGCTGGTTCAGGCAGAAACCCGGCGAGCATGAACCACACGAACGTCAACGTCTTCTTTCACGCTGGCACAGAGCTGACACCGACATGCTCCGGTACATTCTTTTTATTAAAAGGCCAGCAGTACCGAAAAAGTGTCGGCGGCACTGAAGGCGTTAATTTTGAAATTATTTGGTCACTGCAGCGGCCACGAGCGCGGGGCTGCCAAGCGGGCGCGCGCGTACCCGAGATGCTCGTTGTAAGAGACGGCGCAGTGAGAGTTCGTTTTCGCGTCCTCAGGTCGATGGAGTTCGAAACAGCAACACCTCTCGGGTGATTTGAACGCACGTGCACTGGAGCTTCGCTATTATATCCGCCATCTGTTCGCATCGCAGCTAGGCGCTGATAACGCGGCGGAGATGGAAGCAAGATGAAAACTCTATAAGGCAGCTATGAGCGCTCGCTTCACGCACACTGCTGCCAGAGAAACTGCGCTGCGCCAGTTGCGATCAGTGGAAAGCAGGAACGTGGCGCTCCAGAAAGCAAAACTATCAGTAACCGGATGCGCTTGCTTATCTTAGATGTCGGCAGCAGACAGCCTGAACTGGCCACGTGTTCGGTCCGCTGTTCAAACTTCATTCGGCGCCGATAGTTCTTGTGCTTTGCTCTTACTTTACTTCTTCTGTGCGTTTCATGGCGAGAAAGTAGCTATGAATGAGTGTATCGTGGAGACTGCCTTTCGAAGCACAAGAAACAAAGCAGTACTGACACGAATTTTAAAACCTTTCTGATCGTTGCGCTAAATAAATATGCTCTTGTCGAGAAACCAAAAATGACTATTGTGGTGTCTGGGAATGCATCGTATATATTTTCATTAGCGCCACCTTAAAAAGACACTTTCGGTTTCGATATCGAGGGGGTGGCTGCTCAGTGATGTTTCATAGCAGTGTGACGTCACGGGGATCCAGAAACTCGAGACGTACTAGCGGCAAATCCGTCATCTGGTCGTGGTGATGAGTGAAGAACGATGAGTGAATTGTAATAATAATAATATCTGGGGTTTAACGTCCCAAAACTACGATATGATTATGAGAGACGCCGTAGTGGAGGGCTCCGGAAATTTCAAACACCTGAGGTTCTTTAACGTGCACCTAAATCTAAGTACACGGGCCTCAAACATTTTCGCCTCCTTCGAAAATGCAGCCGCCGCGGCCGGAATTCGATCCCGCGACCTTCGGGTCAGCAGTCGAGCGCCATAACCACTAGACCACCGTGGCGGGGCGATGAGCGAATTGTCGCCCAGGGTCCCTGACAATGATTTCTACGTTTTGGGCTGCATACAGGACGCAGAACTCGCAAACTCGGGGGAACTGTCTTGACTCGTCGGGATAATGTCCTTGCAGTGGAGCTGGCTTGCAGATGCTCAGCAACGAAAACTTCAAAGTCAAATTAAAATATTTTATACGTGTTGTCCGACTCCGGTGTGTGGACAGCGTTGACACTGCATACGGAGGAAGCAAAAAATGTCCCTTTTGCCATGTCTCAAAATCGTGTCAGTACTCCTTTTATTATTGCAAAAAAAAGCGAAAATTTCGCAGAGTACCGACCTAGACATCAATGCTTTGAAGGAACGTTTAACACTTGAAAGATCATTGACTGTCAGTGAGACGGACTACTTGTGCTACGCGTGCTCTTGCTACCACTGCAATGAAAGATCTTCATGGAACGCGCAGTTGAACGATGACATTCTTATTCCCCTGAAAAATAAATCGACGTCGTTAACCAGATCACTGCGACTACCGGTGCACGTGCGTTCAAATCACCCGAGAGGTGTTGCTGTTTCGAACTCAATCGGTCTGAGGACGCGAAAACGAGCTCTTACTGCGCCGTCTATTACAATGAGCATCTCATGAGCGCGCGCCTGCTTGGTAGCCCCGCGTTCGTGGCCGCTGCAGCGACCAAATAATATCAAAATTAGCGTCTTCAGTGCCGGCGACACCTTCTTCGGTACTGTTGGCCTTTTAATAAAAAGAAGTTCAATCCTGCCTGCATTTTTATACACTTGCTGGGCAAGAAGTCGGAATCGCCAATCATTCCCTAAGGGTCTCATCGGAGGGGCCGTAACTATTAGTGCAACGCAACTCTGCAACATGTTTTCAATGATTGTGGAAGCTAATGTGGAGGATGATAAGTGGACAAAATTTAAGAAATATAAAAAATTGAGTTTTTTTAATTGTCTTCAGAAGTTTTCATTGTTGGGTGTTTTCTAGAACATTGCCCGATCGTATCTCTTAACTGGAAAGCTATATAAATATAGTATTCGGCAGTTTGGTAGATGACTATGCGAAGAACGTAATGCGGAATTTTTGCCGCTCTGCTACAAGGCTTTTTTGAGATAAAGACCTTCAAAGTAAAGAAAATAATTATTTCGTTTCCTGGTCCGATTTTGAGGTTTTTATAAAAACATCTACACTGTACATAAAAGCTAAATATACCTGAGAAGCAACAGCATGCATATATTTAGCCTTAAAAATTTCAGCTACCTAACTTCAATATATTTTTTTGTGCAATTCATAACGAAAGTTGGCCAAAACAGCAGAGCGCATGACCGCTCCACTACACCTGTTCGTCATTATTAATTTCCTGTGCTTCGAAAAATTTTTGGCGGCAAAACAAATTGCGGATCTCTTCTTTCCACTCATAAGGCGATAATATATGAAATTTTGAAATAAATTTCAGAGGTCGACCAGCCATCGTTTGCTCGATCTTACGTGAAATCACTCCACAAACAAAAATTTCGCTGTCACTGCTCCTTTAATGATAATGACAGTGATATGCCTCACGTAAAAATGGCAGCCCGAACCGTGGTTTGGGCTCTTTTATTATCAGAAGTATGTAACACACATTCTAATTGCAAATCAGAAGAAATTTCATCCAGCAGGCTCTCTGATGCCTAAATGAGGGGTGACAGAAAATTTGTGAACCTCTGTTTTTTGCTCTTTATCAATGTCTATTGAATCGATAATAGCGGCAACGAAACTCATTTGCCCCAGCGCCTGACGAATGTTTCATTATATGCTCGTAGGTTACGGTAACGCGGGAGACGAATTACAGCTCATGATTACTGAACTGGAAACGAAAGTAGAAGAGTAGGACTGAAAATTAATATGCATAAAACTAAAGTAATGTGGAACAATCCTGGCAGAGAACAGCGCTTTGCGATAGGTGGCCAGACACTGGAAGTTGTACAGGAGTATGTCTACTTAGGACAGGTAGTAACCGCGGAGCCGAACCATGAGAGTGAAATAACTAGAAGAATAAGAATGGGATGGGGCTCATTCGGCAAGCATTATCAAATCATGAATGGTAGTCTATCACTATCCCTCACGGGGAAGGTATATAACAGCTGCATCTTACCGGTACTTACCTATGGAGCAGAAACCTGGAGACTTACAAAGAGGGTTCAACTTAAATTGAGGACGACGCAGCGAGCGATGGAAAGAAAAATGATAGGTGTAACCTTAAGAGACAGGAAGAGAGCAGAGTGGGTCAGGGAACAAACGGGGGTTAAGGATGTCATAGTTGAAATCAAGAAGAGGAAATGGATATGGGCCGGGCAGGTAGCACGTCGACAGGACAACCGGTGGTCGTTAAGGGTAACTGACTGGATTCCAAGAGATGGCAAACGCGTGAGGGGGAGACAGAAAATTAGGTGGGTAGATGAGACTATGAAGTTTGTATTTATAACGTGGCAGCAGAAAGCACAGGACCGGGTTGATTGGCGGAACATGGGATAGGCCTTTGCCCTGCAGAGGGCGCAGACAGGCTGATGATGATGATGATGTTACGACCGGAGGTAGTTTCGATTTCGAAGAGCACTTGGTGGCCCCGTGACGTAGCCGGCCTACTCGATCAGGTGACCGCGAGAGCCAGTGACATCACGGCCAGCTGCTGCCATGTTGTCAGCGCTGCTGTTTCGTCTGCTGTGTTGAGCAGGTGTTGAGCGTTGCGAGTGCTTGTTTCCTCGATCGTCAAACTACGTTGCTTATCTAGTGCGGCGATGAATGAAAGAGCTGGGAGGAGTGTACAAATCAGTAAGAAAAGCTCGATTCAATTTGCGAACCTCGCCGAGCTGCGATTTTGTTCTTGTCGTCGTGGTACAACTGAGGCGACGTTTTCCGCCAGGCTTGGAGTAGCCGCAGCATTAGACGTGCTCAAGCATTTTCCCTCCGATCATTCGTAAAGTAGCAAGACGAGAAGTGACGAAGGAAGCAGTGAAATCACAACATTGGCGCTCTGTAACAGTGTTTATGCGTAACATGCAAGTGACGTGATGTACGCTTCACTGACTCGAGTTTACATCGGGCAACACCGCGTTCTCAAGGCATACTAATCCCACGTACGCACGTCCGAGGGCCGAAGCAGTTATCTGTTCTCTACGCAATATGATACCGGCAGCAGAGAGCTTTAGTTCGTCTGTAGACTTTGTAATGTTTGCGGGTACCTGGTTACAGGAGCTGTTGACGGCTGCAGCAGGAGCCGCAACTGCGGAGCCCGTAGCGCCATCTTGTGGCGTTTTGTGCAAATACAATAATTTTTTTCTATTTTTTCTCTCGCGTTGATGTTCTTGTCCGGAAAAAAAGCAATGAAAATACTGTGAGTTGCTAATTATCGGACTGCTAATGTTTTACACAGAATCAGTAAGCGGGTAAGTCGCTGCGATGCTGTATTGTATGTGTGGTATCTTAAGTAAGCGCTCTTCGCCCCGTCTTCCTCTGCCAGGTAGGTGCTCAGGCGGGTCCGTGGTTGGAATCCAAAAAGTCTTTCCGCGGGCGACTGCTCCTCTCGGGTCGGCGTGGTCCTGTAACGCAACAAAAATTTGGCAAGCCGACTTTGCAACGTTCCCACCTGATTTTTCTTCAGGCCCTCCTTGATGGTGCGTACTGCCCGTTCGGCCAAACCGTTCGATTGCGGGTAGTATGGGGCCGTCGTTAGGTGGCGCACACCATTTTCTCGGAAGAACCGCGCTGTCTCTGCACTGGTGAATTGCGGACTATTATCCGACACGACAGTCCGCGGTATGCCAAATCGAGCGAAAATGCCCCGAAGCGTGTCTACCGTAGTCCGTCGCCGTCTTCAAGGGCACTGCTTTGATCCACTTAGTCTCGGCGTCGACGAGAACGAAGATCATATGCCCTTCCACGGGACACGCAAAATCCACGTGTAGGCGGTACCGCCGTTTCTTGGTCTTTGGCCAGTTTGCCGGGACCTGCGCTGGGGGCATGGGCAAACACTGGAAGCATTGGGGACACCGTTTTGCAAGCATCTAAGTTTCACCGTCTAGACCTGGGTACCGGAAAATTGAGCGCGCGAGGTTCTTCATTGCCGTCATGCCAGGGTGCGTATCGTGCAACTCTTTTAAAGCAAATTGCCGAGCAGCTTTAGGCAGAACCACACGATGACCCCAGTAGAGTATCCCGTTACTCACAGCCAATTCATGCCTCCGTGTAAAATACGGTTGGTACTGCTGTTCCTCTGAACCCAGACGCCTTGGCCAGCCTTGCAAGATCCAAGTCTTCAATTGCTGAAGTATGTCATCTTTGCTGGTGTGGTCTGAAAGACTCTGCGCATACAAAACAAAATCATCCAGAGCCTGCGCATGCAGGACATATTCGGCTAGTTCCTTTTCGCAGCCATCATCGCGAACCGGTAATGGCAACCGGCTTAGAGCGTCGGCATTTGCATTTAGCTCTCCTTTTCTGCATTCCAAGTCGCATTGATAAGCTGCTAAGAGCAGCGCCCAACGTTGAATGCGTGCCGCTGCCATTTGCGGAACGGGTTTATCTGGACTTAGCAAACCAGTCAGAGGCTTGTGATCGGTCACCAGAGTGAACCTGTTGCCAAACAAATAATCTCGAAATTTTACAACGCCGAAAACAAGCGCTAGTGCATCCTTTTCCGATTGTGAATAGTTACGTTCCGCCGATGTTAGAGTTCTCGAGCGGAACGCTATGGGATGATCCACCCCTTTTATGCGGTGCGACAAAACTGCACCTATACCCTCGGCCGACGCGTCACACTCAAGCCGCAGGGGTTTCTGGGGGTCGTAATGCACAAGAAAGTTTGCCCTGCTCTTGGTGCACTTGGTTTCTTGGAATGCTGTTCCCTGTGCGGGCCCCCAACACCAGGGTGGTCCTTTAGACAGAAGTCGGTGTAACGGGGCCAAAGTGGACGACAAATTCGGGAGAAATTTGGAATAGTATGTTACGAGTCCTAAGAATGATTTAAGCTGGTTTACCGAAGTCGGTGGTGGTGCCGCTAGCACTGCTGCCAAATTGTCCTGCAGTGGGTGGAGGCCTATTGCGTCGATTCGGTGCCCAAGAAATACCACTTCTTTTTCGCGGAAGTGGCACTTCTCCTTGTTCAGTGTCAGGCCATTCGCCCGAAGTCGTTCGAACAGTTGCCGCAGTATCGTGGTGTCGTGCTCTTTTTTCTGCTACAATAATGTCGTCCAGGTAAACATTCACCCCTGGTATATCCTGTAGCACGGCTTCTATGCGCCGCTGAAACAGCGCAGACGCTGAGGCAATGTCAAAAGCCAAGCGGTTGTAGCAGAAGGGGCCTTTGCGTGTATTGAACACAGTTACCTTCTTAGCATCATCATCCAGGGGAAGCTAGTTGTATGCGTTTCGCAAGTCGAGTGTGCTAAACACTTCGCCTCCCGATAGCGCCGCAAAGATGTCGTCAATTTTCGGAAGCGGGTACTGCTCTGTTCTTGTCGCTGGAATAACTGTTAGCTTAAAGTCCCCACACAGCCGGATGTCTCCGTTCTTCTTTGCTACGGGCACGACTGGCGTTGCCCATTCAGCCACGCTCACTGGGGACAGCACGCCCACTTCCACCAGTCGGTCAATTTCGGCGGAGACTTGCGCTCTCATGGCATACGGGACTGTCCAAGCCTTGAGAAATCGAGGTTGCGCGCTTTCCTTGAGGTACAGCTTCACCGGTGGTCCCTTACAGCATCCGAGGTTCTCAAAGAGGTCCGGAAACTCGTCAAGAAGTGCGGTTAGCTGGCTGTCGGTGTGGACAACATTCACCGAAGACAACGTGCCTTCTACCAAGAACATCCCTGCTTTGCGAAATTCCTCAATCGTGTCCCTTCCACACAGGAGGGGCCCTCGATGGTCCACCACTATCAGAGAACTGCTCACCGTTACTGGTCCAAGCTGTACCTTCATATCTACCTTGCCCACGACCGGCAACGGTCCCAGGAAACATGAAAGGCTTAGTGGAGTTTTTTGCAGAGCAGGCCACCACTTGCGATGCTTCTTTTACAAACTCTTGGGAATTACGCTTACTGGCGATCCAGTATCAACAATCATTCGCAGCCTACGGCCTTCTCACGTTAAAGTGCGCTCGATGGGCTGCACCAAGTGCTTATTGGCGGAACTGTGTGCGACGAGAGCATACAACATCTCTTCTTGGCTTTCACATTCTGTTCCGTCGACAGCGAACGTTCCTGACCTGGGGGTGTGGGATCTTTTGCAAGCCCTAGCAAGATGCCCTCTTTTACCACATTGATGACATATGGAACTGCGATGTCGACAGGACGCCGTTGCATGCGCCCCTTTGCATCTGTCGCATGAAAGGCTAGGGCTTAGCGGTCTGCAATTCTTCCTTCACGGCCTGCCTTGTGGCTGTACCACCTTGACGCCGCCACCTTCGGTCCGGGCATATGGAGTCCGCATGCCCCGAGCGTCTTCGTTCGCTTTCTCAGAAGCTAAGGCGAATTCTTCGGCTTCTTCACGAGTCAAGTTCTTGCAGCCCAGCAGGCACCGGCGCGTTTCCTCATCCCGAATCCCACAAACGATTCGGTTCATCAACATACCGTCCAGTGCCGCCCCGAAATTACAATTTCCGGCCAGTCTTCTCAGTTCAGCAATGTAGTCCCGGACGCTTTCTTGCTCATCTTGTTTTCGCATAAAGAAGGAATAGCTTGCTGCTATTTCGTTTGCCTGAGGGTTGAAATGTTCTTCCAGGCATTTCACAACGTCATCGTACGTCAAGGAGTTGATGGGGACCACCGGCTGGTGCCCTTGCAATATCCAGACGATACTGTCGCTCAACAATGAAACCAGTAGGGCCCGGCGTTTTGCTGCGTAGGTAATATCGTTGCCCTCAAAGTAGGCTTCCAACCGGACACGATACGTGCTCCAGCTACTCACGGCGTCGTCGAAGGCAGGGGGCCGGGATCCCATTCTTCTGGTCTCAGCGCCGGAGTGCAACTAACCGGATCCCATCCTCGTCGCCACTGTGGTATCTTAAGTAAGCGCGAAGAATAAGACGCTTCATGGCAAAAACAAGAAGGAAAATGTTTATTGACGAGGCTGCTGTCTTGGTTTTAATACCCTGGCCAGAGGCCGGAGCATGCGCCGTGGCCAGGGGTGGAGGCACGTGTTATGGGTATGTTGTTCGGCGCGTGCACCTCATAATCTACGATATATCAGTAGGTCTCTGGTTAGGCTATGCATCATCTGGTGTCGCTACCAGCGTTGTCCGTCTCGTACACGCCTCCGGTAACCCGGCCAGAACTCGCGACGTACGTAGTATCCGCTCGATGACCTCGTCTTTTGCTTCTATTTCCGATTCGGCGCTTACAGGAACTTCAAAACTCAATAAAAAACGCCAGGCCTGCGCGGAAAGCGCAGCACAGTCACAGCGAAAGCTGGAAGAGCGGCATTTCTAGAGCCCGTTATAAAGTCTCCTGTGGCTACTAATACAGGTACATTAGCAACGTACCCACTACGCCACAAAGCGTAATTTTTGGGAAGTTGGGAAGCACCCAGCACGACATTATTCGTTGTGCTGCGGAAAAGCGAGGTACCATATGTAAGCGATTATGTGCAGTTTGTTGATGCGGCGGTTGATGACGATGAATAATTATGGTTGCGCCCTTTGTAATGGGAAGGAAGCTTTAAACGACCCACTAGATACGTAATGCATATTGTGTGACGCCCGGTCGTTATTTAACTGTCCCACCACGCTTTATAACATACGTTAACCGGAGAAACGTAGAGCGAGAGAGAGAGAGAGAATTGACTTTATTGAGACTTTGAGGAAATGGATCATGGGAGCCTTATGGGCTTCCTTGGCAACCAACAGAAGTGCACTTGCGAGGAACCCACTACGCCATAAATCATTGTAATTTTTAAGAAGTAGGGCAATAGGTACTGTGCCATTTTTCGTCATTCTACAGACAGCCGTGGTACCTGTTAAACGCACGTAAGGCATTATGCGCACTTTGTTGATGCTGTGCGTGATGACGATGAAGAATTATGGCAGAGCTCTTTGTAATGGGTTGGAAGCATTCAACAACCTACTCGTTGCGCAATTCGCATTGTGTGACGCCTGGTTACAGAATTCGCGCTGTGCGACGCTTGATACTTATTCTACTCTTTTACCACGCTATATTGCATATGCTAATGTGGTTCCTTCCCGACATGAAGCCTGTATAGGACCTTTTTGCAAAGCAGTTTCAAGCACCGGCATGGCTCAGACGTTGAATACTGGGCTCCCACGCAGAAGGCCCAGGTTCCAACCTCGTTCCATCCTGGAATTTTTTTCTTTAGTTTTTTTTTCTTATTTCGAGCGATACTGGTTACGGACACCGGCGGCGGCGGCAGCGGCGGCGGCGGACAACTACGGCACCAAAAACGGCCGGTGAAATGATCTCATAACAGCTTTCGCTGTAAAATACTTTTTAGGCTGTATATGTGGCCGATATTGTACAGATGGCACCTATATGCACCTATTAGTGTGATTCAACAGTGAAATTATGTCCGAATTTTTGTGTCACTACTCCTTTACGCTGACGTAAAGCGTATTGGGGCTTAGCTGGCGCTACAAAATGGGTTTCAATGTAAGATTGCGCTGCCGCGTCAAAGCAAAATTAGCCACATGAAAGCAATGACGAGCTCTGAAGACACGAAGCGTGTTCACGAGGCAAGGCATGAGTACACATAAATCAGTGCGAATATTTTTGACAAAAAGTGGCGATAAACAATTCTTCACGGCGATATACAGAAGTAAGCGAGCACACTTATGGCAACTGCTGAAAATAATCTTGGTCCCTTAACATCCTTATTTCAGATATGCAACCGTACAGTGCTGAATCCTTACTCTATGCCACTGATAATTTATCCTGTGGAGTTGTAAGGACGGATCTTTTATCTGGGAGTATGTTTCAATGCCTCTTTATCATCCATCAAAAACTAATTACAGTATTAATCCAAGACTCAGCAGTCTCACTGGCTCATTCGCATGAAGCTGTTTAAGGGATTTGGCTTGCCATATTGTTACTCCCATTTTCACGCAACAATATCTAAAAAAATGAGCCATCTTCACACTAGGGGTGCCAAGCCTTAAGGAAATGCGCAGCTGGGCCGCCTTCTTTATTTCTCTCTATTAAATGCGAAACACTTCTTAGCGAACCCAAGACAGTTTCAGCGTTTCTATCTACGCATCTATCTACCTATCTACCTAGCCGCCTACGTCTGGTGCTCTCGTGATGACCTCCTTAACTTAGTGCAGACGAAAATTGGCATAGGAAGGTAAGAGGGTTTGAAGAATGTAACTGTCTGGTCATGACATGAATAACGCGAAAATCCTGTCGCGTATATCGCCGAACCCTTTCCTCCGGACACGTGTGGCACATACCCGTATACCACGGGCCGTGGTATACGGGTATGCGCCACAGGCGATTGACAGTTTATATCTGCGGAGGAACGGCGAGAACAGACATTTTTTTCATTCAAATGCGAGAGCATTAAGAAAAACCGACACCGGCAGCGTTGACGTCACGAATGCAAAGAATAAAAATCAGAATCCCTGCAGGAACCGAAACCAAGCATTCTTCGTAGCAGTCGCGTATTCTACCACAGAGCGACGCAATGTCTAGGCAGTGGTTTTGAAAAAAAAAAATACACCATATTCCGCTAAAGGGAACCATGTGTGGATACGAAGCAGCGGAGAGATGGTTAGCTTGAGCGGGAGATGGTGTAATTTTATTGAGAGGATGAATGAGAATGTATAAGAGAAGAGAGACAACGCCGCTCGACGTTGACGTTTTGATTCGGCTTCCCGAGCACGGAGTTCAGGGTTCGCTTGCCACCGTTCACGTTTCCTTTCGGCTTCGCGAGCCCAAAGTTCGTTATCGCCACGTCGCTGCTCCTGTTTCGCAGAGGCGCTGCACAGGAGAGAGAACGGGGACCGCGCGCTCCGTCATTTTCATACCGCGGAACTACCGTGGCGCCCCCAGCGGAGTATGCAGCTGTCGCATCACCTGTCGAGCGCGCCGCTCTGTAGAGTAGAGGACTCCTAGCAGAGAGGGTGGGAAGCGTAGGAGAAGAGAGAGAAAGAGGGGGAGGGGACGCGCGCGTCGCTCTGTAGAGTAGAGGATTCCTAGAGGAGAGAGTGGGGAGTGCAGGAGAGGAGAGGGGGAGGGGACGCGCACACGCAGTGGGTGGTGGATGACGCGGGACGAGGGAGTGAGGGACAAAGCCCCCGCCATAAGCTGCTTCGCGTCTAAAACCCCACTGCAGGCTTAATGTCGGTGCAACATCACTAGTGGTTGTACTTTTATAAAAAAACAAGAAACTCTACATATGTAATCCTACGATACTGGCGTCATGTCGGGTTCATGTCAGTTGTGGTTCCAGTGTTGGATCCGCTCTTATAACAGTCTAATCAACATTACATTTGTATTCCTATGACTCAGCAAGCTATATTCGAGCGTTCGTCCACCGCGGAGGAATACGCTAACTAAAGTTACACACGATATTCGCATCATCGCACCGTAGCGTGCACTTCTTTTTGATAACACAGACGTCGGAGCTCTATCGTGAGTGCTCATACTACGTCAGACCATAAGTTACCATTTAAACGTCACTGTATCGGCGGGCCTGGTAGCCCACGATGGGTACACAACCCCTCCGTTTAAAAAAATTCGGCAGATCCCACGTACCGTGGGAGTCGATGTTATGCGAAGCATGTGGCGGGTAGGTGACTGTGGCGTAACTTTTTCACTGAGCGACACGTAACAAAATGACGCTACAGACTTGTATAAATTTTATACGGACACATATATATGTTGAAGAGCCGCATATGTGTTATATAACCAGTTGTTTACGGTTGAGTAACGCTACCAATGACAACGTGGGTATTACGAACACCAGAAGCGGTAAGCTGATATGTAGTGCTTATACGTGTCCCGAGAACGCAGGCACGTTTCACGAACCCGTGTGCATGTGTGCAAGAAGTTCTTGACAGTTCTTGAACAAGGGCATCATCACCATGATCAGTGAGCACCAGCAGCTGGTCACGACTTCTTATAGGATCCGGTTGTGATCTTGGTGACGAGGGGTCCATGTGTAGTGAAGTATGTGGTATAGTAGAGCTGTTGGAATTCATGGGTGCCTCGGTTATTTCGTCGACAAATTGTCTGTCGACAGAGCCGGCGACATATCGGAACCTGAAGCCACCCTTCGTGTTGGTGAGGTATAGGCCGTCGAGGCTGGTAGGCCTGGATAGTGCTATGTAGACCAACATCAGTGGATGATGTTTGTCGTATTCGTAGACTACCTGGGCGTATGTGGCCTACGTAGCCTAGTCTACAAAGCGGCTGTCAATTAATCTGGCATCATGCTAGGTCAGCATGAGGCCATCGCCCAGCCTCGTAAGAAATGAAGAGGACACTGCGTCGTTCTCGTGGACGAAGTGCACTTTACGGTGCGGTGATGTGGATGTCATATGTAACTTTCGTTAATTATTCCTCCGGGGTCGAGCAATGCTTCAATATAGCTTGCTGAATCATAGGAATACAATTGTAATGTTTATTAGACTGCTATAAAAGCGTAGCCAACACTGGAACTACAGACACTAATCTGATATGACACCTGTATCGCAGGAGTACACATCGTAGGAGTATCATGTAGCGTTTATTGCTTTCTTGCAAAATTACATAGCCAGCACCACAACCACAATTGGCGTTGCACCTATAGTACGCCTGCGTAGGCTGTTTTTCCAAACCAGTTTATAGACCTGGCGTGGCCCAGTGGTAGAATACCTGATTGCCACGCAGAATGCTTGGGTTCGATTCCGGCTGGGATCCTAATTTTCATTCTTTCCATTCGTTGACTCAACGCTACCGAGGTTGGTTTTCCTTAACGCTCAAGCATTTAAGTTGCCAATGTCTGTTCTCGCCGTTCCTGAGTAGATATAAACTGTCAATCACCTGTGGCGCATACCCGTAAACCGCGGCCCGTGGTAAACGGGTATGTGCCACACGTGTCTAGTGGAAAGGGTTTGACGACGTACGTGACAGGATTTTAACGTTATTCATGTCATGACCCGGCAATCGTATTCGTCAAATCCTCTTACCCTCCCATGCAAATCTTGGTCTACACCAAGTTAAGGAGGCGATCATGAGGGCACCCAGACGTAGGCGGCTAGATAGATAGATAGATAGATAGATAGATACGTAGATAGAAACGCTCAAAGTGCCAGAGGTTCGCTAAGAAATGCTTCGCATTTAAAAGCACGTCGATCCACCTCGTCACCTTCGGCTCAAACCCAAAGATTCAGCCTAGAACTATTGGATGCTTGCTTTGCATGAAGCCGATTACCACAAGGAGTGGGATCTGCAAATTTTTTTCTCGTTGTTTCTTCCTCTGTTTCTTTGCTTTTAGATGCGAAGTATCTTAAGGTCGAGCTCAATCCGGCGGTGGTGGTGGTGGTGGTGTGCGGCGTGACCACCCTTACTGCGCATGCGCATACCCTCTCCACACACCTCCTGTCCACTCAACCCCTCCCCTACCCCTCTCCACTTTCCCTCTCCCCTTCCCCTCTCCACTTTCCCTCTCCCCTTCCCCTTCCCACTTTCCCTCTCCCCATCCCCTCTCTACTTCCCTCTCCACTTTCCCTCTCCACTTTCCCTCTCCCCTCCCCCTTTCCACTCTTCCTCTGAAACGCGGGCTAGACATGCCGAAATTCTCTCCTGCGCAACGCCGCGATGAGCTCGAGCGCATGCGCGTCCCCTCCCCTTCTCTCTCCTCTCCTACGCTGCCCCCCTCTCGCCCGCCTGTCGACCGCGTTCCCCGCTCGCCCTGTGAGAATTAACGGCCAGGCTAGATGGAAGATACGACGCGCGTAGCGTCCCTCTTCGCGTTCCACGACGCGAGGTCGTTAGCATGCCCAACGAACGCCAACGGAACGCAATCGTGCAAGTGCTCCGGCTTCGCATCGCCTCATGGTCCCCTTTAGCGGAAGATGGTGTAATTTTTCTCTCGTCTCTGTTTTTTCTGCCTTTTTTGTCTCTGTTTATTAGGGGTGAAGCTCCTTAGGATGTCGCCTTGTCGGGGTGTCATGTTGTCGTGACGGTCCGTCATAAACGGTTATGCGTCACAAAAATTGGGTAAATCCCACTACTCGCCACGTTCCTAGTTAGTGCCTAAAACATTATGTATGGCTTAGGAGCGGTGACAGAACCCCCGACGAAATTTAAAGGCACTCAAGTTTCTTATCTAAAACCATAGACACAACCGTGCATCTCTAAGGTGAAGTCTTCTTTTTGAAACAGCACTTCTTAAAACATCTGCGAAGTGATGGTGCGTTAGTGAACCGGTGGCGAGTAGTAAAGAGTAAAGGATTTGCTGTGGTAAACACCAGCGCCCACTGCATGCTTCCTCCATCCCCACGTTTCACGTAAGCATAGCTGAAACACCCTTCCCTACATGCTTTGCCCCTCCTGAGATTTTCGTGCTGTCTGTATCTTACTGAAGCATCGCTCGTTAATTGTGACGATTATAACCACAATTGTTGCTATTGCATGTCATTCCTTTCTATTCTTTATTTCTCTCTCTTTGCATTTTTGTGTCTTACTGGCTCTTTCTATCTTTCTCTCTCTTGCCCTTGTTTCTCTCTCTCTCTATTTCTTCCTTCCTCTTTTTTTTCTCTCACTTCATCTTTCTCTCTCTCTCTTTTTATTGTCACGGGGTCGTGACGTCGACGAAGACCGCAGCCGACGTGTCCAAGATGAAACTCTTTATATGGTCGAACTTGTGGCTGAGAAACGGAAAGTTACAGCAATACACACGGTATGCACTGATAGCGGCGAACAGAGCGTCGGCTGTCGATCAACTGACAAGCGGTGAAGTGCGCCGGCATTTATACATGTGCCGTCAAATATTCCAGCGTTATCGCTGGTTGTCGCGCAAGCTCTAGAATAAGCTCGAGTGTTCACGTCTTGCGCGCAATCTTAACAAAACGATCTACAATAATCGGGAAGCTTCTCGAACAATGAAGCGCGGTTTGCGCTTGGCGTTGCTGACAGTATTTGTTGGCGAAAACCGAATAAAGCAAAAGTGTTAATAAGAAACGCACGTGGCAATATCTTTCTCTTTCTTACTTTGTCTTACTTTATCTATCTATCTTTTTTTTCTCCATTTCTCTCTTTCTTCCTATGGTATGATTCTTTCTTTGATTTTCTCTCTCTTTCTGTCTTTCTTCCCTTCTTCTTTATATATCTATTTTTCTTTCTACGCTATGCTCTACTCTTTCTCCTCCTCCTCACTATCACTTTCCTCACCCGCCACTATACTATACTGTACTATACAAGGCTATGCTATGCTCTGCTGGTGTGCCTGGATAGCCGAGTGGTTAAGACGCTCGCCTTCGGAGCGTGGGTACGAGGGTTCGAATCCCGCTTCGCCAAGAAATTTCTTTCGCCGAGAAATTCTCTCTCTGTGTTTCTTTCTTTCTCTCTCTGTGTACTCGTTCTGTCACCCATCAGGTTTATTACATTCTGCGCCGGAGAAATCAGCGCAGGTATTTTAGGAGCGAAGCAGAAGATGAAGAGGACGAAGAGAGTGCGTACAGGTTCATGATGATGATAGTTTCTGTTCGCACTACCTGGCGCAAAGGAAAGCCTAAAGAGCTCCGCTCTTTAAAAACTTTCGGCGTGTATAAAAACAGTGAACTTTGAAAGCTCTACCAGGTGATTTATTTCTTTAACTGCGGAGCAGTTGAACCCCTTCAGCCCCGGATTTTTTAAATTTTGGTCGGAGACTTTTTTTGTGCATGTTTTCCTAATAGTTAGGACCTCAGAAGACCACAAACGAAAAATTGAGCCAGTGGTGCAAGTATTTACGGAATAATAAACATGGAGTCAAATTAGGTCATCAGGCTTCAGCAGTTGTGAAATGAGAAAAATGGCATCTTTTTTCCCGCTATTCACTAGAGTACACGAAATGTGAACCACGTCTCATTTTTCAGTGTGATACTCATTGAAACAGCTTCGGTACGTCGACCCGAAAATGGCGCTTACCCGCCTCAGCTGACCCACCTCGGCGTCACCCATGACGTCGTTGTTGTTGTACCCTCTGCCACATGGCTCATACCCACTCTGGGAAATTGGCCACGAATTGATATTATGAAAAATGACTTCGTTGAAGCTTCTTCTCCTTTCCGGCTCCCAGCTCCGCAAGCATGTCACAATTTTGGTGTCAATCGCAGCAGGGATCACTGAATGATTATTTTCCCAGGAATGAACCGTTTTGGTTTGACTTCCAAGGTGCTATGGGAAACGGTGTGCGGTGGTGTCAATTCACACCGCCAGGGACGAAAGGGTTAAGATACCGCGCTATCATCTTCTGATGTCGCGCGTTGGCGCCACGCAGGTCCCACGTTTGATACTCATAAGCCGAGCAGGCTTCACATTTTTAATGCAATTGCGCTCTCGCCCGTGAACGAAAGAGGCACAAAAGGGCTAATTCATCTGTCCGAGCCAGCGAAGCAAGAGCGAAACGCAGGCGCCGGGAGTTAGACAGACATCTACGGAAGAGAGAAGTGGAGGCAAAACGCCAGCGCTGGGAGTGTCGCGCACCGTGCTCGGAACAGTGGAGTAGAAAAACAGTGCAAAGAATACCATTGAACAGAACATAGATAATCGCTACACCAATCAGACGAGTACGAACTAGGAGAAAATAACACAGCAGAAGAGAAAAAAAATTGGCAGATGACACGTACCGTGGGAATCGATGTAATGCGAAGCATGCGGCGGGAAGTTGACTCTGGCGTAATTTTTTTTTTGCATTGAGCGAGACGTTGCATCACGTTCAAAATAGGCACAAATGGTATATGCACACACACACATATGTTGAAGAGTCGCACATGTGTTACACAGACATTTGTTTACAGTTGTTTAACGATGCCAACAGCAACTAAGCATTACCAACACCAGACGCGGTAAACCCATATGTAGTTTTTATACGTGTCCATTATGATGGAGAACGCACGCACGTTTCACGAACCCGTTCTTGTGTAGAAGGGGTTCTTGACAGTTCTCACTTAGATGGCGCGAGCGCAATATCTTTGTTATTGTGACTGGTGTGCACAACGCAGACCACGCCGATTCCGTTGCTTGTCTGTTTGTGTTCGGTGACTGGCGGACGGCGAAGTGGGATGCGGCCTACGTTGAAGTTGCGCATCGCCGTGTTCTTATATGTACCCACGCCACCGTACCTGCCATGAAGCCGCTTGTTGTGGACAACACATTGGAATCCCGTGATTGCAGTGGGCTCATCCGCTCCAGGTTTGAGAAAATGCTAATACGCCAATTTCTGCGAGCAGAGCGTCTTTTTCGAGGTCGTGCACGTGCTCGTGCACAGACTCTACGTTGAGAGCGGCCAGCGTGAGGTGATTGTTGTGGTTGTGTCACCGAATGAAGGTGGTAGCCCGGTCCAAGACAATGTCTAGAGGCCTGTTTGCTAGCCGTGTCATGTCGTCGACAGACCCGGCTCATACCCGGCAGACCCGGTGTCGATAGAGCCGACGACATGTCGGACCTGAAGTCACCTTTAGCGTTGGTGAAGTACAGGGCGTCGAGGTTGGTAGCCCTGGAACGTAGACCAAATTCGTCAACCAACTTTCAGTGGATGGCGCGTATGGTATATGAAGACTGCCTGGCAGGCCCGTAGCCAGGAATTTTTTTCGGGGGGGGGGGGCGGGGGGCACTTGCTGAAAGCCTTGACTGTTTGAGAAAAACGCCTATTTTCATTATTTATTTTCGGTAAAACACCATGCATCATAAAAATTTCGGGGTGGGCAAGGGCCTCCCGCCCGCCCCCCTGGCTACGGGCCTGCTGTCTGGGCGTATGTGGCCTTTTGTGGCTTATATTCGCCGCGAGATCGGGCTATAGATGGCAGCACCATCGCCGCGTTAGTGTGGATAGGCGGTCGACGGCGCGAATACAATGTACACCAGCGGCGCTTCGCCGTTGGCGGTTTGAGTCAATTGTCCGGGAATAAGGAGCGTTGACTGCAGCCTGATATATACGCCTTCCATTGCCCCGTTAATATACGAAGCCGGCCTAACATTTGTATTACGTATCAGAGAAGCGCAATATGCCAGTCAAAGGGGTTTCTGGCCTTTGATCACAGTCGTGTTTTGCACTGTGGTCGCTATTTTTTCTTGCTTTATTTGTGCGTGTTTAACTTGTGTGCTGCCTATATCACAATACAAATTGTGTTGCGCGATTGAGCCAATAAAGTATTTACTTCTTGCTCTAACGGCTACAAAAAAAGAGAACCTATATTTCGGCGTAATTAGATGAAGTAGAACTTCGTGCACTCTGCTTTTCTGTTGGCATGAATACGTGTACCGCTATAGAAATGCGTGGCTTGAGGACGTTTTTACCGCTAACCGGCCTCTGCAGAGGCTAGTTCATGAATTGCGGTATCACAAGGATTTCGAAATCCCCAACCCTTTATCAGACGGTGTCGCTTAAATTCTAGATTCACACCTCGACATTCAGTACTTCTTTCGTTTAGGACGACGCCAAATGCACTATGTGATATGCTTGAACGACAAAATGGCACCCACAATGAAATGATTTTGGCAAATGGACGGTACGATGGTTAGACGTAGCGCCATGCCGACACGTGCATGCATTCACTTAATAGAGTCCATACAAGTCTCGGAAGGCGAGCTGCTTGTGTATATGGTGTATGCATATCGTACATGCCTGTGATACTGTCCAAGCACAATGGAATAAGCCGTCCTCTGATGACTTGCATGACATACGCACACATTCGAACACAGTGTAGCTAGAAGACGATGCAAGGAGCCATCCCCACCGCAAGGTTTCTTCCGCTCGCCGCTAGGTGCCGACTCTGCTCGATCTCGCGGTCAATATAGTTATGGTGTTTGCTTGCGCCAGGGGAAACTGTGCCCTCTTACATGATATATTTTTCTGGCGTTTGTTGTTGTTGTATTGATTCGCAGTCCCACGGGTACTCATTTCAATTCTATTGAGGGTGTGAAGTAGTTATGTCCATCGTCCTGGCTGGGACGCCAATGCCTACCATGGACGTTGCAAATTCAAGTCACAGTAGCAAGAGGTTGCCGTGTTCATCGCGCTCAATGTACCACAAGGTGCACATGATCACGTCGATGATGGCCGTGAACATGTACGGCTTGCCGATTCTAAGGTATATTGAGGCTGGCAGGCTAACCATGTCGCTTGCGTTCATGTTGGCCATCATGGTCAGGGCATCTCTGTGTACCTGCTCGTTCTTATACGCAGTTATGTTATCCCATGCGGGATCACATAACACGTTGTCCGCAGCATCGAGTCAATGTACGTTATAGCGGTCGACATCCGCATTGCTGTAGTATAGCCGTATGCTTTCAGGGCACTTAGCGGTGGCTTCTTGGCGTGTCACAAGGCGGCTATCACTCAATCTGACGTCATCCTCGGTCAGCATGAGGCCATCGCGCAGTATCATATGAAATGAAGAGAACACTGCGTTATTCTGGCGGACCATGTGGACGAGGCGAGGCAGTCGAGCATCTTCCAGGGGTGTTCTGTTTTCAGCTCCCTCACTTGCCTTGCCTTGCATGTTCTCCGTTAATGTGTTGATTGAGACTGTGAATCACCTGTGGCACATGCCCGCATGACATGAACTGTGGTATGCGGGTATGTGCCGCACGTGACTAAGAGAAATAATTTCATGACGTACGCGACAGGCTATTTCAGTTATGCATATCATGACCAGTGAATAGTGTTCGTCATGCACCCATTCCCGGCTATGCCAATTTTGGATAATACAAGTTATCGAGACGACCAGGAGAGCACCCAGACGTAGGCGGCTAGATAGACAGGCAGATAGATGCGTACATAGAAGCGGCCATAGTGTTAGCTAAGAAATGCTTCGCATTTGAAACTCAGAGTTTCGCCACAAGGACGAAGTAATGAATACGATAGCGACAAAGTATAATGACAACGAATTATTGTTAGAAGCTGACTGGCGCAACCGATCTTCCGCAACTCGACAACATTCTAGCGTAGTAGAGCACGTTCGCTGCCCTGAGCTCAAGCTCTTTACTAATGTACGGTCTGTCACTTCCACGTAAACTGCACAAAACGCAAAAATGTATGAGCCATCGGCAGATCTCTGCCAAGGTAAGGTGTGCGAGCCCGCGCACGGCTGGTGAAACCTGAAGCCTGAGTGACGCAGTCCTCTCCGAGCACAAAGGAGTACAAACCAGCGCAAGCTAGCATATTGTCTTACACCTACGGGATCCGCCCAGGTTGCTATAAAACATATTGTGTGGATTCAGCACGCCACAACAAGGACAGAGGTGATGAAGGGACAGCAACACCAGCGCTGTTCTCACAAGTAACTTGATTAACGCGGAAACACATATTTTAAAGCACAACCTATAACCACTTGACCACACGCCGATGACGTGAAACAGATAGTAAATGCAAAAGAATAGGACTTCCCGCGAACAAACTGTTTCATGTGACAAAACTATTCAAGAAGGAAATTCCTCTGTCGTGCAGGGCTATAGTAAGCACGATTACGCAACTAGGGTCTTTTTTGTGAATGTACAAAGTTTCCATAATTTCTCTGGTAGCCTGATGCGCATGCGCAAAAATACACACCGTGTCTTCGAATATCGCTGTAAACCCATGTTCATTAGATTGTCTAGCCAGATGTGAATAATGATTACCTAGTAGTGAGCCTTTGTGTTCCTGTAATCTAATATTCAAACAGCGGCCCGTTTGGCTTATGTAGTCGTGGCCACACGAGAAAGGCACCTGGTAAACAACGCGCACTCTGCCTGGAACTATCAAGGAGATATTGTTACGGTTCGATTGAGGTTAACTCTGTTTATTTACAGATGAAGTCAGGCAATGATAGGTGGTCATGGCGTCCATAAGTAGAAGCAGCTGAACCTCCTCTTCCTCTTCTCTCGTGGCTCATACCCTGACCCGGCTCATACCGTAACACTCCCCGGTTCACAGACGAAGCCCGCTGGGCGAGTCAGAATCACTGGCGAAGTGCGGGATGCAACTTCTTGAGGCGAGCAACATGCGCCAACTGGGTCCGACTAGACCGACGACCAGATGACGTCAGACGTGCCACCACGTAGGTCAAGTCACTCAAGCGATCTACTACGACGAATGGGCCAGCATACTGGGATAAAAAATTGGCCGCGTATCTGCGTGCTTCGCTGCAAATGTCGTGTAAAGACGATAGAAGAGGCGCTGTGTGAGATATGGACGCCATCTGGCAATACGTCGGGAAACATGAGTGCTGTGTTGCGTGCTGGTAGTCCCGGCGCAGCAGCAGGCGAAGACCGGCGGTGACCAACGCGACCGGCGGGGACGCCAGCCAGCCCGAAAACGCGGTTTGGCGCGAAGCGCTGAAGCAGAGAAACGTCCGCACTCAACGAGTACTCTCCACACACTCTTTTATTTACACGTCGCCTGGGTCAAACAGGAACGCCAGAGCGGCGCCCACAACCGGCAGCCTGAAGGCCGCCCACAACGCTGCTTTTTCATTTTTTAAATATTTTTTTCACCTTCTTGGCCTTCTCAAAACTAAAGTTTTTCAACACCAACCCATGGCATTCGCACAGTGCAATACAGAACCGAAACCGAAACACAACAATGAGCTCGTGCGAAGGGCACGGAGGAAGGCAAATTTCAGCGCAGTCGCATTTTCAGCTTTGTTGAAACAGCGCTCACTAGACGACGACAAAGAAGGCACAGGACAGGCAGCGCCTGTCCTGTGCCTTCTTTTACTTCGTCGTCGTCTAGTGAGCGCGGTTTCAACAAAGATGAACGCATACCAACTCGCTCAAGCTTCCATTCTTATGCATTTTCAGCGCAGCTTAAGAAACTAGGGTCCTTAAAATTACGTATGTATGCATTTTCTATTAAAGGAACACGCCACCTAATACTTACCTAGTGATGTTGCACCTCAGATATGCATGATATTTACTTTTTGATCGACAACGTTCACAAGTATGAACAGCCATACCAGTTCAAGACGGCTGGCCCTTGGGCAAGTGGTTCAACTTTGGCCGAGTGGCTGAATCGAGGGACGTGCCGACAAACAGAAAGACAGACAGACAGACCAAAATTTCTGCGTTTAAGTTCCCCAAGAAAGACTATCGTCTTTAAAACTTCTGGCATAAACCACGTTTGCGTTGGGGGGTCCACAACCACACAAAGTCACCCTTTTCAAATGAAACATCGTCGCGGCGTCGATCATACCGCTGCTTGGATCGGTCTTGCAATGCCAGTGTGCGCAAGCGAGCAATTTGGCGGGCTTCTTCAGCACGGCACAATGTCTAGGCAACTGAGTCGTCCGTATGAAGCTCAAATGGGAGTATTGTGCCGAGGCAACTGCGTGGAGATCGAGCGTAGAGCAGGTAGAAAGGAGTGAAGTCTGTGGTTTCGTGCTTCGCTGTATTATAAGCATAGGTTATAAATGGCAAGACATCATTCCAGTTCTTGTGCTTTGATGATAAGTACATAGCCAGCATATTAGTTAGGGTGCGGTTTGTACGTTCGACAAGCCCGTTCGTCTGGGGATGATATGGCGATGAGTGGCGGAACTGCGAAGTCCAACGGCGAAGCAATTCTTCCACAGTGTCGGCGACGAATTGGCGACCACGCTCACTAATAATTACACGAGGCGGTCCATGGCGAATAACAACGGAGCGCAACAAGAAGGAAGCTACGGACGCGGCTATAGAGGATGGTATTGCAGCGGTTTCCGCATATCGGGTGAGATGATCGACACACACTATGACCCAGCGGTTGTTGTTCGAAGACTGCGGAAACGGTCCTAGCAGGTCGATACCAACTTGCTCCAAAGGCATAGTGGGCGGCGCTACAGGATGAAGAAGTCCTCGTGGAGCGCCTGTGGGTCGCTTGTGACGCTGGCACTTGTCGCAGCTCGAAACGTAATTCTTCGTACATGTTCGCATTTTAGGCCAGTAAAACCGCTCCTGCATTCGGTGTAAGGTGCGAATGAATCCAAGATGGCCTGACGTCGGATCATCATGCATGACACGGAGAACGTCGCGTCTCAGACTGTCGGGAACAACCAATAAATACCGCGCACCACGACCTGAGTAATTTATCTTGTATAACAGTCCATCTCGAAGGCAAAATCGACCACTGCCCTTAGGACTGCGAGCGTCGGCGAACAACGGGTCCAAACATAAATCATTGGGCTGTTCCCGCTGGAAGATAGTGGCGTCAGGAAACGTGTGAGAGAGAGCAGCAAAGCAGATGTCGGAGGTGTCCGCATTATCTTCCGTTGTTGACAAAGGAAGACGAGAAAGGCAATCCGCATCAGAATGACGCCTGCCACTTTTGTATGAAACGTTTAAGTCAAATTCCTGGAGCCCCAAAGCCCAGCGCGCAGGCGTCCAGAAAGGTCTCGGAGGGTAACGAGCCAACACAGGGAATGATGGTCGGTTACAATCGTGAACGGACGCCCATACAGGTAACAACGAAACTTCTGAACAGAAAAAACAGCTGCCAAGCATTCTTGCTCTGTCACAGTATAATTCCTTTCTGCCTTGCTCAGAGAACGACTCGTATAGGCGACCACATGCTCTTCATCATTATGACGCTGAACGAGCACGCCTCCGATGCCAATACCGCTTGCGTCACAGTGCACTTCAGTAGGCGCAGATGGATCAAAGTGAGGAAGGAGAGGTTCTGACGTCAGCATAAATTTTATTTGAGATAATGCAGCATCACATTCAGGTGTCCATTCGAATGGGCTGTGTTTTCGCAAGAGGCTGTTCAATGGATACACGATGTCCGAAAATTTCGGCACAAAGCGTCGAAAGTAAGAACATAGCCCTAGAAAGCTGCGGAGTTCCTTTACAGACTTGGGTGGCTAAAAGGTGCTGACTGCTTCAATTTTTCGAGGGTCGGGCCTGACACCATCGCAATATGTAGCAATATGTAGCACCGTAGCAATATATTTTACCTTGCAACATTTTTTATTTACACCTGTTCTTTTTCAAACAACTTCCTATCAATTATTCCACAATTCTTTTTTTTTCATTTTATCTGCAGCTGACAAAAGAACTTTAAGGTTGTATATTCCAGCAACATTTTTTAGCCCATATTAAAGTTTATGTTTAAGGTTCAAGGTGTTATAAGTTTAAGGTATGACGACCAATTTACCTTTTGCCGTCGGCACTGAATTAGTTTCTATGGTGCATGTTACCTTTATTTGTTTAATGGGCGCGTTCATCCTAATGACATTCTCAGAAAATCCAGCCGATATGAGACGCTCAATTTGTCTTGCACAACTTTCCGGTAATAAAAGAACACGCGTTTTAAACAAAGCCGAGAACAAGCAGGAAAACTTGAACACTGAAAGAATAGGCGCTAAAAATTCACGCGCACAAAAGCATTTGTCTCTTCTCCTTTTTGTACTCGTTAAATTTATGCGCTTATTCTTTCAGTGTTCATGGATGACCAACTAGCCCAACAGTTTGTTCTGCTAAAGGAAAAAGCGATACCATCTTTTACAACCTTTGAATGTGCTTTGAACGCTCGCTAGTAGGCAATCCTTTTTCCCATCTGGCTGGACACTGTAATGGACATGGGTGTACAACGATATTTGCAGACACGGTGTGTATTTTTGCGCATGCGGATCAGGCTACCAGATGAATTATGGAAGCTTTGTACATTCACAAAACAGGCCCTAGTTGTGTAAGCGTGCCTTCTATAGCCCTGCATGACAGAGAAATGTCTTTCTTGAATAGTTGTGTCACGTGATACAGTTTGTTCATGGTTAGTCCTAATTTTTGCATTCATCCTCTGTTTGACATCATTGACGTGGGGTCGCGCGGTTATAGGTTGTGCTTTAAAATATGTGTTTCTGCGCTAACAAAGTTAGTTGTGAGAACAGCGCTGGTGTTCGTGTCCCTTCTTCACCTCTGTCCTCGTTGTATCGCGTTCAATCCACTCAATAACTCAATATGTTTAACCGAATCCAACTCGCCCAACTGTCAGCTCTTCTGCAGGTTGCTGTTCACGTGTCGAAACTCGGCGACGCAAGCCACCACCGAACGAGAGGAGAGTAGCGGAGGAAGGATGTCAGGGCGTGATGCAAACGCCGTCACTGGAGTGGAGGCAGCGTCTAGCGCTACGCGCGGGCGCATCGAGTCGCGTCACCATTTCCTTCACACTGAATTGAAAAAAAGAGTGCCGCACACTTCTGTAGCGCACTGCTGTACTGTACCCATACCCCGAACCCCGCATTCCTAGCTGTACTGGCATATAAATTAGAGACATTGAACGTTCTAACAAAACCCCTAGTAATGCTAAGAATTACCCATGCTAAAATATTGTTCAACTTTATTTGCTTCAGCCATTTGGAAAGCTCAGAGACCAGCAGATGTAACTCCTTCACAACAGATTCTACGTTAGTATCACGAAATAAAATTAGTGTAATTTAGGTACATCTCAATTAACGTGAATACTGCTCACACTAAAACAGTGTCTTCTCTACGTTAAGCAGACCGTGATCAGGGCTCATGGCATTATTACCAAGTCTGACACGTTACTTTCCTGAAAGAACGGTTGATTAGGGTAATGAGAAGGCCTTACGAGCGCCAAGACAAATGCACAATCCAATTTTTTTCGTATAATAAACAGTCTCATTGATTAATCATATTAACCTAATTGCAATAGAATATTTGACTCACAAGTCACGCAGTAGGGTTGATACTGAGAATAATGGCCTCATCAAGACGAACATATAGCTTTTGAGACATATATCGGATTAAAGTGGGCAGATTTGTTTTCACGATTTTTATGTTTGCTATAGCCAATCACGTTTTTTTTTAAATTGCCGGAAAATTCCAGGGTAAGCACCTCATTGCAAGTCGTTAAATTCAGCGATTGACCCATATCAGTCATGTGTGTTCTGCACATTACTGGCACGACTGACTAGTTTTCATTATTTCACTTCAACATTAATCTTGGAGTCGTGGTGAAGCCATACGGGTTTCACAATATTTTCTGCTATGTCAAAGGAAAATTCTTAAGCAGAACCAATGGAATGACGGCGGCAAAAATAAATGAAACGACTATAAAATTTAACACTCTCCATTTCATCTTCCGCTTATAATGCAGCAAACGCACTTGTAATGATAAAAAACGCCAGGCCTGCGCTGAACCCGCAGCACAGTCACAGCGAAAGCTGGAAGAGCGGCGTTTCTAGAGACCGTTAAGCTCTTTTGGGGCTATAATACAAGTACACTAGAAAGGTACCCACTACGCCATAAATCACAATTTTTGTGAAGTTGGCAAGAACCCACTAAGCCATTATTCGTCATTCTGCGGAGAAGCGAGGCACCAGCTACACGTCTGTAAGGCATTATTGCACTTTGTTGACGCGACGACTGATGATGACAGAGAATTATGGCTCAGCCCTTTGTAATGGGTTGGAGTCTTTAAACGGGCCACCAGTTATGTAATTTGCATTGGGTGACGCCCGGTCGCTATTTCTTTCTCCCGTCATGCTGTATAATATCCGTTGACGTGGGAGAGAGACGGGGGCGGGCGAAGAACTTAACTGAGACCCCGTGGAAATGGATCATGCGCTTATGGGCTTCCTTGGCAACCAATACAAGTGCACTTGCGAGGAACCCAGTACGCTATAAATCATTGTGATTTTACTGAGACCCCGAGGAAGTGGATCATGCGCTTATGGGCTTCCTTGGCAACCAATACAAGTGCACTTGCGAGGAAACCACTACGCTATAAATCATTGTAATTTTTGAGAAGTAGGGCAGCAGCCACTGTGCCATTTTTCGTCATTCTACGGAGAGCGATGGTACCTGCTTAACGCATGTAAGGCATTATGCGCACTTTGTTGATGCTGTGACTGATGACGATGAAGAATTATGGCAGAGCCCTTTGTAATGGGTTGGAAGCATTCAACAACCTACTCGTTGCGCAATTCGCATTGTGTGACGCCTGGTTACAGAATTCGCGTTGTGCGACGCTTGGTGCTTATTTTACTCTTCTAGTACGCTATATTGCATATGCAAATGTGGTTCCTTCCCGACATGAAGCCTGTATAGGACGTTTTACAGCGAAAGCTGTTATGAGATCATTTCACCGGCCGTTTTTGGCGCCGTAGTTGTCCGCCGCCGCCGCCGCCGCCGGTGTCCGTAACCAGTATCGCTCGAAATAAGAAAAAAAAGGAAATAAGAAAAAATTTCAAGGATGGAACGAGGTTCGAACCTGGGCCCTCTGCGTGGGAGCCCAGTATTCAACCTCTGAGCCATGCCGGTGCTTGAAAATGCTTTGCAAAAAGGTCCTATACAGGCTTCATGTCGGGAAGGAACCACACTAGCATATGCAATATAGCGTGGTTGAATAGTAAAATAAGCACCAAGCGTCGCACAACGCGAATTCTGTAACCAGGCGTCACACAATGCGAATTGCGCAACGAGTAGGTTGTTGAATGCTTCCAACCCATTACAAAGGCTCTGCCATAATTCTTCATCGTCATCAGGCACAGCATCAACAAAGTGCGCTAATGCCTTACATGCGTTTAGCAGGTACCAATGCTCTCCGTAGAATGACGAAAAATGGCACAGTGCCTGCTGCCTTACTTCTCAAAAATTACAATGATTTATAGCGTAGTGGGTTCCTCGCAAGTGAACTAGTATTGGTTGCCAAGGAAGCCCATAAGCGCATGATCCATTTCCTCGGGGTCTCAGTGAAGTTTTCGCCCCCCCCCCCGTCTCTCTCCCACGTCAACGTATGGTATACAGCATGACGGGAGAAGGAAATAGCGACCGGGCGTCACCCAATGCAAATTACATAACTGGTGGGCCGTTTAAAGCTTCCAACCCATTACAAAGGGCTGAGCCATAATTCTTCATCGTCATCAGTCGTCGCATCAACAAAGCGCACATAATGCCTTACAGACGTGTAGCTGGTGCCTCGCTTCTCCGCTGAATGACGAATAATGGCTTAGTAGGTGCTTCCGAACTTCAGAAAAATTGTGATTTATGGCGTAGTGGGTACCTTTCTAGTGTACTTGTATTGTCGCCCCAAGAGAGCTTAAAACGGGCTCTAGAAACGCCTTTCTTCCAGCTTTGGCTGTGACTGTGCTGCGGTTTCAGCGCAGGCCTGGCGTTTTTTGCAAAGCAGTTTTCAAGCACCGGCATGGCTCAGAGGTTGAATACTGGGCTCCCACGCAGAGGGCCCAGTGTCGAACCTCGTTCCATCCTGGATTTTTTTTCTTATGTCGTTTTTTTTTCTTATTTCGAGCGATACTGGTTACGGACACCGGCGGCGGCGGCATCGGCGGACAACTACGGCGCCAAAAACGGCCGGTGAAATGATCTCATAACAGCTTTCGCTGTAAAAATCAGAAGCATGATACGAACATGATGGCTACAGAACTAGACATGAGCCCATCTCAGTAAGTGACCGCGAGTGCTGGCTGTGAAAAAAGCGTGATGAACAGCGCTGTGAGAACTGATCAAAGAAAACACTCTGGCCACCTGTTCCAACGAGTTTCCGGAACTTTGAGATAGCGGCACCTCGAATATTGGGAAGGTAAGAATCAGGCCTACCGGAATCCGCAGCCCACACAACGGCTCCTGCACAAGCCATAAATTACCTGCAAATTAGCCCGACTGTCTGTTTGCGCATCTCATACAACAGTTGTTTCGCGGGGCTAACAATGAAAATCAACATGGATTTTCTATGGCGACAGCGATAGTCTCAAGGGTGTAGCTAAAACATTACAGAGTAATTATGCTACTGCGACAGAGCCTCATTCTACTGTGGCGTAGCGGTAACATCAGTGGCGCTGCGGCGAATGAAATAATCTTCTAATTATAGCAACATGTGATATTTTGTTTATCGATCTAATCCTGCATTAGAACGGCTGAATTGCTTAACCGACGTAGCTCTTATATTTCGAAGGGCTCAACGATATGCCTTTCCGGCACTTTCTAACGGACTCAGATCTACACGTTTGAGTACCAACCACATTCTTGAACGTATTGCGCTAAGAGCTCTCAAATTGTTAAGTTTTAAAGCCGAGGAAATGAAGCAAGAAACTAGATGTGCCATCCCTAGACGCTGCTATCAACTACGCACGTTCAATATATCAGTAGTCTTAGGAGGCCAATGACTCAGTATACATTAGTTTGGAGTCGATAGAACCGAAATAAAGATCTTCCTATTATTTTGGGGTTTCCTTGATTGGAGTATTGAACTAGAGTTTGGTATACCGTAAAAATGTTCTTCCTATTAGTGAAATTTACCTACACCGAAATTTCACCATATACAATTATTAAATTATGTTATCTATCTGTTTCTAGGCTGGACAACTTATTTTGACATTCTAGTGAAGAATTCTTCGATCCAATCTAGGCTGACTGCCTGCAAGAGGCACTATAATAAGGTTGCACGTCGCGGAAGCTATATTTACAGCGCAGAGTGCCAGCAGCTAATAAGGCTTGAACATTGAATGCATTGTGGTACAGAACTCAATACTTACAAGCTCAAGATATTTCAGATAAACGCCATAGATACCAATCTCTATTCTACTATTGCGTTCTGTTCTATTTCAATAAATGTTGCAGTCGAAGCATCCTTATCTTCTTACTGACAATTTCATATCACACACAGGGTATAACGTACAATTCCACGAGCAACTTTCCCAGCCAAAAAATCGCTTTGCGTTCGAGGAGTATAGTGACTTTGAATGACCCCTAAGTATCTTTGTTTCCCATGGCTATTTAGCAATGCTGACGCAAGCTTAATAAGGCGAGTCTTATGTTCCTCATTAAACGCGAAAAATGACGGTCGGCGTCGGCGGCATCCCACGAAGCTTGTGTCAATAAAGGTGGTACAAAATAAACATCACGTGATGACGGCGGAATATGACGTCATCATGACGTCAAAGATCACCAAAATTTGTGACATCATTATGACATCATGATATCAGTATGATGTCGCGTAACGTGGGGTCACACGATGATCTAATCGCGTCACATCGTCTCTTGGTCAAAGGTGGGCCGATTATCCAGGCATTACAAAACCAGGTGAGGTTACCTTGTCATGCCTCCGATCCTGGAGGCAATGTAAAAACAAGCGAAGTGCAGAAATATGTCGGAGGGGGGCGGGGAAGGATCAATACATTGACTGAGACCAAAAAAATGATGGCTTTGGCATTCGATTCGTCTTGGCTGAATGAAACCCTGTGAGTTTTTTGCATTCCCTATTATGCGTTCGCATCCTCTTAAATTCATATATATTTTTATGTATATTACCATATGAGCGAAGGGGTTTAGGATGTTATGCTGCAATGCATGAAATGCGTGAGATGACATCAGATTTCGTGCAGGCTGCGCAGCGGGCTAATCGCTTGCGACTACGCTTACAAATAACGCTACATTTGGCGCATTAACCGAAGCATTCGCCACTACCGCCATAGAAAAGAATTCGTTACGTCCACGCGAGCAGCACAGTTAGGAGTAGGCCGACGGCGACGCGTGCACGCCGCTTGGTTCATCGGACCGGCGGCGGCGTGGCGCAGGGGGCCGGGGGGGGGGGGGGGGGGGTAGATTTGCAGACAGCTGGTTCGGAGAGGATGCTATTCCTTGAATTAAAAAAAAATGTCTTTCCCCGAAAGGGCAAAGCAGTGAATTCGATGGCACTGTGCCGTACTGTTATACGAAAAAGGCTAGCAGCTAACTCTTTGATCCGATCTCGCGTAACTCTACAAAACGCTGGTGTGTGGGATTACGGCGGCTCCCAGGAGAGAATCGGTTTTCGTGCAGTTTGTCGTATGGGTAGCCACACCACGAAGTGTTGAGATCACAGCGCGTAGAAGGGCATGCGAGCCGTTTGCTGATGTCTGCTGAGATAGCGGGCGCGCGCGAGCGCTCACGACCGTGCCTTTATACTCAAAGTTCACAGTTCCTGCTGGAAGCACGCAGCACTCCCAACCCCGGTGTCCCTTCCTGCTTCTTCGTCGAGCGACGGATTGGCGGGGCGTTTCCTTTCTGGTCGAGGAGCAATCGACGGCAGGCCTCGCACGCAGGATGATGTTATCGCATGCGCCCTCCGTGCGACGGAGATGGCCAGCTTGTTTCATCTCTGCTTAAGCCGTGTCCCTCATCAGCGCTCGTGAGGTTTTACACGCGACTACAGCATATTATGTGTGGAGCAATGTTATCGATTTCGACTTTATACCGAACATGACGGTGAAAAGTTGCATAATAATAATTTTGCGCACGCAACACGAAGACCGAGACGAAAAGTTCACAAGGACCAGCGCAGTTACCACTATGCAGCCAAACCAACTATCATTAGGCAGCCAAACGAACTAGCCCACCTTTCCGTTTTTTTTTCTTGGAGAAAAGCTGTCTAGAGTGTTCATATAATATTTATCACAAGCAATATGCAAAAACCGTGGAAGCGGGCTCGCCTTTTTTCTGTGGAGCTGCGTCATCTTCGCTGAAGGAGTTTGTCCGTTGGAAGAATCAAATAATGCGGCGCTTTTTCCAATGGTTTCGTTCTCGCCTTCAGTACCCTTCTTACAGGCGATATCTCCTCGCCACATAATTCTTAATAAACGCGCGTAGAATGTCAGCACTAAGCGTTCAGCCTATGAGTATTTCGCGCTGTCGCCTACACCCTGTTATCTCCGCTTGCGCAATCGGAAACGCTCAAAATAGGGTGAAATCAGTTGATAGCGCAGGATAGTGATGCGAGACAAGCAATAAGGGGTGGGTAACTGCATCGCAAAGCAGGGTGGAAGACAATTCACAACTGACATTTGTCTTATATGAACCAATCGAGAGTATGTGCCCATATAATGTCATGTGAATCACTATCCTGGCGTCACGAAGTGTGCAAAAAGACGACAAATGCCAAGAAAAAATTACGCGCTCGATTTTGTATTTCCGGAGGCTGTTTTGGGGCCCTTTAAAAGAACAGGGCGTGCAAAACACAGACACGAGAGAGTAGTCAAGACAGCACAAACGCCGCTAACCACTCAAAAATTGTACAGCGGTGGAAAAGAATGTAGACACAAATAGTTATCTGGGCATTGCCAGGCAAGAGGCGAAACCTATCAGCCAGGAACTGCTCAGTCTCTTGACTTCTCTCTTGTGTCCGTGTTTGCACGTCGTGTCGTTTTAACATGAATGCCCAACTAGCTCAGCTACCTCTTATTGTAAGTTTTTCATTGCTTTTACTTCTATATTTTTTATCGGTTTGCTCAACTAAAAGAGAAAGAAAAAAAGTTTAATAACGCATGAATATATATTACTTATCTATTTTGTTTACCTATGCTCAGTGCACTAGGTCCAAGGCTCCACGAACATGCTATCCACCAAGTTGGGTCGTCGAACATTTAAGGATGGAGGACGCCACAGCGTTGAGCTCAGGCAACACTTATGAGACTTCAGGTGGAGAGAAAGATACGACAACTTCCTGGTAGCTATTCTCGATGTGTCCATCTAAAGATATCCATTCATTTCTGCAGAGCGCATTCAGTTACTCGAAAAAGCGGTGAGCCGTGATACCACATCGGTCTGTATCACGCCGACCCACCGAACGCGCCCTCAGCACATTCCCAGTGTAAGAAAAAAGTGGACGATATGTCCGGAAAAGGAACTTCTCAAGTACAAACTTGCATATTAATGTGTCCCAGATCTTTGAGAACGATGCAGGGAATGCGTACTGACATTCGCAAGTGTATTAGTCGGGCGGATGCATTAAACCTAATCTGATGCCTAACGCGATCAGAGTTCATGCTCGGCCTCCGACACGTGCGTCCAAAAGTGGATCTCTGGGGGCTGCGTTCGTTGCGTTGAAGCGCATTCCGTCCCTCTCATTCGTGTCGAGAGTTGTAAAAGCTTCATGACGTCAAAATGACGTTGCAGAAGAACTGGAAACAAAGGGCGCACTGCTCGCCGAGCTCTCGCCATTCAGTAGCGGTTGAAATGAACAGTCCATTACGTGGACACATCTAGAAGCCCTCCACCGGGGAAATGACGTATTTTATGTCCAGATTCCCCAATCATGTTAAAAGAATTGAAAAACGGTGGCGCGCCGCAATTATTGCGCGGCGGCGCCGGCGGCGTGATCCAACTGAGAACTTCGGCGGCGGCGCGAGCGGCGTGAGCAAACAGGCGGCGGCGGCGGTGTGGCGGCGGCGGCGGACAGGTCTAGTTCGGAGTGAATGAAAAATTGAGCCGCAGGGATAATGCTTTCCTCGATAGACTACACAGCGACATCATTAGGAGGATGCCAATTCAAAGTGCATGCGTTCTTCAGAAGCGCGTTGGAAGACTCTGCTCATCATGAGTCGCATAAGCGGTGGTCTCTAAGGTCATCCGCCATAAGGTAAGTAGCAAGCAGCAGTGTCATTTGTAGGCACGAGTGGTGCAAACAGCACAAGACGGACCGCGCCAACGGTCCGCATATATCGTAAACGTTAAGGTCTTTGTTTCGGCATAATTGTACGTATGAAAACTCCTCGCAAGCTCTTGACGAGGCGTCGTTGTGTTCGTCAAAGCACCATCTGTCTTGACGAAGACTAGATGGTTCGAACATGGAACGGATGCAAAGAGACCATAGTATTGCTTCTCCGAGTGTGGCCGAAGTGATAGCAGAAAGGAGGCAAAGTGGCCGTTCCAGTGCTCCTCCACATGAAACTTCCACCTCTGAAGGCAAGCATCAATAATATTAAAGTTGTATTAATAATTAATTTGTTTCTCATACCTTCGTCTTGACGGGATGTGCCGCTAATTTGCATCAAACATGAGCACAAGGTAAATTGAAGGCAACTTCATTTTCGATTGATTATAGTTCTATATCGTGAAAGAAAAACAAGTACATCCCGTGACTATGAAGGCATGACAATAACCTTACCAGTCAGCTCCTTAAGAAAGGAATAAAAGCTGCATGCGGTGCTTTCCTATTGACGAGTTATCGCAAAGGGGTATTATCCATTCAGCATTTATTGATTTCGCTTTCCATTCCATTTTGTACGCTCTACGTAAAAAAAATATGACACTAAAGAAATGTACTCACCGTTCGCGATATAATCCCTTATTCAGAAACGTGCCTTTACTTGAAGGCACGGCTTGATGTGGTCAAGTCCGCCTCAAAACAGCGTGGACTAAACACTGGCCAAGACAGCCATTGCATTTCATGGATTCTCCGAGCGCCCTCCTTCGTCAAGCCTATGCTTGCGCGAGATGCGACACAACTGGGTTCGAGATAATGATAAAAACTTGAATGCAATGTGATTCTTACTTTTTCAGAAAAAGAGTTGAGCTAACCCTGAATATATGCAATGCCGCGTTTCTGCCATTTAGAATATGAAAAGCCAAGGAACAAAACGAAATGTGGTGTAATGCAGCATCCGCAAATTGACACTACATCATTTCCAATCAACAGAAATGCAGCCAAAACAAACATGAGTCATATAGAGATGTCGCGCTTTCTATGTGGTTGGCAAAACTGGCAAAAAGCTCCTGTCTCCTTCAGGCTGTTTCCTTATACAAACAATATCCTGGAATGTGGCCTCCCCGATTAGTTGCCACACAGCACCGTTCGCGGTTGAACGCGTGCTCGTCGTAGCTAGAGCGCTTGTCTTTTCCTATACAATAAGGATTCGTTCTTTAATGCCACGCGTTTATCCCCTTGAGGCGCGAATTATGATCCACTGTCCACGAATGTGTCGAATTCACACACCAGGTTTCCAAGACACTGAACATCGCACTTTAAGAAACAAAAAAGTCAATTATGTGTTTTTGTGAGATTAAACAAATAATTGTAATTAGCATGCAAGTAAATAATTCTTTATTGCTACGCAGTCAGCCATGTTATTTTTTTACATAAAAAATGTCATAGTTTCGCCGCCAGGGCGAAGCAATAAATGCGATAGCAAGAAATTGCAATGTCACACGAAGAAGGAGAAGCAGCTCGATACTTGCAGCACGACGCTGAAGCACAAATAAAGGAGACCGAAAAGAATGCACAAGCATGCACAGGGCAAGCGTGAACTAACAACTGCCGCGGTTGTTACGTCTTTGTGCGTGAAACACTCGCTACAAGTGTCGACAATGGAGAATCAGATGCTGTAAGATATTTCTTTTTGTCTTAAACTACGGCGCGTGGAGTGACCCCCTGCGCTTTCTGCCACACGGGAGGCGTCTGATGCAAAGTGTGCCTGGTGTTCTTTTTTTTTAAATGCGAATGCATTTTCACGGCCGCTGTTTTTTTATATAGCGGCCGTGGCATTTCTTAGTCGGGCTATGTCAGGCGTCGGTGTCATTAATTTACGCCATTATAATTACTACGCCCTGCACTCTCGGCGCAAGAAATGCATTCGCATTTCCTCACTATTCCTTTCGGGGAGGTGGGGGCATTTTTTCCACATCACGAGTGGGTACAGAAAAGAGCCACTTTGTAGTGCGCGTCTCAAGGGCAGTTTTAAAATTGAAAGAAAATTAGGAGTGTTGTGTCTTGAAGTGTCGCCAATGGAGAATCAGACGCTCTTAGATATTTCTTTTTATTGCGATAGCAATTATATGGACAGTCTCGGCTGATTTTTGCCGTCGCCGTCGCCGCCGTCATGCACCGTATATGTATAAGTATGTATATCTCCACATCCCCTCTCCCATTTCCCCTCTCCCCCTCACCCTCTCCACTTTCTCTCTCCCATCACCCTCTCCACATTCCCTCTCCCTTCCCCCTCTCCACTTTCCCTCTCCCCATCTCCACTTCTCCTCTCACCTTTCCCCCTCTCTACTTTCCCTCTCCCCTCCCCCTGTCCACTCTTCCTCTGAAACACGGGCTAGACATACCGAAATTCTCTCCTGCGCAACGCCGCGATGAGCACCAGCGCATGCCCGTCCCCTCCCCCTCTCTCTCCTCTCCTACGCTGCCCCCCTGTCGCATGCCTGCCGACTGCGTTCCCCGCTCGCCCTGTGAGAATTAACGGCCAGTCTAGAGGGAAGACAAGACGTGCGTAGTGTTCCTCTTCGGTTTCCACGACGCCAGGTCGGTAGCATGCCCAAAGAACGCCAACGGAACGCGATCGTGCAAGTGCTCCGGCTTCGCATCGCCTCATGCTCCCCTGTAGCGGCAAATGGTGTAATTTTCTTGCTATCGCATTCATTGCTTCGCCCTTGCGGCGAAACTGTGACTTTTAGGGGCGAAGCTCCTTATAGCGGCACCCGTTCGTCCCTCGTAGCGTAGTATGTAACCAGTCTTACGCTTTGACCTGCAAGGTAGTGCCGGTGGGAGATTTTTTCTGTGCGTTGTTGAACAATAAAAAATTCGCAGCGTTAGCTAAAAGCCGACTTCTACTGTCTCTCATTCCCATTAGCAGCCATTCTTTACCTCCAAGGTAGTGCCTGGTGAGATTTCTCCTGTGCGTGATTAAACAATAAAAATTTTGTTCAAAACGCCGTTGATTGATGAAATAAACCAACAAAAGACGCCAGATGTTTTGTAAAAGCAAAACGAAAGAACGCCAGAAAGAATGGCTGCTAATGGGAATGAGAGACAGAAGAAGTCAGCTAAAAGTACTTCTTCTGTCTCTCATTCCCATTAGCAGCCATTCTTTACCTCCAAGGTAGTGCCTGGTGAGATTTTTCCTGTGCGTGATTAAACAATAAAAATTTTGTTCAAAACGCCGTTGATTGATGAAATAAACCAACAAAAGACGCCAGATGTTTTGTAAAAGCAAAACGAAAGAACGCCAGATGTTTCTAAAGCAAAGCGAAAAGACGCCAGCTGCTTAACGAAAAACGCCAGATGTTTTCTAAGCAATGGTTTTCTAAACAATGAAAATTCACAGCGTACATGTAAAATTAAAGTGCGCTGCAAGTCGTCATAACTCATTGAACCTTTAGTATAAACGCGCCCGATCTCACGTCGGTGATGATGTACTGGGCAGAATTCACGGAAGATTCACGGTTTACCGATGAACCTCCGCAGCTTCGCCCACTCATCATCATTCACTCCGTGGATATGCTGTGATTTTTTTTGTTTAAAATGTGGCGCGTGAAGTGACCCTCTGCGTTTCCTGCTACACATGGGCGCGTGATGCAAGGTGTGACCGGTGTTTGGTTTTCTTTTTCTTCCATATCACGAGTGGGTAGAGAAAATGGCCACTTTGTCGTGAGTGTCTCAAGGGCAGTTTTCAAACTGAAAGAAAAGTAGAAGCGTTGCGTGATAGAAAACACCCTCGAACTCCTCCGAGATTTGCTTATCCCCAACGGTAAATGGTGTATATTAATAGCTCGCCGTTATTTCGCCGGCGCTTGCATAGGCCATGGTTGAGTTGTCGAATGCAGTGCGCTTTGGATCGAGGGGTCCTGGTTCGAATCCACCAGACGGGTGCTCCTGAATTTTTTTTCTTCTGCTTTATTTTTCTTTGTGCCTTTTTTATATACATACACACATATACACATCCGGGACATGAAGGCGACGGCAAAAATCAGCCGAGAGTGTCCGTATAACTGCTATCGCAATAAAAGAAGAAATCGTGGGCTCCAGATATGTGTGTGCAATTAGTTTTTGGTTGTGTTCACTTGGAGAACAGAAAAGTAATACTTTGACATTCGTTCTAGAACGTGACAAGTCGAACGACCCATCGAACATTGTAGTGTCTTCATCAAATTATCCGCTACAGTCCTACGCAGTACGCTGAGGTTAGTCAAGACTTATTCCCTATGCAGAAGGTTCAATTAATCTAATGACCAATGTATACTGCTCTCTTTTGGCCACATGTTGGCACAACTAGCATAAACATGTTGCGTACGCAAACGTAGCCACCGCCGCTGAAGGGGATATATGTGGAGTTTCTTTTCTAAAAGAGCCAAGTGCACCTAAACTGAAACTAAGAAAAACGCACTTTTTTGCTACTGACAGTATGGTCTGGCCAGCTCCAACCATTTTTCGCCAGTGTGTTTTTGTCCCCTAAGTACCTCAAATATATATTGCGGCTAAAATCTATATACCCCATAATCGTCGGTATTCAAGAGTAAAATTTGTATTTGGCTCTTATAGAATAGAAAAATTCATTAGGGCTTGAATTAGCTCGTAAGACAAGTCTAAAACGGCTCAAATGCACGGTATAGCAATATTCTCCGATAAAATAAACATCGTCCTTGGGCTTCGTCGGGGCCGTCCTTCGTCGCATGGGCGTAATGGCAATGAGTAAATTCAAGTCCAAATGAAATATTCCAACCTATAAGAACCAAACCAAATTTTACTCCTGAATACCGATGATAGACGACTTGAAGAGCGAGTGATTTTTCCTGGCAAAAGGCGCACATTCTGGTCTGTCAGCAGAGTTTTCTTCTTCTTGGAATCTATTGTAGGCCTTGAAAATGTATCCAGCTCTTCTTCTGAAGTCGTTTGATGCCGTGCCGTTTCGGATCACTTATTTTAAATGCGAATGCATTTCTTAGTCCGTCTATGTCAGGCGTCGGTGTCCGCGCACCTCTCCGCTCTCACTCCCTCTCCCATAGCAACAGCTGCGGGCGCGCGCCCTTATCCTCGCCCCTAGAAACCGGAGCAGGTGGTGCGGACGGAGTAGCGCGGAGTGAGTGGAGAGGAGGAGCGCACTCTGGTGTGTGATGGCGCTCGCATCGCGGGAGCTCGGCGGAGCTCCCGCGTGTGTGGAGAGTATGTGGGAGAGGGTAGGTGCAGTGCTTCGCAACTCCTTCTCTCTCCATTCGCTCTTTCTCCTCCCTGCGCCACCACCTCAATGCAGTGCGTTTGAAACGCGTTTGTAGCGTTTGTGTTGCCTTGGCACAGCCTGAAAACAGCGCGTTCTAAACGCGTTTGTGCTACATTGAAGGCTGTGGCAACATCCCTGAGGTGATTACGAGCGCACGTAGGAAGCGTTCGTTCAAAGAGGCGCCCAAAAGTGATACACTTGAGCGCGCCGATGTGTCCAGCTTTACGCCATTAAAATTACTATTGTCGCGTAATTAATACCCGAGCCCTAGACCAAGCATTCTACCTCCTTTATTCCACTGCTCGTGTCTACGTCTTCTTTCTTCTCTTTGTCCTCCTGCTTGTTGCCGCGCGGCCGCAATCGTCCGCAACATACTCCCAAGGGGCCAAGGCGCTGACTTGCCTCGCTGACTTGCCTCCAGAATGTATAACTTTTGAACGGGTCGTTTTATGCTGTGTCTTGGGCATTTAGGCGTGCGTGCAGCGTCCATCATTTGCCCCTTAGCTTGCGCTCCAAGAGTTGTAGCCTTCGAGGTGACGACAGCAGCGGGTTCCACACTATCCGTGACCTTGCGAACGCGGGTCTTAACTGAAACCTCATTCGTCTGGTCGTGATGGGAACGAGCTCCCAGTGGCTGCGGGTCCCCTGGTCTCTTTGAGCGGCAGTCTTCTTCGCGCGGACACTCCAATCTTGCTTGCGATGCGATTCGCGTTGCCCCTTGGCGCCACGCGTCAGCTCCCTGGACTCGCTAGCGATTCTGACGGCGACGCGGTGCGAATTCTCTGCTGCGACGGTCCGTGAACGCGCCCTGCTGAACGACGTCGCCATCATCGTCTCTCTGCCCGAATCTCCCGAAGGGTGTCTTCTTCCTTGATCGGTCTCGCTGTCGCTCGAGCCAGACCTGGAGTAGAAACTTCGCGACTCCCAGCAGCCTCTGCGATCGTTAGAATCGCGTGCGCCTTGAGACGTGCGCGTCCTCCAGTTCCCTTTCCAGGCGCCCGGTTGCGTCGGCAGTGTGACCGACCGGCCACGCTGTCTCCACTGAGGTCTGCCCTGTTGAGTACGATCCGGCAGAGAATGAGGTCCATCGACGGCGTCGTCTCGGCAATCGCCGTACCGCGTGTGGTCGTAGTCCCGCGAAGACGTGTCGTTGTTGCCGTGGAAGGGCGGCCGGACTCCGAAGCCTCTGCGAGGACCCCGAGCTCCGTCGAAACCACCACCGCTTCCTCCTTGAAGAACGCGAGGATATCTTGGTGCTCTTGCCGTCTGAAGGGCGCAGCATCTGAAGAAAGGCCGGCATTGTGACGGTGGGCCGCCGCGGTCGCACCGCGGAAATGCTGAACTTCTTTCGCGTTTCGTGGTGCCCTGAGCGGTCCAGCCGAACTTGGTTTCCACGGCCGTCAGGTTGCTGGTTAAATGATCAACCTTTCCAGTCGCGACCTTCCAGTAGACGTCGGAACCAAGCAATACGCTTACTTCCTGTGGGTGCCATGTGTCGAGATGAAAGTTGTCTGCGGCATCATAGTTCTTGTCGCACAAAAGCTGCAAAATATCAGTGGTGAGCGGCGGGCTTGTAACTGCACACACTTCGGGGACCTCCAAGGCCTCCACGGTTACCGTTCTGTCCCTACGTTGGCCTCGTAAAGTCAAAGCTACCCGTCGACTGCGAATTACTTCGCGGGGCTTCGAGTGGCCGAACGTCACCAAGGAAAGTTCTTCGGTCCCGATAACCGGGCATCTGAGGTCTTGTTTGGGGCAGCGCTAAAGAACACACGGACAAAGACACATAGTAGACGCCACGGGCGCTGTCCGAGCGGATGTCCTTTGAGACATCCGCTCGGATGAATGTGCGCTGGCTACCGCTGTCAAGAAGAACGCGCCCGAGACGATTTGGGACACGCACGCGATCCAGACTCGTCCTGTTTGGAGAAGAACGGCGTTGATTCCACTCAGGACGCTTGGGGCCGATGCCACTGACGGCGTGTTCGTGCCTCGCCCGGCGATGCGAGGCTCGTCTTGGTTCACTGTCGTTGCGTTTGCACGGGTTGGGGCGGCCGACGTGAACAATTCACAGAGGATAGTGAGTTGTCGTCGGTTGCACTTACTACAGATGATGCTGCGCGCACGTCGGCAAAAACGCGCGATGTGGTTTTGCCAGCCGCAACGGTAGCAGCAACGAGCGGTGCGCAACCGAGCCCGTTTTTCCTCAGCTGAGAGTTGAACGTTGCAGTCCGCGATGGTGTGCTGACAACTGCTGCATAAGCGGCACACCTCTTCCGTAATTGGAACAGATTCGGCGGCAAGTGCGGACGCTGTAGGCAAATGTCCCATCGGTTCTGACGGAGGTTCGACATCTTCTTCGGGCAGGAACCGCGAGAAAGCAGACGGCGCTCGTCCTGGCCTGCCTCCCTCTCGAACCTCAATTTGTATGCGCAGGAAGCTTAGCATTTCTGTAACCTGACGAGCTCTTTCTTCGGGGGTCGCTCTACCGGACGTATCCTGCGCGGCTTCTTTGGACTTCTGCCGGTAGAGGATCGCGAGGTCGTCAGGCAGGCACCTCATTAGGACGCGGTTGAGGACCACGTTGTACTGGTCGGGTGAGACGCCCAAACCGGTCAGTGCTGAGACGCGAAATTGTACCTTGACGTAGAGTAGGCGAAGTTTGTCGACATCTGCCGAAGACTTGACTGGTGGTAGGGCGAGCAGGTGGTCGATGTGCTCGTTGATGAGCAAGTCGCGTCGACCAAATCGCTCCGTCAAGGTCCTGATGGCGATCGCATAATTGTCCTCTGTAAGTCTAATGCCTTCGATGGCTCTCTTCGCGGCGCCACTCAAATACGAGAGGAGGTACTTAAATTTCTCAATCGGCAGAAGGTCTTCATTACGGTGGATCGTGGCACTGAAGTGGTCCCAGGAGGTCTGCCAGTCTACGAAGCGCGCCGGAAAATGTAGGTATCTGAAGTTTCGGCAGGACCACTGTGCGATGACGCGACACGGTCGCTGGGCCGGGTGTCCCCTCTGTTACACGAGGTGCAACGTCAATGACCTAGTTATGCGCTGAGCTGCCGGCCCCAGCGACGTCGGCGTTCGGTGACGTAGCCTCGGGCCTTGAAGTCCTCGTTGCCGTCGCTGTGTTGGCGTGTTCGCGCAGGAAGAAGCGCGCTCGAGACACGGCATAGGACACCTTCCGGTCGTAGTCTTCCGCGGCCTTGAGCTCTTCGTCATAAGCGTCATCGTCCGTGGCGTCGAGGATTTGCTTGTTGAGGTTGCCGAGCTCGACGTTCTTCTGAGTCAGGTATGTAACGTGAGAATCAGGTTGAGCGGCATCGGGAGCCGTGGCCTGAAGTTCGTCGGTCAGGAGCGTAATGGTTCGTGTGACGCTGGCCCTGACGACGCCACGGTTCTTGCGGAGCCGCTCCAACCCTGGTTGGAGGACGACGCCGCCGACGTCCGGTCCCTGGTTCGTTCCCGGGTTTCGGCACCAGAAAGAATGTCGCGTAATTAATACCCGAGCCCTAGACCAAGCATTCTATCTCCTTTATTCCACTGCTCGTGTCTACGTCTTCTTTCTTCTCTTTGTCCTCCTGCTTGTTGCCGCTGCGGCCGCAATCGTCCGCAACAACTACGCCGTGTACTCTCGGCGCAAGAAATGCATTCGCATTTCCTCACGATTCCCTTCGGGGAGGGGGGGGGGGCATTTTTTCTTTAATGAATAGATCTGCGCCCAATATCTTCATTTCATAAGTATTTTGTGTGCGAATATTCGAATGTTTCAAATATTCGTCGAATATTACATTCGAAATATTCGTATTCGATTCGAAAATCGTGTATTCGAAAAGTTTCGAATATTCGATAACTTCGAATATTTGAAAAAATCGAATATGCGATTCGATTATCATGCATAAAATAACTCGTCTTCCACATTTCTGCTGCGTTCGTGTCGCTAAAAACGTTGCCGAGAGGAGCGATAAACATCCTAAGTAGACGGAGGCACGATATCTGCCTGCGACGAGCGCCCCAATACGTATGACTTATTGCTGGTGCATCTCCGACGTGCAGCGCTGTTGGCGATCATGTAACCGTACAATTTAATATTATGCGGCCCTAACTACCACTCGTTCACTATGCGGGACCACTTCTGAAGAAAGACAGTGACCCACGTGACTGGTGGCGGACTGTTCAGATACCCCAGTCTGGCAAAGCTTTGCCTCATGTAAATCCCTATACCAGCCACTTCTGTTCCAAGCGAGCGTGCCTTTTCAGTGGCGGGGGGGGGGGGGGTTGTCTCTGTTACAAGGGAGCGCCTGCTGCCTGATCATGTGGAGCAACTCATATTTCTTCATGATAATATCTAGTCATTAGTTTCATTGGGCTGTGATATTTGCTTGCGTTGTGATGTGCATTGTGCTAGCCTGGACATTGTGTTCTGGAGATAGCAGTGTATATTGTGTTGCCAGTCAGGCTGTTAATGTTTTTTTTTCAAATAGCTAAATCTTAAATAAAATATTGTTACTGTGGAGACATTTTCCCTTTGATATTCGATATTCGATTCGATATTCGAAGGTGGATATTCGTATTCGATTCGTATTCGAAAAATTCGATATTCGCACACCCCTAATTTTATTCAAATATTTCATATGTAAAATACCGCGCTAAATGCGAAAAGAAGCACTCAGAGGCATAAAGAAAGAGGAAAGTCGGCCTCTTACCCTTGATATTCAAGTTTTGCCCTACAACATCATGTTCTTCATTAAGAGCCAACTCACCCTAGAAAAACTTACTGTGGAACGTACACGCGATAGCAAGGCAAATAGGACATAAATGAAAGAGATTCCATGAGACCATGTTGGTTGTTTTGGCCACGATTCTTGACGCAGCGCTGGTTTAATGAATATGGCTCCAGTTTTATTGAAACAGATGCAGGATTAGGCTCACTTTTGATTAGAAACTGTCATTTTGTGTTGACTTTACAATTAGGAATTGCCCCACTTTGGTTACAACTGTTTCATAAGTGAAAAATACATAGGCGAGCTTTACGCTCTATTGAAATGTATCCCACTTTCTGTTTCTGCATTTGACTTTTTTTTGAACAAAAACTCCACGTATAAGTTACTCGCTTTGCGACGCCCTCAGTGGAACCACACCGACTCATGCGTCCATGTGTCGGTGTTGTCAGTCTGGAATCAGATAAATTCCTATTCCTTCGCCTCAGAAGGAATAATAGCTTACCTAATGCGACCTTCCAGTTATCTGTGTTAGCAGCACTGTCGGCACTTCTTTGTGCGCCCCGCGCATATATGTGCACTGCCATAATTTTGCGTCAGTAAACATTCAGGCAATTTTTAGCACCCGTCCTGTTTAATTGTCCCTTTCTTCTGCGACTGTTGCTTTGCACTTGTTATAATGTAGAAGTTCAGATACCATGAGCCAGCTCAGCTTTCTACTTTGAAATTTGTGTGATGTTTCGTGATTTCTTGTGTTTCTGTGATTACGTTATTTGTGCACTGGAAAGAACAGGTGGCAGCCTCTGCCATACCTGCTCCCGCTATGTGACTTCAGGCCCTGTTCACGCTCGAGCAGCGCTTCCCTGTTGCACTGTGCGGCTGTCTCTTCGTACGAGGGCGAGGCAGTTACGCCATGTGTGGATGCACCTGGAAACTGGAGCTTGACTACCTTTGACACTTATCTGTCGTCCGGCCCAGAGCTACAGCAAATCCCGAGTTAAAAGGGATTGTCCTATGTACAGTGTTTCGCTCGAATGTTTCCAGGAACCTTGGCTCCTGATCCGAAGTGTTTGCTGAGTATCGGAAGTGTTTGCTGAGAAAAAACCTTGCGGTGCCCGTTTAATGTAACCATTTTCGAACACCGGGGTCAAGACCGAACACAGGCGCTGTCTGAAAAATAAATTGCTTGTAATAAAGTACTTGCATGAAATGAACATGGAATTCAAACACGTGCGGCGCAGACCCGCAAGCCCCGAGCCACGCTGCCCGTCTATACACCACACGTGACGGGAGGAGCAACGTTTCAAGCTGTGGTTGACAGACATATGTTCTTCGCTTTACATTGATGTTCTTGATGCGCTCCTGCCCTTCTATGTCAATTTTAAATGCGAAGCATTTCTTAGCGAACCTCTGGCACTTTGAGCGTTTCTATCTACGTATCTATCTATCTATCTATCTAGCCGCCTACGTCTGGGTGCTCTCATGATCGACTCCTTAAATTGGTGTAGACCAAAATTTGCATGGGAGGGTAAGAGGATTTGACGAATATGATTGCCGGGTCATGACATGAATAACGTCAAAATCCTGTCGCGTACGTCGTGAAACACTTTCCACTAGACACGTGTGGCACATACCCGTTTGCCACGGGCCGCGCTCTACGGGTATGCGCCACAGGTGATTGACAGTTTATATCTACCCAGGAACGGCGAGAACAGACATCGGTAACTTAAATGATAGAACCTTAAGGAAAACCAACATCGGCAGCGTTGACTCAACGAATGGAAAGAATGAAAATTAGGATCCGAGCCGGAATCGAACCCAAGCATTCTGCGTGGCAATCAGGTATTCTACCACTGAACCACGCCAGGTCTATAAACTTGTTTGGAAAAACAGCCTACGCAGGCGTAATATGGGTGCAACGTCAATTGTGGTTGTGGTGCTGGCTATCTAATTTTACAAGAAAGCAATAAACACTACATGACACTCCTGCGATGTGTACTCCTACGATACACGCGTCATATCAGATTAACGTCTGTAGTTCTAGTGTTGGCTCCACTTTTATAGCAGTCTAATAAACATTACGTTTATATCGCTATGATTCAGCAAGCTATATTGAAGCATTGCTCGACCTCGGAGGAATCCATTAACGAAAGTTACATATGATATCCACATCACCGCACCGAAAAGTGCACTTCGTCCACCAGAACGACACAGTGTCCTCTTCATTTCTTACGAGGCTGAGCGATGGTCTCATGGTGACCGAGGACGATGCCAGATTGAGTGACAGCCGCTTTGTAGACGCTACGTAGGCCACATACGCCCAGGTAGTCTACGAATACGACAAACACCATCCACTGATGTTGGTCTACGTAGCACTATCCAAGCTTACCACCAGCCTCCATGGCCTATACCTCACCCACGCGAAGGGTGGCTTCAGGTTCCGATATGTCGCCGGCTCTGTCGACAGACAATTTGTCGACGAAATGACCGAGGCATCCACGTATTCCAACAGCTCTACTATGCCACATACTTCACTACACATGGACCCTTCGTCACCACGATCACGACCGGATCCTATACCATGTCATGACCAGCTGCTGGTGCTCACTGATCACGGTGATGATGCCCTTGTTCAAGAACTGTCAAGAACTTCTTGCACACATGCACTCGGGTTCGTGAAACGTGTGTGCGTTCTCGGGACACGTATAAGCACTACATATCAGCTTACCGCTTCTGGTGTTGGTAATACCCACGTTGCCATTGGGAGCGTTACCCAACCGTAAACAACTGGTTATATAACACATATGGGGCTCTTCAACATATATATGTGTGCGTATAAAATTTATACAAATCTTTAGCGTCATTTTGTAACGTGTCGCTTAGTAAAAAAGTTACGTCACAGTCACCTACCCGCCGCACGCTTCGCATAACATCGACTCCCACGGTACGTGGGATCTGCCGAATTTTCTTTTGTCGTTTAACAAGTTAACAAATCGCCCGCGAGAGCACTACCACGAAAGTGGCTGACAGATAAATGCCGTCAAAGTGCATTCGTCGCCTAGGAGAGATATTACAGGGCCTGAACCTTGTTCTTTTTCTGTACTTATTTTTTCCCGCATTTTCTAGGGCCTTTCTGCTCCTACTCCCCGTCCTCTTTTGCTCCTACTCCCCCTCCAACGCCCCCTCACCCTGGCTGATCATTCAGCTTTCCATAAATCGCTTTTCCTCTCTATTTTTAAAACTCAATTTGGTTCGCGAAATAATTCTCACTTACTACCATCGGCTCAACCTTCAATATAATTTGATTTTCGAGCCACTGCAAACGAGACTACAACTTCAACGCAGCATAGAAAGTTTGGTTCTGCAGCAAGTGTCACTAAGTGACACTTGCTGTCCGTCTGACAGCATACGGACGACACTAGCGGCAAAGTGCCCTTGCTCAAGGTACACTGATGTTATAAGACATGAGTCTCGTATTATACAGCGTTGAATTACACCGGTTTCACAAATGCGGCGAGAGCAGATTCTTCAATTTTCACGTTGAACCCGCTCGTACATTGTACGAAATACCTCGCGGCAGCGAACATATCATTGCCTAATGAAACATTTTAACGCGATGGATAAAGGAAGGGAATTTTTGAGGCATCACGTTTTGTTCGACACAACCTTAATGAAAACCCAGCAGATAATGAAGCCAAGGAACTTATGAATCATAATGAAGCCTTCCTTGGCTTCATTATCAGCTGTTTTTTTAATTATTTCACTCGGATGAAATAATATGCAGTTGACCAGGAAAAAGGACAGAAGTCGGGAAGGCGTATATGTAACTGTTCAAGACCTATTTTCGAAACATTGGTGTACGGCTGACAATTCTCCTGTTCTGAATCTCAACATGTATTACGCAGAAACGGATTCATTTCGAAAGGGCAGAGAAAGTAGCGCTACCTCATTGTTTATTGGAGCGTTCTATTGTTCGAAAAAGGGCACTGAAACTGTACGCCTAGGTCTTTCACTCTCCTAACTGCGACTCATGTTCTGCGTGATATTGCGCGGGCTGTTATGCTTCATTTCATGCGTTGGATAAATATGCACAAACAGCTATTGGTAGTCATGTGCCTGCTCGTCGTCGCCGACAAGACTCATCAGATGCGTTGCATTCCGACACATCGTCCAACATACGAAATGAAGCGAGTAAGTAAATAATTCAACTTTTATTCATGTTTATAGTTCATAGTTTTCCGAAAGTTCAGTTTTAATATTCCCGGCTTACATCCTCATCTTGAGTTGAAATCGCAGCGATGTTTAATGGCAGCATCACACCTTTTAGTTTTAGCTTTTGATGCGGGGAAGAACGCTTCACATTTTTAACGATTCGTGTTGATGTTGGACAAGTTGCTTTAAGGAAATGCTGTTGAAGCCGTGTAATGTCTTTAAACAAAACAATACTTTACACACAGCTGAAATGAGCTATAGTGCATAGCATGTAGCTTATACATATTTTTAGCTCGACTTTGTGCTGAATCAATGATCACGCCAGGGATGTCAATTTTGTATCCGCTCTATTACCCTTGCTTGTCTTACGTAGATTATTTTTATTTTGAACTTTTTCGGCGTCTTGAACGTGCAAGAGTTAAACGCGTGCGTGAAAATTGTGACTTTAGCTCATTGGCAGGCAACATATAGGCAGAAACTAAACTACATGGAGGGAAAGATATTGGAGATCGGAATCACAAAGACGACGGATTGAAAAGTGTAAGGCGTGATACTGCCACGCCTGAACACGTAAAGTCTTTTCCTAATATCTCTATGGTTGGGTGCCTTACACAATAGTCAGCTAGGATCTTTATGAAAAAAAAACGACTCCCTAAATAGATGCCCAGTATAATTGGACATGTGCCCGTTAGTAGAGCTTTCTGCAAATTGTAAATCATTCCATCGCATGATAAACAATAGAAAGTTTAGTAATGCACATTCATGCAAGGCGCTTTATACAGACACCATTATACGCCTTTATACAGATACCATTCCTACAATCTTTCCTGAATGTTTTAGAAATATAAGTTCAGAAGCACCCAAAAAATCAATATGTTACTTTACGGAGCCCAACTCAGTGCCAGTCATTTATTCTGTGCATCAAGCTTGTTGCTTTATGTTTCAATAAGTACTATTGCTAAAATTCTGTAAATATATATTGTTTGAGCTCTTAAAAGTGACACAAGAGTGGTCTCTTCGGCAGGTTCCGAGCTTTCGGTCAATAAAAAACAGCTGCGTATTCGCACAGCAGCCATATAGTGAAAGAGATGAAAATTCAACTAAAACTACTGATAAATTATTCTGAAAGGGTATTTTTGCCAGAAATATTCATTTCTGTATAAAAAAGCCCAAGTTTGCTTGAGGAATGCATTTATTCGTGTCCTTTCTTAGGTTGCTTTTCAGTGGCGCTTCTTATTGGGATACAAATACATAGGCAGCCCGGGAGGATTTTTGCCGTCGTCGTCACGTTCCGTATCAAGTACAAGGGCTCTAACATCGCCTCGTGCGTCAAATGTCCTGTGTGCAAGTCTAAGCATGCGAGGGCAGACGAGGATCGCAGCTGATGTGGTGCCGCAGCCGGGGAATGGGGCTGCGTCACTCGGGCAGGAACTACGTAGTTCGAGTTGCCGGGCGCGTTTGCGCGCGCCCTATTATGACAGGGGTAAACAGGTCGCTCAGTTTGCGTTGAATTCGAACTGTATAGGTGGCTTCGCTTGCTGGCGCACCTGTGCTTGATTACACCATCGGGTGGGTTGAGTTACCGTATCAGCATTTCGTGCATATTTAAAAACTAGAAACAAATAGCGTGAAAAAAACGTGGGGCTTGTAGAAGAAAGCAACAGGACAAGCGCATAATAACAACTGAACCTTCATTAAAAAACGGATATATTTATACCAAGCAAACCACACGTTCACTACACACAGAACCCAAACCTCAGATGTGCGCATCCAAATACTCAACTTTCTTCAAACAAATAGAAGGCTTTGCCACACAGTTATCACCGCCTTTCCCAATAAAGAAAGCTTCCATAAGCTCACGTGCCGTCTGGTCACGATGGCGTGCAAGCACTTTTGCATTAGTCAAGACCGGCGTGCAGCCACAGTCACGGCAGTGCAGGGACAGGTTAGACGACGGCTGCCCTTTCAAGGATAACTGGTGACCTTGCAACCGAGCATACAGACAGCGGCCTGTCTGTCTAATATAATATTTACCGCAAATTGAGAGGCACTTGACTAATTTAAAATTGCTTGCACGCCATCGGGGCCAGACGCCACGTGAGCTTATGGAAGCTTCCTTTATTGGGAAAGGCGGTGATAACTGTGTGGCTAAACCTTCTCTTGCTTTGAACAAAGTTGACATAGGGTATTTGGATGCGCACATCTCAGGTTTCGGTTCTGTGCGTGGTGAACGCGTGGTTTGCTTGGTATAAATATATTCGTTTTTTAATAAAGGTTCAGTTGTTAGTACGCGCTTGTCCTGTTGCTTTCTTCTACTAGTCCCACGTTTTTTCGCGCTATTTCTTCCCAGAATGAATTACCAACTCGCCCAACAGTCTATCCTTGTGAGTTATATTTACATACATTGCATACCCCAAGGATGCGTTGGTTAAAGTGTTCAAAATATTTATTTCCTGAGCATGCGAAAGTGCGCAGAAATGGCTAATCACACTCCAAACCAATAGAAAAGTAATTGTTTATCATCTTTGCCAACCACTATCAACGGCCAATGACGTAGCGTATTTTGTAGCACTGTTCCAGCAATCATGCGGAGGGCATATTGCACAGGTTGTCCACGCCTGCTATATGTTGGGCCGCTCGGACATATATCTACATCAGGTGTTAGTAGACATATATGCACACTAAAAATAGGATATAAAGCCCTATTATATATGCCAACTTTCATGGTTTTCAGCTTTATTATTATTTAAGATGAGCTATTAAGAATCAGTCGCTTCACGAAATATAGAATTTATCGAAGCAGTGTCGTTTACTGGCATTTCATGGACGAAATACGGCTCTTTTACGCAAAGCGAGACAGAATGCATGCCGTCTGTGATTGCGCAATCAGCGTCAAAACCATAGAAACTTGGACCTTTATACGAGCAATAGCTCTTCTAATCTGGGGCGATGTACACCAAGGATTCTACTTCGAGCGTTTTAGCCTTCTTTGAAGAACAGAAGCATAATCCGACACGAGGCGTGTGGTCTCTAGAGGTCTGTCCTGACACTTGTATTGCGGCTCTCCCATTAATCCACAATACATGAATTCCTTCAGCTATTTCTCTAGCTAGACAGCAGTTTTGTAAAGAGAATAATCGGCGTTCTCAGCTGCAGGAGTGGCGCAAGAAAATAAATGTGAACGAACAATCAATGAAGATTGGAGACGTTGAAAATAAGCGCATGCTGCTAACTCAAGACAAGGCGAACGTTGTGTGAACGTGGCCTAATTGTAACAAATATCCTCAGCCTAGAGCAGAGCCAGGTAACGGTACATGATCATCATATGTGTACGTTGTATATACGTTGTTGGTCTACGTGGCACGAACGTCATGTATGTATACTGCTACATGAAGCAACCGAAGACGTTGCATCAGCATTAGACAGGTGTACTACTAACAGCTCATGTAGCATTGACGGCATCAAAGTCTATAATCTACGCAACAGCCAATAACAGTGATACGAAGCTTTTGGTTTTTTTTATTTGCTGATGTTTGCACTACGCTTGGCGCTTCGCTTAGCTCCTGCTGTTCCATGAAAGATTTAAGGATTGGGAACACCGACAAAAGGCAGAGAGACTGGATTTAGCGTTTCTGCGCCTATGTTGTTTCCACTTTCACTTTTATTTGTATCATGCATGACCCAAGATTATGACATTCCATGCTGCTATCAAGACTGTTTACATATGCGTTAGCGTTCGGCTAGAAGGCTGTTGATGTTGCCAATTTGTGTATAACTCCAAGAGTTCATAAGAATTACAGACATGAAAAAACGTACACAGGTGCATTCAGCATTCATGACATTGTTAATGTGATGTCGCGACGCGCAATACTACGAAATCGTTTGTACAAAGTCCGGCATAACAGTGCACTTGGATACAAAGCAATGTCACCTGTATAACATGACCAAACTTCAATAACACCTGCAATTTGTTTTTTCATTTGAATATCAATGGGCTATTTATACACATCGTGAATATGTTGTCGCGACGGGCAATACTCAGAAATCGTTTGTACGAAGTCCGGCATAACAGTGCACTTGGATACAAAGCAAAGTAACCTGTATATCACCCAAATCTGTATATCGCTAATCACCAAAAGGCACATGACCAAAATTCATTAAAACACCTGCAATTTTTGTTGATTTGAATATCAATGCGCTATTTATATACATCTCATTTGCAGAATAAGAGTGGGCTGGTGGGCGTACGAAACTCAACTAACAATGGCCGGCGACTTACTGCTATATCCAGCGGAAAGCTCACAGCCATAGCCACTTCTAACATATAGGGCAACTACGAGATTAAGGAAGAAATTCGGAAAAAAAATGGCTGATCCCTCCGTCATAGGAATCGGTATAACACGAAAGTGAAACGTGTCTTCGCAGAAGTTGTGCTTATCGTGTAGTGATATATGAGAGCTTCTACAACGTTTATTGGATTTTGGCAGCTATAGCACCGTTTGACGTCGATGCACCCATGTTGACACCTAGTGGCATGTCTTCATCGCGACGACTAACGCCCATGATAATGAATAAACAGTTGTGGTAGCTGAAGTTGAGAACACATATTTGGAATCAGCGAATCGTGTATCGCGCGTAAAGATGACATCAACAACCTCATAACCAACACTGGTACCCGATATGCACTTCTTCAAAACGTCGTCAATTAAGGAGAGAAGCAGCACGGTGTACGCTTACTAGTAATGCGTTACCGACACCTTTGTTCATGCATACACTACCACACTGCGCTTCAGCAACACGGGCGGCAGAGGTTCGTAGCTTGAACCGCAAACGCGTGCGTCCCTCTGGCCTCTGTCTCACTCCACCAAGGCACGACATTCCCCCGCCGAAATCGTGTCCTTTTTGCAACGCGTATTGCAGCAATTTTGTTAGTCTGTGCTCTCGCAATCGAAGCTGTCGGTGGCCGAAAAATCCCGTTGGTGCATGTGGAAGCTGCACTACTCCAATGAGCCGGCGCACGCTAACAAGAAGCGAAAAACAAAGAACGTAACTGCGTCTAGGGTGCCTCGGCGACGCCAGCGCGGCCAATGTCCGTCGCTGGTATCGAGACACTTTAACCATGACCTCCGATATGGCGCGCAATCTCGGAGTAAGCGCTAGTAAGTGTCAATCGTGACGCATTACTTCTTTTCACCTCTCACAGACGGCGGCAACACCCCGCTCAGCCCCGCCTACCAACACCGCCAACAGAGAGCACCGTGCGAAAGAGGATGTGTGAAAGATATAAGGCGCGTTCGTGGAGCGTCCGTTATCTGCCGAGTTGGGTTAGTCGGTTGAGTGTCGGGCGCTTCCCGTAGCGGCCGCAAGGTCGTGGGTTCGATTCCCAGCTGCGGATCTTTTCCTTAGTTTTTTCTTTCTCACCCGTTGGCGTCCAGCCCCGCCACGGTGGTCTAGTGGTTATGGCACTCGACTGCTGACCCGAAGGTCGCGGGATCGAATCCCGGCCGCGGCGGCTGCATTTTCGGTGGAGGCGAAAATGTTTGAGGCCCGTGTACTTAGATTTAGGTGCAGGTTAAAGAACCCCAGGTGGTCGAAATTTCCGGAGCCCTCCACTACGGCGTCTCTCATAATCATATCGTGGTTTTGGGACGTTAAACCCCAGATATTATTATTAGTTGGCGTCCATTTTATCAACGTCATAACCGTGACGGAAGTACTTGGTGGACCCCGGCACAAAACACTTTCGTGTTAATAGCTAAGGAACAATACAGCTTGGTTTAGAGCGAAGAATTACTAGCGGAAGATTAGGAGATAGGAAGACAGCACAGTAGGTAACTGAAACAAACTGGAGCAGCTGATGTCAATCTTGACAATAAAAGGAAAGAAGGACCTGGACATGTATCATGCCATACGTAGGAACTATAACCGAGTGTTGCAGCGACAGAATGGATGTCATGACATGGGATGCGTGGCCGAAGGTGGCATATGGTTAGGTGGCGCTTCGAAATTATTCAATTTGCAGGCATAAAATGAAGTCTCCTCCCGCAGAAAAGGAAGGGAAGGAATCACTGGGAGAGGCCTTCGGCTTGCAGTGGGTATATTCTAGGCTGACGGAGACGATGGTGTTAACATTTATCACGTGATTTTTCACGGTTAGTTATCTCTACACGTTGTTGCGACGTTAGGGTTGCGTCGTACCCGTACTACATTTCGTAGCGTAACTGTGCCTTCGGGCTGAGAAAATGATGCTCGAAAGTCGGGAGAAGGAAAAAAGCATGTTTACTGGTAGTTCTTTTACACTTATTTATATATTGAAAAGGTAAGAGTTCAGCGACGAGTGATCTGGATGAGACATTAACCCAGGGCTCAGAGCGTCTTGTCTCACTCAGCACCATCGTTCTAACACCCCAGGCTGGCTCCTCCTTCTTGATTGCAGTCAATCACAAACACAACACCACCCTACCAAGACGCCAGGCAAAACACTGTCGCAGATGCGTCGTTGCACTCGTTGCTGTAGCGAAGTTCCTGCGGCTAATGACACTAGCTTGGGGTCAGCCGGGAGAACAGGATGTCGGCTAGTTGCTCCACATATTCCCAGAATTGCAGGAACTAATTGCTCTCGTCAAAACAGACGAGTTCTGTCGGCACCGTAGCATCCCAAACGTGCCAAGGCGGCCCATTGGGGAGACGGCGCCAGTTTTGACGTCTGTGTGCTGCCCATCGCAGCTCGCACGATTCTCTTCCATTTGTGTGGCGGTTCTCGCCGCGGAGAACCTGTTTCTGGGAATGGTCAAGGTGTCCCGAGACGTGTGGGAGCACATCACCAGTCCAATCTCAGGGACAACAAACGTTGCCACTGTGTGTGATTACAATGTGCGCCTGCGTGGACGCTTGTAGAATATAGGTGCCTATGAATGTGGATAACTAGCATGTTGTAGTGAAAATACCACTCCTGATAAACTAGTTATGGCGAGAGCTCCTTCTAGTGTTTTCGGACGGCTGTTTGAGAAACAAAGAGCCAAATTGGAGTAGAAAGTTTTCGTTTCAAGCAAGAGAGATAGTAAATGAGGAAAGGCAGGCAGGCTAGCAAAATTCTATGCTACGGAGCAAAAGCCCCTCACTCGCATTAAACTAGTATGCAGTGCATGCAAAACCACACAGAATAAGTCATACTTCAAATATACGCGTTTAACATAGGTCGACAGTAACTAAAGCTAATTCAAACTCACTGAATGAATATGTTTTTCGCTGAGGGCTCGCACTCACCAAAATTATTCCTCAGCAGGACTCACTCGGACTCGGACTCACGGAAGCTTTCCTCAGTCACACTTACTTAGGCGGCGACTCACAAAAAATTGCCTCGGTGGGACTCACGCACATTGAGACTCACCAAAATGTCTGTAAACTCTATTCGCTCGAACTCAAACTAAACCAGCTTTGTCAACTGGCCTCACACATTCAATACGAAAGCAGCGCGGTAATAAGCTAATCTAGATAGACAGAATTTTCGAGCGCGAGGCAGCGTACAACAATATATGTGATGTATTACTCATATCATATGATTATCCTCGCTCGTATAAATATCCATAGTAACACGAGAATCAACATTGCACGCGATTTCCGCAATACTGAAAATATTTCCTTTAAGGATCGTATGCAGAGGTCTCAAACTCACCTCACCTCAAGGAAGCGATAGATGACTGGCATTGCGCGCGCCAGCGCACGCAGCATTCTGCACGTTGTAGACAACGGCTGCATCCTGCAAAGCACAAAAAGATTGGAAATAGTCACACGTGTCAGAGATGATGAAGACGCACGCACATGGCGAATGAGTGCATGGTGAAATAAAAACACAAGTCAAAGTTATGGCATACAAATAATGTGACTGTGATGTCATACATCATCAAAAACGCATTTCTAGGCACATAACGCGAAAGCTCAAGTGCGGCAGCCGCAGCCATCACGCTGAGGCGCCGCCTAACGACTGTGCCGCCAAGGAGGCGGCGTCGTACAGCTCGAGCAAGCCCGTCAGCTGCAGCTCGCCAGCGAATCTCGAGGAGAAGCGCGAGCGAACGCGAGGCCGCCGCCACGAACGGCACCGAGGAGGTTGCAAGTGAGCGACGGGGAAGCCGACGGTAACGGCGTCCAATTGCCGCAAAGTTCCTCGAGCGAGCGGCAGTACAGCGAGCGAAAGCGGGGCCGCCGCCACAAACGGCGGCGAACTGCTTGTGAGCGAGAGTCGAGGAAGCCGAGGGTAATGGCGACCAGTTTGCACAGAGTTCCGAAGCGCATCTAAAGTCGGCTAGCTGAAGCACCTGCCAACCCATGCCGGTGCATGTCAAGGACGCGACATACAATCGATCTCGTTCCCGGCGATCGTAATGCGTTTTGGACGAGTCGCAGCACAGCGGCGAGGCCTCTGGTCAATATTGCGAGCTCGCAGCTCATTACCTCGGCCACTCATTGGTGAGCGAGTGTCCGGGAGCCCGATGACAATGGCGGCCAAAAAATTACACATCATCTCCCCCTAGGGGCAACCATGGTGAGATGCGAAAGCATCGCGAGGGGTGCACATCAAGTTTCCGTTTCTCTTATGTGATTTATTAGTCGGTGGTTATCGAGGCGTTTCAATTACCGCTTGCCGATTGCTGACCTTTACGTTCGGCTTCCCCAGCCTTCCTCTGCTCCTCGGCGGTGGCGCTGCCGCTGCAACTTGCGCCGCCGTTGACGTTGTTGATGGCATTTCGCACACCGTTGACAGAGAGAGAATGACGGAAGCACAGCGAACGCGCGCTTTCGCAGCGTCGCAGCTTCGACATTCGCTTGCTGGCGTTGCCGTTTGAGTTGAGCTTCGCGAGCGTCCATAGCGCCGTCGCGAAGGGAAGTGCAACGCTTGCCAGCGTCGCCGTTTACCTTCAGCTTCTCGAGCGTCCATAGCGCCGTTGCGAAGGAGATTGCAACGGGAGCCAGCGCGCGCCGCATTATATACGAGCGCACAGCTGTGGCGGAGAGAGAGAAACGGGAGAGGAGAAACGAAGCGGAGGCAGCGCTTACGCCACCATAGAGTTTCCTAAAATGACCTAGAGGGAACTCTGGCGCTGCGATCGTTCAGCCATCATGGGAATGATGGGTAGTACACGGATTTGCCTAGTCTTCGTGCTTGAGGGCGTCGAACGCACTTGTGGCTTTGTTTATTGCTATGTTTTGGTTTTCTTTCGGATAAAAGAATGGATCGTTGTGAACTTCGTGACCAGATTTGAATCGGTGAGCCTAAAGAAGTTAAAGTGGTGAAGTGAAACTGCTGATTTTTGCTGAACTTCGTTTTGCGACGTGCCAGTCAGCATTCCCATGCTGACTTCAGCCAGCATTCCCATGCTGGCTGAAGCGCGATGCATTGCAGCTCCCATAGACACTAGCGCCAGAGTTCCCTCTAGTAAGTATTGTAGGAAACTCTATGCACGCCACCTCCTCTATCCCACCTCCTCCCAACTCCACGCGCCCACGCGAGGGGAGGGGGGAGAGTTGGCGCATGCGCAGTATTGGTGCGGACGCCACAGAACTGACACTGCCACGAGCATAAGATGCTTTGGCATATAATATCCAGGCGGTCACAAAGCGCAGGCGAGCTAACGCCCAAGCCTGCCCTCGCAATGCATTTCGTGCGCGCGATATGCAGCACGATCGATTCCGTTGCCGGTAATAGCGATCAGTTTCACGCACGCGATAGGTACGGGAGAATAAGAGCGATCACTTACTTGTGAAATAATCTAGCACCAATTTGAGCACAGAGTAAGATTGAAATCAAGGATCCGATAGGCCTACTCTCTTCTAGGCCGCCATTCCCAGACGGTGGCGATGCAGTGCCGTCACTACGCCGGAGATATCTAGCGCCGCATCGCGACGTGTCGACACCACCACAGACCTCATGGGTGCGGCGAAACGTAAAAATAACGCCACACGCTCATCCACGCATACGCGTAAATCTAAGGCACCGCGGCGTAATTCTGAGATCGCCTAAATCTCCGAGAGGACACAATCGTTAACACGCCACAACGAACACAAGTGGGAAGACTGACCCAATAGCGAGGGGGACGGTTAGTTCCCTTGACAACGGTTTGCACCCGGAACGTATCTCTGCACACGGCCTGCGACTCCCGCTCGGTTGATTCCATTGCAGACTCCTGGACGGTCTACCGTTCATCGCGCGCTCCTATGGGGCTCCGTTACTCCTCTTTCGGGTAATTTTGCCTCATAGTGCAGCTAAGTTCGTTGTCCGCGTCTGCCGTGCGCTTCACAGTAGTGTTTCATAGTTTAACGTCACCAAGAACCATCGACTGAACGGCTGTCTACCGGATCCAGTCAGCATGTGTCACGAGCGCTCTAGCCCCTCACTGCATATCACAATACGTTAAATCACATCCAAGAGATCTCACATGTGGCGCAACAAGTTCCAGCAGCCACCTGCACCATCCATCGCGTTTCAACTGCCGGGCGCTGTACAGCAGTCGGAAAGGCAGGTTTCTTATTGAGACAATAAAAGAACACATGTGCGCCCTCACCACTTCACTTTATTTAACAGGGAGGGCGTCTGGTTGGCTTTCCTTCCTTTCCTGGCGCTCCAACTTAGCAGACTATGTGCAAGCATTCGCCCCTCAGTACTTGCGCCATCATTCTCGCTCCCGTCCATAACCGACTTATCCGATAGATCATTGGAACTTCTGATGAGCGATGACATAGCTAGAATATCTTGAAAGGGTTTGCAGCGCAAGCACCTCCTTGCTTTCCGTTCCTCGCTCTTACGCCTTTCATTCAGCACTATCATGCTTGCTCTGCAAACCCTTTCAATATGCACTTTAACCAACTAGCCCAAATAGCCGTTTTTCTAGAATATATCTAGACCCCTTGAATTATCTGATTTTGATTGCCATTTTACTACATCATTTGTTTCTTCCTTGCCCTGCCTTTGTAGAATTTCCATTATCTCATTCATATTTTAGCCGGGACATGGTGCTGTACGAATGGTTAATAATTAGCATTGCGTCCGTCAACATCCAGATGGCAGGGAACTTATTCTCCTTCCGTTTCCCGGTTTCCTTTCTTTGCGATGTTTGTTTGCAAATTATTTTATCACTCCAACTAAACTACTAGCTCTCGCTACATCTGAAATGCATATTATCTAGCACACAATGAAGTTCATCCTCTTCCTCCGAAATTATATGCGGACTTCATATGCTGTTCTGTCACTAAAGCAGCTGTGACGCTTTGCAGTCTCAGTGGAGCTGCATATTTTAATGATGCGCCATCTGTGGCAAATCTTGTACACTGATTCCTTTCCCTTGGGTAGAGTGTGTGTGTTTTTGCTTTTTGTCGCGTGATTTCCAGGTTACAACGTTGTACGAGACGGATTAACAGCGCGTAGTCGACGTCTTCCGGTTGCATTTGGGCACATTCAGACAATTTTTATTCCTTGGGAGAATGCCTGTCGCTATAAGAAACCAATGATGTAGACTAAGTCGCATTACTCTTGCAGCGATCTTGCAGCGATAACAAATCGGTTGCTGTTTTATTGTGTAATATGGGTGACTACGAAAAAACGGACAAGCACATCCTTGATATGAATACGAAACCGCTAACAAGAACATCGGAAGACAGCATGTACCTCTCGAAAAGCTGTAACAGTTCCCGACTGTGAGACTTTCTACCACGGCAACGGGGCGAACCATTCGCGACAGACTGGGCATTAAAGCGCCGCTTCAGCACCCACCACAAACGACGGCTTTGCTACCCAAGAGCGTAAGGAGCCAGATTATGGTTCAACCGCTACCAAGAAACATGCACCCCATCCACAATGAAGGAAGAAGGGCTGCAAGGGCTAAAACAATAACCAAACAGTACGGCAACCATCCACTAGTCGCTTACACGGACGCCGCCTTGTACCCTGGCAGGCGACCCGCCGCATCCATCGTCGTCGTAGGCAAAAAACACCAGACAAGCGTTTCCATCCCCAATGACAACCCCATCGTCGTCGAGGAAGTGGCCATCGCCTTGGCGATCGCACAGACGACCGCAGACACCATCATTACCGACTGCCAACAAGCGTGCCGCAATTACTGTAACGGCAGAATCCACCAAACTTCGTGGCAAATAATCCATAGGGCCCCCTCCTAGGAGACGAATTAAGATCGTGTGGGCACCAGGGCATCAAGGCGTCCCAGGTAAGGAGATAGCGCATCTCACGGCTCGAGGATTCACTAACCGAGCCCCTGGCAGTGGGGAAGTACCCTGGCAATCTAACCCTCTAGTCTCATATCAGGAGATCACATTACACTACAGGGTGCAAAGAATATTCCCACCCCCGCACAGAAAGCTTACCGGCGGTCAAGACCGCATCCTAAGAGCACTGCAAACCGACAGCTTTCCCCACCCATCTAGAAATTAACGCTTTACCCCCTTAATGTCCTCCGCACAGTGCAAATTTTGTGGAGCACATGGCATGCTATACCATGTGGTAGGGGAATGTACACAGTCGCCTATAAGTGTATCTAATTCATACCACACGCCTGAGCTTTGGGAGCGAGCCTTAGCCAGCCACACCCTCGAAGACCAGCGCCAGCTGGCAGCGAGGGCTGTCGACGCGGCGAAAGCCTATGGTTTCCTGGAATGAGGAGACCACCCCACAGATGATGCCTAAATGAAAACAAAATAAAGGTGTTTATTCTCTCTCTCCCGACTCTGACGAACGCATAATGTTACAAGTTTCCTCATCAGCTACGTATTGGACCGAAGGCATTGCGATTGCGTAGAACCGCACGAGGTGTTACACCGCGCAACCCCAAACGTATAGCCGAATTCAGTCTGTCTACTGCTGGCAAATGGTCACGTCCTAGTTCATTATCCTCACAGTCACGGGAGCAGTTATCTTTATTGAATGCCTGGAGCGGCGCCGTGACTGCCAAAATAGCAATACGCAGACGATATTAATTCATTTTCGCCATTTGCCATCATCATGCCATCATCTCATTGAGGCCTTTCTTTTCATAAAAAGGAAATCACCTCACTTTTAAAACTGCTGTACCGTACCATTCAGTGCTGCCTAGAACGAGCAAGCAGCTAAGTTATACGGTGGACAAATAAAGGCGCGGTGTAGCGAGACTTTTTTCGGGGGGCAGGGGGTGGGTAGTCGACTACCCTAAATGCAGATTCGTCAATGTGCTTCTTTGGGCGCATGTATCAATAGAGAAGGAAAATTGAAAAAATTCGGTGGAGGGGGTGGCTTGAAATTCCCGAACCCCCAAACAATGGGCACGAGTGGGCGCCCGCTAGACTGCACATCACCCCATTGTTTAAACGGCACCACATGCACACGCAAAGTGCGTGCAAGATTATGAATGTTTTATTTCGCACAGGCCAAAGATTCGTTGGCGCATTCGCTATGCCAGAACGGGGCCCTCTTACACTCTACACAAGAGTGGAGGGCATTGTACTTTCCAACTCTTTTTTGTAGCGTTAGCTACACTGGCCTAGCCGAGCGAGTTCCGCGTGGCTCCTCAAGAGCCGTTGTGCGCATGCACGAGAATCAGTGTTGTCACAGATCTGGGCATCGGAGCCGGCACCTCCCGCGCACTTCGCCGCTGCCGCGCGCGACTCGCTGCCGCTGGTCTGCGCTTTCCAGAGGAGTGACGTCGTAGCCTAGGCAGATGTACTGGTGCGCACGCAGCTATTCGCCTTGGCTGTGCAGTCGCCGTCTGGCACTGCGCTGCAGCCGCTTGACAGCGCCTCTGACTGGCGTGTGCCAGTGTGGTTTAGCCATCGAGAAGGAGAGCGCAAATGCTGCTCAACGCCGAAGAAGAGCGGAAAAGCTTAACTCATCGGATCCCGAAGTAGTTGCCTGGTAAAATAAATATACATGCGCCACATAATATGTAGACCTTGTGTGTGTCATTGGAGCAGCAGTAAGCATGATAATCAAGCTAATCCTAGACAATCAGAAAAGCTAACAACAACCAGCTGAACCTTTCCTAACGCTACGTTATCCCGGCATAGCCGAGCTAAGCCACTGCAACATTTTTTACTATAAACACACGTTACTCTATTAAAAGAAATGTTCGCGCTTGCTGCCATTTCATTCCCTGCTCAGTATTTTTTTTGCATACAGAGATACTCAAGTATTCAACAACGGGCTGTCAGCATGACGCTGATCAAGTCTACGCTTCTAATTTAGGGGTAGGCTTGGTCATTTTTTTACTTTACTGTTCTGTTTACTTTCAGTTTGTGAACACGTCTGAACGTATCTGGACGCTAAAAAGCGCAGAGCCCGGGATCTCCATGTGCGAATTCATTGAAATGCGCCATATAAACCAACAATTCATAATTTATAACACAACCTTCTTCCGTGGTATGGTAAGGTAATAAGAGTGCTTCCGAATGCACAGCTGCTTGTTTGCTTTCACGTTAATTTTTTTTATTACAGGCATAGCACTCGCCAGCGGGGAGACTTTCTTGCACGAGAGCCGCATCGAATGCACGTCACTACCCTGAGCAGTAAATATATTTGTTTCAAATCAAATGAAGATGTTCAATATCTGCACAGTAGCTTCTAGCCGCCGGCTCCGTTCTAATCTTGGGATGGAATATAATTTTGTATAAGCCTGGTCCCCCGTGTAAGAATTCGACACTGAGCAGCACTGGCACATTTCAATGAATATATTAGCGTAACAGGAATGTAAGATCTGAATAATAATGTAGAGGTATGAAAGAGTCATTTTGAAGTAGAAATGCAGCAGCAACAAACTAAGATGCTTACTGAAATACAAAATATACACCATCTCCCGCTCAAGGGGACCTGAGGCGATGCGAAGCCGGAGCACTTGCACGATCGCGTTTTGTTGGCGTTCGTTGCGTGTGCTACCGACCTCGGTCAGATTGTTATCGAACCAAAGTCGGTCGCACACGTCGCAGCTGTGCCCGAAGCTCCGATCAAGCAATTCGCGCTGGAACCGGGTGTTGGCACCATCGAAGCCCTGGCATTGAAGTTGTCTAGCGAGGCATTCTGCACGGGCGTTGGACTCGCGTAGTCTCTCCGCAGCCAACGCGTCGGCTCAATGCTGACGCTTGGCTTCGGTGTCGGCGTTGTGTACGGCGGGGTTTGCTTGCCGACGCTGCCGTTGCGTTTCGGCATGTCGAGCCCGCGTTTCATTCATAGCAGTTTCCCGCCGACGTTGCCGTTTGCGCTGGGCTTCCCTAGCCCGTAGCTCGGGGTTCGCTTGCCGGCGTTTACGTTGCGCTTCGGCGCGTCAAGCCTTCCGCTGCTCCACTTGCTGCTCCGCGATCTCGGCAGGCGTCAAGGTATTACTGCAACTGGCGCCGACGTTAACGTTGGAACTCATGACACCGGCGCGGCCGCCGCATTTACTGAGCGTGTGTACGACCTAACACGAGCCTTTTATCTAAGCGAGGAGAGGGGAAAGGGGAGAGGTGGAGTGGAGAGGGGGAGGGGAGAGGGAGAGTGGAGAGGGGGTGTAGAGGGTTTGCACATGCGCCGTAAGGATGGTAACGCCGCACATGGTTTGAGCTCCGCCATAAGATGCTTCCCATCTAAAAAAGACGCGTACCATCAAGGAAGGAATCAAAACAGAGCAGAAAGGGCGTCTCTTTTTATTCTTTTCTTGATAGTATGCCTCTTTTTGTACTTCAGTAAGAATGCGCCAACTAGCCCGACAGCAAGTTTCACTTAACTATCATGCACGCAAAATGTATGAAATAAACTGCAGCGACATAATCTCTAACAGAGAAACTGAAATAAAACCTAAAGATCCGTCAGTTTGGATATATACAGACGCATACATACGAGTATATAAGCATAGCAAAAACAACATAAGCAAGGAAGTAATCATCCAGGGCGGTCTTGTTATAAATGAAGGGAAATGGACTGAGCGGACACTGTATCCGGATTTAATTTATTCTAACTAGGGCGTCTCCAATATCAGCATTGCGATAGAATACCAGTTGCCGCCCATAACTTGTAGGACAAAACCTACCCACCAAAGGTCTGCAGGTCTCGTGTTATATTAAATTTCGGACTCGTCAGGTTAAACAAGTTTCGCAACCAAAATTTCCCGTTTGCAATGGAGATCTGTACACAGGCGCCAGACGAAGTGAGTTAGCAAATTGAAACGACGTCATCCTGTTTTCGAATATAAATACAGTAAACGCTCGTTAATTCGAACTTGGTGCACTCGAACTTACAGTAACATCGAACTGACACCCTGGTCCCGGCTCAACGATGTCAATTAACGCGCTAAGGTTAAAGAGCTCGTCGCAGAACTCCCGGCGTCGGCGTCGATGGTTGTGAGCGAAAAATCATCGCCTTGTCCGTGACCGAGATATTGAGAATGATGCAAATAAAATAATTAACAAAGCTTTTTTGGTTTGAGGTACAATCGAACCCAGGCCGTGTGCGTAGCAAGCAGGTGTTCTGCCACATAGCGACGCTATTGCTTGAAACTTCTTCGGAAAAAAACACTATATGAATCTCATGTAGTGGAATGAGTCTCCTTAATGCATGCAATATTAGAGCACTGCACGGGCTCGGGCCGTCCGAAGCGTTTTCCGGCGGGCCCAGGCTGGGCTCGGGCTTGAAAGTGTGGGCCTGGGCCGGGCCCGGGCTTGAGGCTGCGGACCGGGCCCTACTCGGGCCTTTGAGCACACGCGAACGTTATGCATTGCCTGGTCTAAGGCATGGTCTTATGCATTGCATGGTCTAAGGCTTCAATCCGCTTTTTCATGTTAGTTTACACTTATTTTAAATAAATTTTGTTGCTATGTTTTATTTTCACTACACTGTTATTGTAATGACTTGCCTTGTGTCATATAGGCAACATTTCATTTATATTCCTTGGTATTACTTGCCAAAACCACGATATGATTACGAGGCACGCCCTAGTGGGACCGGATTAATTTCGAACACCTGGAGTTCTCTAACGCGCACCTAAAGATAATTACATGGGTGTTCTTGCATTTCGCCCCCATCAAAATGCGGCCACCGTGGCCGCTGGAATCGCACCTGCGTCCTAGGACTTAACAGCGAAACAACTTAACCGCTGAGCTACCACTGGGGGCAAAACAACATTTCGATGCTTGTATATACCGGATTTTCGACACCACGGGCCCCAGCTAACGGGGGGCTTCGACCCCTTCCACGCCTAGCCGTGCGTGGTTGTGCCGTGTCCGGGGAAAAGGGGATCCTGGGGGTTGAGCCGACGCCCGGTGATTGGACCTTTAAGGGCCCCCGGCAGAGGCAACACACCCATTTGGCCCTGGCTTCACGTAGACGGCACCCCTGGGCTGGCCCACCCAGGGGAAATTTGCAGTCGCCTTTGCCTCTCTCTCTCTCTTACGTCTTCGTCTTTCTCTCCCACTTTTAGCCTTTTCTGTCCTCTCTTATTTTCTAGTTACTTCCGTTTTTCTTGGCGGCTAGGGTTAACCTTGTGTATGTGCCTTCTCTTCGGCACAATATGTTTGGTTATAGTAGCTGTGTACAGCTGGCGTTGGCTCGCCTTATAACAATATAAGTGCGGTCGGGTCCCAATGTAGGGCTCTATGGTGGGCGGCTGGCATGGCTGCCGAATTCATCCATTATCTATGGCCTCAACCTCCTTTCCTAAACTTAACAATCGTCATCTCACATAGAGGAAACGCACCGAGGACACTAAACATTTTCATGAAACCTCAAGAAATGCTTCCGCGATTTCATATGATCCACTGCCAAACAGCTGACAAGAATGTCAGAACAATATCCACTTTTGTTGTGTCCAAATGCCTCACTGAAACATTCGGCTGCGGTTATCAGGCATCGAGAATGGCTAGCGCAGATCTTCTCCTTGAATTTCAAAACAAAGCACAATATGAAAAACTGACCAAACTTGTTTTGTTCGGAAACACACCTGTCTCTGTCCCACCACATCGTTCCCTGAACAGCTCGCAAGGTGTAGTCTCAGACCAAGACCTGCTTGAACTGACAGAAAGTTAGCTCCTCGAGAGCTGGAGTGAATAGCATGTGATAAATGTACAGCGAATCAAAATCAGGCGTGATGATAAGAAAGTCCTGACTAAACACCTAATCGTCACATTTGGTAAAAGCACACAGCCACAACACATCGAAACAGGCTATTTGAAATTGAAGGTTAGATCAAACATCCCTAACCCACGCCGTTGCTTTAAGTGCCAGCGCTTCGGTCACGGCTCTCGTGCAGGCCTCCGGCTCTGCAGGCCCAGAGCCTTCTGTGCCGTCAGAAGGCCCCAAAACTCTGACATCCATGCGCGTAACCCCCGAGCTGGCACCCAGCGTCTCTGCCGAGGCGATGGACACAACGGCAAGTCTAACGACGTCACAGGCGCCGAAGGAACGGCGCAGCTCGTTGGAGCGCGTCTGAAAAGAAAAAGCCCGCATCACGGGGCCTGGAAAGGGCTCTGTGACTTAAGGCTACAGTTCTCTCCGTACACACAGCACTAATTTACACTCAAAATGGATACACAAAGTTTACAATGAAATGTGAGAGGTCTTCTCAGAAACCTTGATGGTATCCAAGAACTTATACTTCCTTAGACACCACGTCATCTTCCGTAAAGACCGAGATGAAGCTATCGCATCATCTGGTAGCGTTGCCATCATATTAGGTAAGAGCGTAGCATGTCCAGGTTTGCATATACAAACGCCACTCGAAACAGTGGCCGTTCCTGCTGTTATTTTCAACAAACTTGTTACCATTTGCTCACTGTACATCCCCCCCTCGTCATCAGTTGCACAGACATGAATTTCAGTCCTTAATCGATCAATTACTTGAACCCTATATCGTCCTTGGTGATTTTAATGCCCACAGCCCTTTGTGGGGCGACTCTCGTAGCGATGCGCGAGGTCGTTTGATTGAGAATTTTATCTTATCCACTGACAAATGCCGATTAAATAAGAAAGAACCCACGTTTTTTTAGCCTGGCGAACAAAACATACTCGTGAATTGACCTAGCATCGCTTCTCCCACCCTTTTACCTGATTTTAAATGGGATGTTATTAAAAACCCCTATGGGAGCGATCACTTTCCCATACTGCTAAGAACGCCAAAAGCGAACGAATATCCACCCCAGGCTCCAACTTGGAACGTAGACGGAGCAGATTGCGAGAAGTACCAGAGTCTTAGTAGTATCTCGTCGCCCGAGCTTTCTCCCTTAGGAATGGACTCTGCTGCTCATTATTTTACCGCTTTTATTACTGACGCAGCTTCAAAATGTATTCCCCAAACAATTAAGTTGTGGTTCTCCAGACGTCGTGTCCTGTGGTGGAACGACGACTGCAGGAACGCTCGCAAAAAGCAGAACAAAGCGTAGGGTTTACTGCGCGATTCCCCCACTGCAGAGAATCTGATCAATTTCAAGCAAGTAAAGTCCCAAGGAAGAAGAACGCGCCGACAGGCTAGAAGATACAGTTGAGTGAACTTTTTATCACGCATCAATTCCCACGCAGATGAAGCCAAGCTCTGGAACAGGGTAAATAGGAAAAGAGGCCGACAGACACATTCACTCCCTTTAGTAGACACAGAGGGCAACAGCCCTGAAGACCAAGCAAACTTCCTGGGCGCTCACTTTGAGCACGTATCCAGCTCATCGCACTATTCAGATACACTCAAACGGTACGAAGAGAAAATAGAAAGACAAAAACTAGAAAGCAAAAGTGCAAAACAAGAGCCATACAACGAACCATTCCACTTAGCTGAGCTGCAGGCAGCGCTAAACTGCTGCAGCAAATCTGCGCCAGGCTCGGACCGTGTTATACATCAAATGCGCCCCAAACACTTACCGCATGAAACACAAAAACTCTCCTCTGCCTGTGCAACGCTGTATAGTCATCCAGCGAGATTTCCTCTGCGTCGAAAGAGGCCATAGTAATACCTATCCTGAAACAAGGCAAGGATCCATCCTGTGTTTCGAGTTACAGGCCGATAGCCTTGACTAGTTGCCTCTGCAAACTATTTGAAAAGATGATAAACTGCCGCCTACTAATTTCCTAGAATCAAGCAAACTCCTTGACTCATACCAGTGCGGATTCCGAGAGGGTCGGTCCACCACCGACAATCTCATTCGCATAGAGGCTTTTGTTCATAAGCAGTTTTTCCTATCTCTCTTCCTTGATGGAGAAGGCATACGATACCACGTGGCGGTTCGGAATATTGAGAGACCTCTCACACTTAGGTATACGTGGTAATATGCTAAATGTGATCGAAAGCTATCTGTCCAATCGCACATTGCGTGTTCGAGTGCGCAATGTATTGACTCGACCGTTTGTGCAAGAAACTGGAGTGCCACAGGGCGGTGCCCTCAGTCGCACACTTTGTATTATAAAAATGGATTTCCTGCGTTCGTACATCCCACGTAATATGTTTTATTCAACGTACGTTGACGATTTACAAATAGGTATTAAATCCTGTAATCTCTCATCATGCGAACGACAGGTTCAGCTCTGTGTCAACAAGGTCTGCAAATGGGCAGACGAGAATGGTTTCCGTCTGAATCCGCAAAAGAGCTCCAGCGTTATGTTCTCTACGAAGAGAGGCCTCCACCCCGATCCCAATATAGAGTTGCAGCGTGAGCTTGTGAACGTGAACTTTTTCGCGTTTTCTCCTCGGTTCCGACAGCAAATGAAGCACTTTTGAAGAAACTGCTAAATATATTCCATAAGGTCATCTGGCGATGACAAGTTGAAAGTCTTGTCTGGAATGGCCAAGAATGGAAAGCGAGGAGGCTTCACAGGAGGATTGTCCGCATCACGCAGGATCCACTGGCGAGCACTCGCGATGTTCGCTTCCGAGCTATTTTCATCATCACCGGAGGAGATGCTCAATTCACCGCCATCGCTGTCTTCACTTCCGGACACAAGATAAACATCTATATCCGAATCATCTTCACTCGAAGAAGATGATGAAAATTAAAAGTTTCTTTTTCGTGTTGACAAGCCAGCTATGCATGGGTGGCCGCCACCGCAAGCCATCTTTTCATATAAAAACCGCGTTCTTTCCGCAGGAGAAAAATAAATTATCAAGTAAATGCTGCCATCTGGTGGATTACATGCAATCTAAGCTGTAGAAGAGCGCCTCTTGTCCTGAACGCTAGAGGGGAGTACCTATTCCGCTTGGACGAGCTCTGCTCGTCCAAAGCAGTTTGGGGACAGTTTGGGCAGGACGAGCTCTGCTCGTCCAAAGCAGTTAAGGGGTTAAAAGAGAACAGAAATGTTCAACATATTTTTCGACACGAAGCTCACGTTTGTACGACACTTAAAATACATTAAGGAGAAGTACATGAACACAATGAACATCCTAAATGTGCTGTCCGGCACAACTTAGGGCAGCGACAGAAAATGTCTTATGAGTCTCTATAAAAGCCTGATACGCACGCGTCTAGATTATGGGGCGCTAGCTTTCCAGTCTACAACACCAACCGCCTTGAAAATGTTGGACACTGTCCACCATTTAGGCATTCGCCTTTCCACGGGTGCCTTTCGAACAAGCCCCATGGAAAGCCTCTACGCGGAATCGGACGAATGGTCTCTACATATACAAAGGTCGTACCTATCTTTTACGTATTTTTTGAAGACAATGCAAGCACGCACCATCCCGCACATCCTCTCGTAAATTACATCTCCAACTGCCAGCTCTTTCAAAGCCAACCCACTGTGAAAAAGCACTTCTCGATGCGTGTGCGAGCACTAGCTTAGCAAACAGCATCGATCACCGCTTAATGGCCCTATCTTCACACGCCCCGCCAGGGAAATGGCAGGTTATAGATTTTGACACATCTTTGGTAGATATCACAAAGCATGCCCTACCTCTACATTCAGATGTACTTCCGTGAACTGACACACAAATACACCTGTCCCGAAATTTTCACCGACGCGGCCAAGTCTCACGCAGGTGTGTCCTACGCAGCGGTAGGCCCATCTTCTTCGGATGCCGGTGTTCTTCACCCAAGCACAAGCATCTTCACAGCGGAGGCTTACGCAATACTGGCGGCAGCAAAACACATTAACGAATTAGGAATAAGTAATGCAGTCATATACACGGATTTGTCAAGCATCGTGAAAACTTTAAAAAATACCAGAAAGTACAAAATCCCTGCCATTGTATCGCTACACTCTCTCCTGGGCGCCATTTACACTTCCAAACAGCATGTAGTTGTATGCTGAGTGCCAGGGCACCGTGAAATCGAGGGAAATGAACAGGCCGATGTGCTTGCAACATCAGTCCATGGAAACGCTCCGCAATCATCTATAGCTGTCCCCGCAATGGAACTGAAACCCTTACTGAGAAAAAAGCTGAGGGATTGCTGCCAGCGTGCATGGGACCAACAACTGCATACTAAATTACATGTAACCAAGCCTTACCTCAGTGACTGGCCGCCCACATCAAAAACACGCCGCACAGATGCAACACTCTGTCGGCTACGTATCGGTCACACACACAGCACACCTTTTGTCCGATGGGGACCCGCCCAAGTGTGAGAGATGTGGAGAACCACTTACGGTGCTTCACATCCTCATTCAGTGCAGAGAATTAGACGCTATGAGGAAGAAGCACTTTTCATTACCCTACCGACGCCAATTTGCACTGCATCCTTCCATGTTCGTCGGTAGGGATCCGCTTTTTAAATATGATTCATTGCTCGCTTTTTTTAACGAGGTGCTTAGTTTTCACGTGATCTACCCAGGCAATTCACAGCACGAACTCTGAATAGAGAGAGCGTATGCATGGGCATGTTGATAATTCATGTTTCACTTTTTGAGCGCACAAAAGAACAGGGACGAATTCAGCGCTGTGTCCGGGTCGTTTTTCGTCCCTGTTCTTTTGTGCGCTCAAAATGTGAAATCTGAATAGAGGTCGCTACTGCGGTAGCTACACACAAAAAGCATCTGTCTCGCGGCCCTTAGACTCAAGGGCGTTGAGGAGGCACTTGTGCTTATGCCAAATATCTCCATCATAGTTTTATCACCACGAGCAGAGCCATCCATTCAAGTTGCACACATTGCACGTCGCCCCCATGATCTTAATATTTGTATGTTTTACCCGCCTTAGAGCGCGGAATTTTAGGCCTCTATACAGCCACATAACACTCTCTTAGTTCACATCCATTACATAACGTAAATCACGGGTCATTGTCACTTTTTCACCACTGTTCAAGGCGCTCTTCGGCCAAGCATCGCCCTTGCGCCATTAAAACCAACATATCATCATACATACCGAATTTTTCGTCCGATCGCCTGCTACAAAGCGCAAGGCATCATTAATACTCATTATCAACAACTAATAACCTCTAGCGGGCCCGGGCCGGGCCTGGTCATGAACATGCGCGCCCTGGATAAGTTTAGTAATGAACGCCCCGGCCCGGGTCGGGCCCGGGCTTCGAACCATGGGCCGGGGCCGGGCTCGGGCTGGGTTCGGTCATGTCGCCCGGGCGCTGGCTCGGAACTACGGGCCCGGCCTGGGCTCGGGCTTCATAAAGCGGGCCTGCGCCGGTCCCGGGCCAAGAAATCAGGCCCGCGCAGTGCTGTATGCAATATTGCATGGGAGAAGCGTAGAATTACGCTGGGCGTCAAAAAATGTGAATTGCGCAACGAGTGCATGTTTTAAAGGTCCATTCCTTACAAAGCGCTCACATATTTGATCATCATCAGATGCAAAACCATCAACACAGTGAACAGCTGCGTAGGTTCGCGTGTTTCCTTACGGACAGGGTTGCCAGGTCGAAAAGACAACAAACAGCCCTGAACCCGAAATAAACTAGCCAAAAAGTAGCCAACTTGAGCTAAGGGCAGTAAAAGTAGCCAAAAGTAGGCACATGTGTGAAAACACATGCGACGTTGTTATTGAAGTGGTTACATTCAAGGTTGAAATGCAAATAAGTGCGGCAAAAACCCTTCAGAATCGTAATTTCGGAGATATATGCATAAATTGTTGAATTTAGCCATCGTTTTGTGCAGGATAACAAAGTTGCTTACACTGTTGCAGAAATGACATACTTTTCATGCGTCTTGGGTGACTTCTCTTAAATGGGCTACAAGTATCAGGGACCATAAAATGAGTACTGCATGAGTGCGCTCAAAATCACAGTTCCTGTGATTGAAGCATAAATTGTAGTCACTTCCGCAATCGTTTCTCGCGTGATGACTAATCCGTTAAATTAATATTCTCAGAGCAGTCCGTACGTAACCCTAAGAAACGGCTCGAGCAGTTCATCGGATATGCGATTTCTAATGTCGGTGAGTAGAGAGCGTCCTGGATTCGGAGCGCTTTCTGTTGTCCTGTTGACTTCCAATTACAGTTTTAAGTCACCTTCAGCAATACGCGGTCTGCGAAATGAGGCGCCATGCAAGTTTTTCCCTGAGTCCCAGCCACTTATTCAAAAGTATTTTCTTTGGTGCAGTACCAGCGCCAATTCAATTTCGGGAGCGGAAGGTACACCATCGTCACCATGTTTTGACACCGCATACTTCAACGCCAGCGGCTTCGGCGTCCCAAGATATTCATAATTTTTTCCAGATCGAGGCAACACGAAACTAGCCAAAAAGTAGCCATTTAGCCAAGATCCTTTTCTGCCGCCACCAGCCTAAAAAAGTAGCCAAACTGGCGCAAAGTAGCCAGGCCTGGCAACCCTGCTTACAGACGCGTAGTGGGCTCTTCACTGATTCGCAAAAGGAAGAATTATGGCTTAGTGGTCACTGACCACATGTACTTGCAGTAGGCGTTGTAGGATAGCTTGAAATGGTTAGTGTTACGCGCCCAGACGTTCCTTTTCTTGCGGCTCGGTTGAGGTGTCCACCGAGAAACGAAGGCAGGCAAGCGAGGGAGAAGGTGATGCGAACGAGGCCCGATTACGCTATAGCGTTCTGCTTTTGAAGGCGAAGCTCAAGCGTCCTCCAAGTAATTTTCTATGGAACAAAACTTCCGATAATTCGGACACGTCGGTATTCACAGCGGTTAATTCGAGCTGGGAGAGCCTAGTTTTCATCGCTCCTTGCAGAAGTCGGCTCAGAGTGATCACAATGTGCTGCAAAACCAAACCAAACCAACTTTACTGGAGATCCAAAGCAACGAAGCAGCAGCATTTAAGCACATGAGAATTCGGACGTTGAGCTGGATCTGGGTGAGCTGCAAACAATGCTCATGGAGTCGCGATAGAAGAAATGTAAACAAGTGCATTCTTGATTGCGTTAACTCTGCCATGTAAATGAACGCTTTTCAGAGGATAACTATCCGCATTAGGGCTCACTGCTCATATCAATGCATGTAGGCGCTTGTTTCTGTCGTATCACTGACTGATCAATTGATTGTGCTCGCTGTTAGAGCTCCAAGAACCTAATTTACGAGATCTATTGCCCCATACCTGTAGTACCGCATAATTCGTAATAACGAGTTCGGAGGCGGCTTCTTTGTGTTCTGCCCGCGCATTGTGGCGTGCGATTTCCGCTCATTGAGCGCCCTCCCGCTAATTCGAACTCCGTTTATATCGAAAAATTTTACATTCCCCTTCGAGTTCGAATTAACGAACTTTTACTGTATTTAAAAGTGTGTTCATTTAAAGAATTATTTCCTACAGCACGAATTCTCGCTCTCTAACATAATTTTAGTTTAGCAATACCTTACTTTCGTGCTGTTGTCTAGGCTGGGTGGCAATAATTTATTATAGCAAGGAAAAGTGAACTAAGACACATTCCGTTTCGCAATGGTGGGAAGATATGTCGTTGCCACGATAATCACTCCGTTACTCTGTTTAGGTCACCGAAAATATATTGAACATGATTGTTCGGAAGTTAATTTTCTGAAAATATTCGCGAGTGTTTTTACATCCCCGAATATTTTAGGCTTCTAATTGTGTAGATAAGCCTGCTTCCATATTGCTCATTCTTTGGTTGAATGGTGGTCGCTTGCGTAGTTTAGCATTCAATACTTCAATAAATGACTAATGTATCAGAAAACCAAGATTAGGAACACAGTATCCATACTAGCGACAATTAGTTCAAGTGCGTGAACACCCTTCTATCGTGTAGTCCAAGCGATACTCATGACCAAATGTTTTTGAGTGCTTAAAATAAACTGCTTGTAATTTTATGCGCTCAGGTGGCATTATACGCAATTATAACAATTTATGCTTTTTAGTAGACATCCCAAAATATCTATATTTAAGGAACCTAGTTTTTTCAACGATTTCTGTCATTCTAATTTAATACGACAAAGAAGTAAACGGGGTGTCTATTAGTTCATTTGTTTCCAGTTAGGCCACTGGAATTGAATTGGCTTGTGCTCTTAACGTAGGTAAGAAAAAGATCAATAAAAATTGCCGTAGCTGAGTGCGGTTAAACCAACTTTGTCGAGCGATAGCCTGCTTTTACTTGCTTTAGGAAGGGATGAGGTTATTGATTCGCAGATATTTCACTTTCTCGCTTGTCTTTTTAAAGCAGCCCACCGGTTTCGTAGCAACAACTAGAGCACCTACAATTCCACTACAACACAACGCACGGGCACCTCTTGGTGCTGTCGGCACTCTCGACGCGATCGTGAAGTCAGTTTGAATGAAGCAAGCGCCTATGGCGGTGGCGGCACGAAAGACTTACCTGTGCCGCTTCCCTTTTATTGCGATAACAATTATATGGACAGTCTGACGGGTTCTTCCCGTCGCCGTTGCCGTCGCCATCGCCGTCATGTCCCGTGTGAAGTCCAAATTGATAAGACCCCCCCGCGCATCGTATGTTCTACCGCGGGTAAATGCGCGCAAGCGGGGGCGACGAAGGCGACCGAAGCAAAGATCAAACGCCAGCCCATTTCCGTCGCTCAGAGGGTGAATGCGATAACATCACCCCACTCGGGAGGCCTGCCGTCGAAGCAGACAGGAAACTCCCCGCCCGTCTTTAACGACCATGAAAAAAGACGCGAGGTGGGGGCGGGGGGGGGGAGGGGTTGAGTTGTCGCGCGAGCAGCCACTTTGAACTTTGAATCTAAGGGCGTGGTCGCGATCGCTGGCGCGCGCGCTATCTCGAAAGCCATCACAGCGGGCGACTCGTATACCCTTCTACGTGCTGCGCTCTCAACGCGAAGTGACTGCGGAGAGCATCCCTCTCTGGAGCGGCCGTATTCTCTTACACCAGCGTTTCGTTGTTACGCGAGATCGGATACAACACAGTTAGCTGCCAGCCTTACTTCGTGTAACGCTACAATTTGTTGATATCGCATTCATTGCTTCTCCCTTGTTGTGAAACTGTGACTTTCTCACAAACGCGACGTTTCGCTGAGGTTCTTTGGCGTTGCGATGACGTGCGAGGCGCGTGGAACGGAGCAAGTGATGAATGCTCTTATTTTTATTAGGATCATAACGGCGACAGCGAGAGTAAAAATATACCTGAAGTGTCCATATAAATGCTATCGCAAAAAATTTGTACCTATGACAGAAACTGTGCCAAGCGGAATATTGATAATGATAAGCGTCACGTAGAAAAAGGGCAGCCATACCGTGGTGCATGCTTTCTAATCCTAAATAAGTTGGATGTTTTTTAAACCTACACTCTAAGACAAAATCGAGTATTTGGGGAGTATTTCTGCCACACAACAATAATCGTCATCTGGCTTGCTCGCGTTTCCTTTCTTGAAAACCCCGCTCTCGTCACTTTCCTGTCAAGAATGCTATGTCACGCTGATAACGCGCGCGCCGTTCGTGACCGGGAAGTGCCGCGACCACGGTGATAACGCGAGGAAAGCACGCGAGGTGGATGACGATTGTTGTTATGTGGCAGAAACACTCCCAAAATACTCGATTTTGTGTTAGAGTGTAGATAGGTTGCGAAGGAGGCGAAGACACTGAATCGACCCATCCGTGCGATGCTTAGGGTATAAGCGATCGGTTTTCGGGTAATCCTACAGAACCCACCAGGGTGGTGTAGCGATTATGGCCCTCGGCTGCCGAACCAAAGGTTGCGGGTTCAAATCCCGTGCTGCCGCGGCCGCATTTTGGCGGAGGCGAAAATACTTGACGCCCGTGTACTTAGACTTAGGTGCAGGCTGAAGGACCCCAGGTTGGTCGAAATTTTCGGAGCCCTCTATTACGGCGTCCCTCATAATCATACCGTGGTTTGAGGCGTTAAGTCCCAACAGTAATATTGCGAGAAGTATAAGCCGTTACGATTAATTTTTAGGTATGTTTATTTACAGGGCGACGTTGATGATCGAACAATGATGACGTCGGTAGACTGCCCCGCACACGTGTTCTTCTTCTCCTTGCTCGGCGCATACTAGATGCAATATTATTGTAGTGCTACAGAATAGCTGCGAATGTAGGATGCTCAACTGTGGCATCAATGCAAAATTATCTAGTTAAATAAAACCGGGAATTCTGACGGCGCAAGCCTCGTTCGCATGAGGCAATCTATAGAAGTAGATAGAAACCGCTGAGAGCGATTTTGGCACGAATTGGCGATAAATATTTCGTGATAACAATGCATCTAGGTGCCAGGTAGTGCACTCATGGTGATTGCTGATGATGACCTTGGTTCCTCTGCATTCTTATTCCAGCTATGAGGCCGTACAGTGTTGAAACCTTGCTGTACGCAAGTCACAATTTTTCCTGTGGTGTTATCAAGATGGAATTATTAACTGGGAGTATGTTTTTATATATTTTTGTTATCCTCGAGATGCTGATTACATTGCAATTTTATACAGACCGTTTCAAGGGCTCCTTAGAATAAAAGATTGATATTTGAGGTACCTTGCCTTTACATACGTGAAAAAAAATTTTTAGGTCAGCCTATTCAAACACTACCACTAATATATGGCCTTTCTCAGCTCATTCGCATGGCGTATTTAATTACTCGGAAGACTTCTTTGAATTTCTTTTTTTTTATTCTGGTCAGGCTATTGGCACTTTTGGTGAGGCTTTTCAGATCTTTTCTTGCTTACGAGAACAATTTTGAAGAATGAGTTTACAATTATTGGACACGGCCTTTGTAGTTTAGTGGTTGCTTTGTATCGCCAGCCAGCTCGATAAGCTAAGATGTTCAATGGTTCTTTTCAGGAAAACTTATTTAATTGCTTTTATCAAAGTTACGCGCTTCACAAATTGGTGACGACTCTTTCTTTTTTATTTATGCTGAAAGCTATGCTGCTAACCCTTCAGAGTAACTCTTCTAAATGCACAATGAACGCGCAGGATATTTTGCGAAGGTCCTTTCGAAGAGCACTGTTAGAAAGAACACTAATGTTGGAAGCGAAACAACAGAAAAAAAAAGATATTAACACGTATCCCACATTTGTAGTTGGCTAAAGCTCACGACCCAAGTGACAAAAATAGAGGCGAACAGAATACTCCCGTTAAAAGATAACAAGCCTATTTAACTGTTTGGTACCTTTAGTAAACCATCTCCAGAGCAATCGTTTATAAATACAGAAATTCCGGAAAACCTTGGATACCAGCAACATTTCCAAGAATAAATGTTTTAAAGAAGTGAAATGCCTGTTATTTTCGTCATAAGAAAAGTTCCATGGATTTCGTGGAGTGCAAATTAGTGAAAGAAACTCTTGCAGAACCTGCCTTGTGTTCAATATTGACGCAATTCAATGCCAGTGGGATTGACATTGAATGAATACAAGAGCACATATCTGAGTCGTGCCTGCAGTAAAGCTGCAGTCAGCCGTGTGGACATGCTCAACCCCCATATTCGATGCTTAGATGTGCACGCACTGCTTTTGTGTACACATATTCACATTGAACACTTTATTCAAGTGCACATGGAAAGCGAAAAGTAAACTCACCAGCGCCTCTCGGGGTCGTTCCTTATGAGACGATAGTTGTGCACAAAGTGTTGTAGCAGGACCGAAGTTTTTTACACATTTACAGTGACTATAGATATCCCCTGGTCCACCTCCCGGTCCTTTTTCTACCTTTCTCTCTCTGTCTCTCTTATGGTAAATGTAAGCAATACATACGAAACACCAGATAGAAAAGAAGACAATAAATATATGGCTGGGCATGGCATAACAATGCTACCCATTCACCTATGTGCAAATTACTTACTCCGTGGTTCTATTTTTTATATGAAGTGTGATTTACCTCTTCAATGCAAATTACTTACTCCGTGGTTCTATTTTTTATATGAAGTGTGATTTACCTCTTCAATAGCCCATATCATTTCATTTCAACAGTAACGTTCGCATCGCGATTAATTACTACGGGACTGATAATGTTGCTCACATTTTGTAAAAAAAAATCGCAGATTTTATCAAAGCGATGATAGCAGTGGAAATACAATTGAAAGCTGCACAAAGTATGACTGATAGTTCTATCGACCATATATATCAGGGGCCTCAAACACGTGGCCCGCACATGAATGTTTTTGTACCATTTTTTTTTCTTAGTATTACGTTTATCACCTACACAGGCATGACTTATCTGAGGCATTTTTGTGAGGCATCCCCTGCTGTCAACATGTGTCGATATACAACCGTGATCCAGAACGCTATATATTTGAGAATAGGCGTCCAGAGTTTAGTCATTTTGCAGATAGGTGTCCATAGGTTGATGCTGTGGGGATTATGGAGCCAAATCCCCTTCAGAAATAAAGTGGTTACGTAAGCTGCCATTTTGTATAGCCACACCGCCCTGCCCCCCCACCCCCTGCTCGTATACCTTCGTCACTGTCCCGACCCTTGCGGGAGTAAATTTTCGTGACTGTAGCCCGTTAGCTGAGGTCAGTTTGAGAGCCCTGACATATAATCTAACAAAACATTCACGTACTAGTCTTAAATAAGAACCGCGATATCAATATGAAGGTTACAGAGGAAGACATCAGCACATCTCACTTAGTGACCGCGAACTCTCGCCGTTACAAAAGCGTCTTGAACACCGTCGACAGATCTTATGAAAGAGAATGCTCTTTTTACGTCTTTCAACGCGTTCCCGAAACGTTCGGATGAAGGGACCTCAAACATTGAGATGAAGGGACCCCCGTATATCCAGCGCACAAGAATCGATAGTCAAATCAGCTGACTTTTCAGTACCCAGACGTTACCTGTAAGATGCAGAGAGCTGCCTGCTCGCTCGACTGTTATAACGGTCGCTTCGCGAGGGTCAATATTAATGACAGTACGAGATTCCAAAGGGCCAAAATGGTAGTTTGAACACAGTTGTAGGAAGATCGCACAGTAATGGAGCTACGGCGACAGTCCCATGTCTCTCTGTCGTCGACTTAGCAGGAATGCTCTGGCGGCACTCGGTCAAACGCCACTTTTACAATTGCTACATTGCTTAACCGAATGTATCGCCCTTTCGAAGCACTGGGCAAGGACCTTTCCAAGGGGCTCAGCTTTGCGTTTTTGGGTAACAAATATATTCTCGCACGTATTACACGAGGATGCGGAAGTGATAACAAGGGACTAGACGTAGGGTCTCCATAACAGAGCAAAAAAGAACGTACGCCGATGAAGATATAATTTCTTTTACGACGCCATCGTATAACCTCCTATTAGTTGGGAATCAGTAGAAACGAAACAAAAACAGATTTGCACCTTTTGCGGTTCGGATGTTCGTCGTGCTGTTTTGTTTACTGTTGCAGAGTTGCTGCCATCTTGAAAATCTGTCCACTCCGAAATGTCTACAATATAAAAGGATTTGAAATATGACATTTTTTCTTGTCTTTAGGCTGGGGTACTTATTATGACCTCCGAGTTAGAAATTCTTCAATTGAATCAAGAAATCACGGCTGCAAGAGACACTTCAATCGGGTTGCATATTATGGAAGAAAAGTTTACCGCCCAGAGTGCCAGCAGCTAATAAAGTTTGGAGTTTGAATGCATTGTGTTAGATAATTCAGTACTGACAAGCTCGAGACCTTTTAGATAAACGCCAGTGATACCTTTCTCAGGTGTTTTAATAATGCATACTGTTGTGTGCGAACACCCAACGCAGTGGAACGCAGGCTTGTTTTCCTACACTGAATTCACAACAAACGCAGGGTACAACGTACGCTACCACGTGCAATTTCTCGAGGCAAAAAATTACACCGACGCTCTACACTTAGTGCTTTGGCAGTTCCCGCTTGAGAAGTTTAGACAATTTGAAAGACCCCGAAGTATTCTTGCGTCTGACTGTTCGCTTGCACTTTGTGCTCGTGCAAGCTTGTTGCGGTCCCCATTACGCTTTCGCATCACGAAAAATTTAGGTAAATATTACAGCGAAGCGGCCTTAGTGTACCTTGAGCTGTCGGAATCGTCGCCGTCGTTGCCCTAATAGTAGTAGCAGTAGTAGTAGTCGTAACGTCACGCAGCTCTTGTGACCAGAGGGGAGAGTCGATAAAGAAATAAATGACAGAAAATGGTGAGGACCTTCGGTACAAAATCCCAGGAAATTATTCTACACTTTAATTATTTGCATTTTTCAGATACTTATATTAATTTCTGTAAACCAAGATACGGCAGACGGAAGCGTCAGATAGTGACGTAGATAACAGGGATCGCTCGCTAGGAACGATTACAGCTGACACCGGCAGCAAATCATGTGACGCGAAGCATTCGCCGAAACAGCATTGCCTGAGTCCGCATATCATGTGATGTCGCTTTGCCGAATCAAGTATTTCATGTCTAGCGGCGTATTTACGACTCCATGCGATCTCGATAGCCACTGACATACGTTCGCGCGCTCTGCTCCTAGAGCATCCCTGTCCGATGATTTCGCGCAGCGGAACTGGCTGAATCTTCATTTTTTATCGAAGCCTGGGATAATGGGTCAGGAGATTATTTTGAAATACTACATGCATTGGGTGATTCTCGTGCAGGATATGCTAGGCAATGAGCGGCATCTGAGCGCAGGTCAGTTCGCTTCCTAGATGCTACTACATTTTCCGCAATAACCGGAGAGAAATCGCAACTGTCATCCTGGAAATGTTTTGATTACGAAGGGAGATCATTATTGCTGTGGAAATGTGGAAAGTTTTGGCTCCAATGACCGGCAAGTTTCCTAAACCTAGCGACTTGCCGGTGGTATCATAAGAACGTTCTCATGACCAACATACGTCCGCCTTTCAAGGCCGCCCTAACAAAACCCCTTCTGCGATAAAGCCGGTCGATTCACCGAAGGCCAACTGTTGTTCTCCAGTGATATGAAGAGCAGGGTTCTTTATGCTTTTCGTTGCGTCGGGTAGTGCGAACAGTGACTATCATCAGCATGAACCGGTACACGCTTAACTTCGTCATTTTCAGCTTCTGCTGCGCTTCCACAAAACATGCGTCGATTTGTCCTCTTACGCTTCGCTCCCAAAACACGTGCGCCGATTTCTCCGGCATGGCCTGTAATAACCCTGATGGGTCATAGGAGAGAACGAATGCAGAGAGAAAGAGAGAAATAGAGAAACAATAAGACAGACAGGAAGAAAGACATAAATAAAGAAAATCATGGCGAAAAAACATTTCATGAGGCGGCATTCGAACGCGCGTACCCACGATCCCAAGGCGACCGTCCTAACCACTCAGCTATCAAGGCACGCTAGCAGAGCATAGCATATACTTTTATTCGCCTCGTGCGCTGCTGTTTCAAATCGGACACGCAGCGCCACTGCTCCGGCTGCTGGCAAAATGTCCCGGTTCCCTCCGCACAGCCACGCTTGGCCGCAGCAGGTTGGCAATGGCAATGTCATAACAGCTAATGTGCCAATCTCAACTGCCGATGGTGCAATTTTATCATTTCCCATGGAAGTCGTACGAGGCTGATCAGGGAAAACGTTGGAACGCAACCGTTCGGCGCGCCCCATAAGCAAACGCGTCCTGTCTACGCACCGTTTCTTTCGCTTTCTATCCAAGTCACTGGCGTAACCAGGGGGATTCAAACCCCCTCCCACCTTGCCCCCTCCAATTTTTTTTAGTTTGCATGTGTATGTATACGCGCACACGTACAAGCGCACGGACGATCGTGCATAAAGTGTAGTTGAACCCCCACCGAAAAAAAATTGTGGCTACGCTACTGCTCCAGTTAATATTGACATGTTGTTGGTTCACTTGTTCCTTTTATTGTTAGCCCGAACGGAGGTTCTTTCGTGGCACCCATTGCGAGGCAAAACAGTTCTCTGCAGTGCCCACTTTGTCGGCTGTGCATGACAGTCGGGCTGTCGTGCACAAACCAAGGGGCCTAAGTATCGGCTTTATGATCGGAGTACCTAGACAAAAAACACAGTCGCACATGTTCAAAATGTAATTTAGCAAAGTGTTCGACGTACTAACAGCGCCAGAAAGCCAAGAGACGGGCACTTCATGCGGTATCTATCTTTTTTTTATCGTTGCTAATACGTCATTTCAACTATCCCAGCTTCTGCTAATTCGCGCCCGTCATAGGACAAGCGACGCGCGAGGCTGCCGATAAAAAGTATTTTTTACCGCATACCAAGAAACGTTTACTCGATTCTAAACGCACGTCGCAATCTACGCTTTTTATTTGTGCGACGCATTTTCCGAATATTCCTGACGGACCGACGGCACTGTGCATTTCTTATCTCACGCAGTAAACGTGATTAGCAGCATGCAAATCACCACACCGAAGTGAACCACTTCGTTTGAAGTACTCCTGAACGTTTGCTATTCGTTCGCAGCCGCAAAAAAAAGCAAGTGCGGCTCTTTTCTCGTTGCCATTTTCACGCGTCGACGTTCACCGCACACAACTTCGAGCTACGCGCCGGGAAGGGAACAGGGACAAAATGCGCTAAGCGACCGCATTGGAACTGCGCACTCGGAGAGCGGTGGCGCGATCAACTGAGTGCAGGACGTCAGCAAGGTGGCGGAAACGGGAAGCAGTGGCGTAGGCAGAAGTTTTGTTTCGGGGGGGGGGGGGGGGGGGTGTATACCCCCTTGATCCGACATGGGATCCAGGCAGGTAAGTGTGGTCGAGTGTCATGAGAGAAAACTTACAGCATATCCACGTGTGACTGATGAAGAGCTTGGGCGAAGCTCCTGAAGCAATCTTGGTTACACCGTGAAATGTTCAGTGGTTTCGCCCAGCAGTAATCAAAGCGATACGCCGCTTTGATTACTGCTGCGCTCGCTTGGCGGCAGCCTCTCGAGCGCGCACCTCGGGATCCTGCCGACGAGCACGAGACGCAGCGGCCTTCCGCACCCGGCGCTCCTCGTCGTCCATGGTCCGCAAGCAGCACGCTTCAAGCGCACTCCTCCACGCACGGCGACGATCAATCAGTATGAGAGGTAACGGGCGCAACAGCCAATCTGAGAGCAGCGGCACCTATAACGCCATCTAGCGTGCATTCACCAACCGCCATATTGCACACATCTCTATGGGACAGCGCCATCTAGTATATCGTCACCCAACTGCAGTTTGCATGCATCTCTATGGACAGCGCCATCTATTGAATGATACGGGAGACGCGACGGCGGGGGAACGCCGGACGGAGCGACGACCGACCAGGTGATGCTATAAGGAGCTTCGCCCCAAAAATATTGCCGGGAGGCACGTGCCCGGTGTGGCACCCCCTGGCGTTGTTCGGTTCCCGGAACGGCCTAGCAGAAGACTGCTGCACAGCACTGCTTATCGCGCGCGCGCGCGTGTTTTCTCCTTCATTTCAGCGCTGCGCTGCGTTACACGGCGCTTATCGACTCGGCAGTGAAGGGTCGCGCGTTCAGGTTAACAACTTGGATGGCTGCACACACGGAGCTGCATACGTATAGCAATGTCAGCGCGACAAAGAAGGAGGTGCTGCTCTTTTTCGCGCTCGCGAAAACGACCAATGCCGCAAGTTGAGTATTTTGTGCGACCACCGCCGGAAGCGCTGGCTGCATCCAAGCTCACTGTGCGTTTGTGCCTAGAGCGCCACCGGCGCCAAGCAGCGTCAGTATTCACCTTGGTTTTCTCATTTGTCGACGCATGTAGTCAGAGCGTATAGATTCTCAATAAAGTTGAATGTCTTCAAGCCAGTGGTCTTGTCTTTGCCAAAAGCAAAAACAAAACCGAGCTATCGCCCGACAAATTTTGTTTAGCAGCATTCGATCACGGCACTTTTTTATGCAACAAATACTTTCGCACATCTATTACACCAACACCAGTCAGGTTGGTATACTTTCAAAATGGACAAACGAAAACGAGGAACTGGACGGAAAGTCCCGATGGTACAGCAAACGCCAACGCCCTTATACATATGACCGTTATGTTAGGAGGTCATCATACCAGCTTATATTCGTCTGGAATCAACTAAAACAAAAACTACAGGGTACCTCTGCATTCGCAGAAAGCCATCAGTGGTGGTTAAAAAATCATCACACTCATTACCATCATCGATGATGATGATAATTTTAGCACCATTGGCATTGACGACGTCGACTGCGCCAACGGTCTCTCTTCGTATTTCATGAGGCACATGTGACAATCGCCTCAAAAGGAAAAAATACAAATGTTTATTGTTTATTTAGTACATTCTGTTATTTTTTTTATCGTAGCACTCTTTTATGCGTTAATTTTTAAATGAGAAGCATTTCTTAGCGAACCTTTGGCACTTTGAGCGTTTCTATCTATCTATCTTGCCGCCTACATCTGGGTGCTCTGATGATCGCCTCCTTAACTTGGTGTAGGCCAAAATTGGCATGGGGGGTAAGGGGACTTGACAAATATGACTGTCGGGTCATCACATGAACAACGTGAAAATCTTGTCGCGCATGTCATCAAACCCTTTTATCCAGACGCGTGTGGCACATGCCCGTTTACCTCAGGCCGCGGTGTACGGGTATGCACCACAGGTAATTGACAGTTAATATCAACCCAGGAACGGCGAGAACACACATTGGTAATTTAAAACCGACATCAGCAGCGTTGACCCGACGACTGGAACCAATAACAATTAGGATCCCAGCAGGAGTCGAACCCAAGAATTCTGCGTGGCAATCAGGCATTCGACCACAGAGCCACGTCAAGTATATAAACAGGTTTGGAAAAACAGCCTATGCAGGCGTAATGCTGGTGCAACGTCAATTGTGTTTGTGGTGCTGGCTTTCGAATTTTACAAGGAAGCAATAAATACTAAATATTTACTCCTACCATACAGGAGTCATATAGGATTAACATCTGTGGTTCCAGTGTTGACTCCGCTTTTATAGCAGTCTTATAAACATTACATTTGCATTCCTACGATTCAGCAGGCTATATTGCAGCATTGCTCGACCCCAGAGGAATGCATTAACAAACGTTACGCAAGATATTCACACGATTGCACCATAAAGTGCACTTAGTTTCCATAATACTGACGTATGTGCTCTAACGTGAGGGCTGACGTTACGTCGCACCATAAGTTAACCTTCAAACGCCAGTGTCGTCGACGTGCCTGGCAAGCACACGATGTGTACACAGCTGCTACAGTTACAAAAAATCACAGTACATCCACGGAGTGAATGATGATGAGTGGGCGAAGCTGCGGAGGTTCATCGGTAAACCGTGAATCTTCCGTGAATTCTGCCCAGTAAATCATCACCGACGTGAGATCGGGCGCGTTTATACTAAAGGTTCGATGAGAGTTATGACGACTTGCAGCTCACTTTAATTTTACATGTACGCTGTGAATTTTCATTGTTTAGAAAACCATTGCTTTAGAAAACGTCTGGCGTCTTTCGTTAAGCAGCTGGCGTCTTTTCGTTTTGCTTTAGAAACATCTGGCGTCTTTTCGTTTTGCTTTTAGAAAACATCTGGCGTCTTTCATTGGTTTATTTCATCAATCAACGGCGTTTTGAACAAAATTTTTATTGTTTAATCACGCACAGGAGAAATCTCACCAGGCACTACCTTGGAGGTAAACAATGGCTGCTAATGAGAATGAGAGACAGAAGAAGTCGGCTTTTAGCTAACACTTACACTTCTACTTCTACTAACGTTTTCTACTGGAACATGCCAATGGCTGCTAATGGGGAATGAGAGACAGAAGAATTCGGCTTTGAGTTAACGCGCACGCTGCGAATTTTTTATTGTTCAACAACGCACAGGAGAAATCCCCCACCGGCACCACCTTGGAGGTCAAGATCTGGTACTAGCGTTAAGACTGGTTACGCACTACGACGGGGACGAACGGGTGCCGCTTTAAGGAGCTTCGCCACTAAAACACCTCGATCCACCTCGTAACGCTTGTCTCAAAGCCATAAAATACAGCATAGAAGTACTCGCCGACTGCTTCGCATGAAACCGATTCCCACAACGCGTGGGATCTGCCGAATTTTTTCTTCCCCAAAATGCCTTCAGACACTAACCTTGAAATTACGATATTTTTTCGTTTCCAGACAGGAGCAGTTAAAATGATATCCGAGTGAGCATTTCCGAAGCCGAATTGATTATTGATCAGGATCGTAAGAAATATTTCGTTTTGGCTGCACATCGCGCAAGATATACTTCCAGATCAGTGTGCCTGCAGAACCGATATGTTGGATAGTAAACGCATTGTGTTAGTCAATGGAGAAAATTTCAAGCTAGATCTTCGGGGAAAACGCCTGTGGTACCGCTGTATCACCGGCGCGTTCTCAGCTATTTTCATATTTCCTTCCCTTGTCGCCCAATAAAAATTGCAGTCGAAGTGTCCCTTTGTCACACAATGTTGATTTCAAAAGCAACTTGTAACAACCCTGCCATGCGCAAGTTCCCGAGGCAGAAAATTACGCCCATGCTACACGCTTAGTCATTTGGCAGCTTTCCGCTTAGCTTGAGGAGTCCCGCAAACTTGGAAATCCGCCCCCCCCCTGTTTCTGTGTCCGTCTGAGAAGCTGGCACTACATGATTACGCAATCGAATCGCGGTATTATTGAGTATTTGGTATCCCCTAAAATTCATCCCTATTCTTGTATGTGGTATCATAACAGCAGTTTCGGGGCACTATCCTGAAATACCTGTATGCATGATGCGATGTTCGCGTATGATATGCTCGGACCCGAAGTGGCATCTGACGATCCTGTCTTCGCTTAAATGGGTACTGACGCAAAAATTTTGGCCTCGCATTTTTTCTGCTGCATAGTGTTGCTGGGGGCCTGTTAGTCATAACACGGCACATCGTTTGCTGCAGCGCGCGACGGATAATTAAATCATGCTTCTCATTGCCGACCAGTGTCAGTTTCGGTTTCAAAAACGACAAGCCTCCGGGTGCAACTATCACCACCTAGCGGCTGCAGTGATCGATCACGTCAGCACACAGAAGTGTGACGCACTTCCACGCTGTTCGCGTCGTCTTCTCGCATTCGCACGCTTGCCGCACGTGCGGCGCGATGTCGTCGCCATCATCGTCCTCGTCGTCGTCGTCCTCCTCATCGTCGTCTGTTGGCGACGATTTCCTTGAGACACCAACAGCGCAGCGGCAAGCGCGTCAAAACAGAAATGGCGGCTATGACGTCATTATAACTTGTTGTACCGGCTACAACGGTTACGTAGGGGAAGTAGGGGGGTCACCTCGGGTCACCTCCGTGGGTGTCAATGCAACAGGTGCGGCCTATAATGCTGGATCGCTCACGCGAACTTCAAAATTCATATCAAATACCTTCCAAGCTTTATTCGCTGTCGATATTTTGCAGATGGTACACGCACGTACACGCAAATCGATCCAGCAGGCTACCTCGGCCGCGAAATTTTGTGTCAGTACCCCTTTAAAAAGTGGTACATAATTCCAAGCATTAACCGGAGGGAAAATCGCCCTCATGTCATAGAAAATCGTTCATTATGTGAGCGTTACGAATACAGTTATGAAAAGATGAAAATTTCTGCCCGAGATCTCATGGTACACTCGAGTGACTTCCTGTTAACATTATTGAAATGGTTATATGCCAACGTCCGTGACCGTTCCGAAGTGTGTATATCCGTTGGATGACAGTGTAATAAAGGTTACATGTGCGCTCCTATGACACAGCCAGCAGCAGTTAAATGCTGTTCGTTCCCTGAGGAATGCGCCTACGGCCGCTACTTATGATGGGCACATAATCCCACCAAAGAAATGCATTTTGTTTCGTGTGAATTAACGTTACGCCTGACCATAAGCTTTGAGGCACCCAGTGTAGTGACGTGCCTGTTAAGCGCTCGATATGCGCACAACTATTCAATGTACCACGCAGAAACGACGATCTACTTCATATCCTCGTATCAGACGTCGATCCAATGCTCTCGCTTTGACTGTACCCCACAATGCGTCAGCTCTTTCCCGCAAGCTCTCAGGTGTGGCGCGAAAGGTCCTCCAGCTACGTGCTCCGAGTACCGCGTCTCGTTCAGTACACGAGCACTGTGCAGAGCTCAGAGAAACAGGATTTTCATCGATAAATTACAACAATACAAGTGCGCCTCAACCAGCTCACATTCGATGGGATGGACGTCTGCGTGAACTTTCTTCCTTTCCTCGTGCTCCCTTAGCAGGCTATTGCTAGAAGTGCGATTGTTCGCATCTGTCTACTAACACCATCATTCTCGCTAGCAGCGAAAGGCCTAACCGCAAAATCAGTGTCATATCTGACGTTAGATGGCATAGCTATATCTCCAGCACTCTTGAGCTACCTGATATTGAAACGCGTTTGACTACATCACCATTTGTTTTGATATTGCTGTACCTTTATAGATGTTCTGTTATTAGCTCGTTCATTTTGAGAGGGCCAAATGGTGCTCTACGAATGTCTAATATTTAGCGTTCTCTCAGTAAAATTTCAGATGGTACTAAGCCCACTCTCATTTTGTTCTCCTCTTTCTTTGATTTCTTAGTGCTGCTTGTCTATTATAGTTTTATCACTCCAACTCACCCAGTTGTTCGTACATCTGCACTGCATATCTAAACAAATGTCACTTCTGTACTAACAGAAATCTGCAATAAAGTTTGCGCTCCTGCACTGAAATAATATGTATAATTTATGTGTTGTCCCACGATTAAAACAGCGCGATTGCTTTGAAACATCTGTGAATATCCATCTTGTTATGATGTGTCGGCTGCGGAAATTTGTGCACAGTGATTTCATTCTGTGGAATATAATGTGCGTCCTATTCCTTGCTGTCATGTTATTCCTGATTACAGCAGTGCACAAGACCAACTGATTGCTATTGAACACAGAGTCATGTCGTGTCAACTGAGTGTGACCACACTTTAGAGAAATGTTTTCTTTAGGTACAATATAGTGTTTTCACTTCCCAATCTGCTCATCATTACAAATAAACATTTTTTTCCCTTCTAGCACCTAGGCATGCGCGCACGCGTATGCTGCCTGAGCCGGTGGCACTACACGTACTCATGGTTGCATTCACCTAACCCACAATTTTTGTGCACATGAATATTCTAGTCAGAACACACAATCATTTACATAGTTCTATTATATTTACATCCACAAAACATCTTTTGGCACATTCTGAGCGTACGATGTGAGGCGCCATTCAGCATCGCTCCAGGACACCAACACAATGTGGCGCTGAGTCTCAGAGACGTAAACAAGTGTGGTCTGACATTTCAAGTGCGAAGTATTTCTGTGCCTACCACGCTTACTGTTTTATCCGTCCATCTACCCGCCTACGTCTGGGTGCTCTCGTGGTCGTCTCCTTAACATGGTATTAATCAAAATTAGCACAGGAGGACATCAGTGCATCGTGAACACGATTAACAGGTCATGCCAAGAATAACATGATATGCTGTACCGTAAGTCATAAAATCTTTTTTCTCAGTCACGAGTAGTACATACCCGCCTACCGCGCCCCATGGAGTGCGGGTAAGCACCACCAGTACTCAAAGTCTCCCAACCCGGCAACAATGACGAGGATAGCCTTTCGGAGTGTTCAAAAAATGCCGTTAAGGAACCCATGTCACAGAATGTCCCGATTGACGCATAGTATGGAATTCGCGGTTTGAACCAGAACCGAACCTATGCATTCTGCGTGGCAGTCAAGTATTCTACCACAGAACCACACCACTGCTTGGAACTGCTTGGGAAGGAGACTTTATGCCGGCCTCAAGTCACGGCAGCGTCAATTTTGGCTGAAGTGTTGGCTAACTTCTTCATAACATAATAATGATCTCATATGTAGTACTGACTCATCAAGATATAGCCAAGCTTTGCTCGACCCTGAGGAATACGATAACGACGGCTACTAATGATACGCACTACATGTTACCGTAGCGTGCGCGTCGTTTCGATAAAACAGGCGTATGTGCTCCAAGGTGAGTACCAGTCTAAAATCGGATCATGAGGGGGTACCCATTACGCTCCAGTGAAGTCGGCGTGGTAGGTAAGCCGTCGATATGCCCACAACTACTCAACTTACACGAAGCTTTCGATCCATCCTGTAGAGCTTGGCTCAAAGCAAAAAATAAAATGAATGTTGAGGCATACTCGCCGAGAGAAAGAATAAACATCTTTATTTTGTTGTCATTCAGGCCTCGTCTTTGGGGTGGTCTCCCCATTCTGGGAAATCATAGGCTTTCGCCGCGTCGACAGCCCTCGCTACCAGCTGGCGCTGGTCTGGGTGTGGGGGTTGTGGCTGGTTAAGGCTCACTCCCAAAGCTCAGTCGTGTGGTATGGATTAGATGCACATATAGGTGACTGTGTACATCCCCCTACCACATGGTATAGAGTGCCTTGTGCTCCACACAATTGGCACAATTGGAGGACATGAAGGGGGTACAGTGGTAATTTCTAGATGGGTGGGGAAAGCTGTTGGTTTGCAGTGCACTTAGGATGCGGTCTTGACCGCCGTTAAGCTTTCTGTGCGGGGGTGGGAATATTCTTCTTTGCATCCTGTGGTGCAATGTAATCTCCTGATATGAGACCAGAGGGTTAGATTGCCAGGGCACTTCCGCAATGGTGCCCATACAATCTTAATTCGTCTCCTAGGAGGGGCCCTATGGATTATTTGCCACGTAGTTTGGTGGATTCTGCGTTACAGTAATTGCGGCACGCTTGTTGGCCGTCCGTAATGATGGTACCTGCGGTCGTCTGTGCGATCGCCAAGACGTGGAGGCTCTCCTGCCAGGGTACAAGGCGGCGTCCGTGTAAGTGACTAGTGGATGGTTGCCATACTGTTTCGTTATTATTTTAGCCCTTGCAGCCCTTCTTCCTTCATTGTGGATGGGATGCATGTTTCTTGGTAGCGGTTAAACCAGAATCTGGCTCCTTGCGCTCTTGGGTAGCAAAGCCGTCGTTTGCGGTGGGTGCTGAAGCGGCGCGTTAATGCGCAGTCTGTCGAGAATGGTTCGTCCCGTTGCCGTTACGCGCCGACAGCTTCGCATGAAACTAATGCCCACAATAATGGAATCTGTCGGAATTGCTAATAGATGTATTCTTCTGAAATATTATCTTTGTGAATGCGTTGTTCACTGGAGTTATGCATGTATACTTATGCTTCCTATCACCTTTTTCGAGTGCTTGAGAACACTCGAAAAACGTGAATGAGTAGCCTTTTTGGAAATTCGGCTACAATGCCGCCTTCAGCTTACAAGCAACAAACTGCTCGTGACTGCTAACCAGTCATTATCTAATGAAATATGTTCTTCGGTCGTACCTAAAGCAGTTAATTTAGTGAAAAAGCAGGAATTTGGTACATCAGTGTAATGCTGACCATTCTTTTGTTCAAAATGTATCCATCTTCATAACCAAGCAACTACCTGATGAGAAAACAGAAAAAAACTGAACTAGTTGTACAACTATTTATATAAAAGCGCCATCCCATTGTTCGAGAGTGGGCAGTGAAACACTGCGTCTGTACTTTGTCAGCTGCGGGACATGTTGAGTTTAGCATTATGCGCACAGCCATGCTACAGTTATTCAGACGGGCAAATATGCACAAACAGCTTGTGATAGCCTTGTATTTCCTCTTTGTCCCCAAGCTGACGCATCAAATGGGCTCTACTTTTACACGTCCTGTAAACACGTGTCAAATGACACCAGTAAGTTATCTCAAGTTTTCTTAAAATTTATATTCATATTTTCACCTTGCATCTGCATATTTGGTTATAGAGCAGGTATTCATCATGGGAGAATTCAAACTCTCTAGACTGTTATGCACTGACCATCGTTTTGCTTGCTTGTTTAACAATCCACGTAGATAGCAAAGAATTTGTTGCCAAGAAATGCTGTTATAACGGTTTCTTTTTTAATGTAAAAAATGTCATATGCAGCTCAAATGAGCTATAGTTGGCAGTCAAGAAGCTTATACATATTCACAGCAAAACTTGGTTCGGGAATAAATAATCAGGGCACGACTTATAACTTGTGCGTCAGGACCACTCATATAACGTGCATATAACATATGAACTTGTTGTGACTTTCAACTTCGTCTCTGTTGTTCGTGACGCTTTAATTTTAAATATAACCCTTTCGGCCACGGTGTCCTACAAAAAGGACACGAACTAAAATTGCTCTTGATAGGGACATAAATAAGAGAAAAAGTTAAAAAAAGAATTTACAACACGTTCAGTACAGCTATGCACACATATGCAGTTTGTTTTTCCTCCATATTCTTTCTCGGAACTCTGCAAACTTGAAAGCAAGATGGCAGAAGATGAAAACGAACGGCAGCAAATGAATTTTCGATAATATTGTACCGATAATCTACGCTCTCCGTAGCTGCTCTTTTTTTTTGGTTTTGTGAATAACTCTTGTAAGGAATTCTTTACGAATATGACTCCTTGCTATCATTATGCCATACCCGCATCGGTGCGCAATATTAACTCGATAACGTTGAAGAGCTTGTTTCAAAGAAATTTCAGTGTAGGTGTCAGCTGTGTTGTGTTTCAGCGAAAATTTCAGATGAATGCAAATAATAAATATCATGGCACCGAGCCGGACCCTAGCTCAAATATTCTACGTGGAACGCAGGTGTTATACCGTACATCTAAGCTAGTGCTTGAAACTGTTTCGGAATAAAAGCCGTCAGCAGGCGTTATGTGGAACGGGGAGCCGTGTTAATTTGTGCGATACGTAACAATAGCGTAGTGTCGCACCAGACGTCACACGATGTGAATTGTACAACTAGTTGGTGTCTATGACTATCCCATAATAAAGCGCTTAGGCATAATTATTAACACGAAAGTGTTTTATGCCGGTCCACCAATTACATCCGTCACGGATATGACGTTGACAAAATGGACGCCAACGGGGGAGAAAGAAAAAAACCCAGAAAAAGATTCCCCGCTGGGAATCAAACCCACGATCTTGCGGCCACGACAGCAAGCGCCCGACGCCCTACCGACCAATCTAACTCGGCAGATGCTGGACACGCCGCGAACGCGCCTAATATCTTTCACACATTCTCTTTCGCACGGTGCTCTCTGTTGGCGGTGTAGGTAGGCGGCGCGGAGAGGGGCGGTGCCGCCGTCTGTGAGAGGTGAAAAGAAGTAATGCTCCACGATCGACACTTACTAGAGCTTCCTCCGAGATTGCGCGCGATATCGGACGTGATGGTTACAGCGTCTCGATACCAGAGAGGTACACTGGCCGCGCTGGCGTCGCCGAGGCACCCTTTACGCAGTTACGTTGGTTATGTTCTTTCTTTGCCTTTCGCTTCGTGTTAGCGTGCGTCGGCTAATCGGAGTAGTGCAGCTTCCACATGCACCAACGGGATTTCTCCGCCGCCGACTGCTTCGATTTCGAGAGCACCAACTAACAAAACAGCTGCAATACGCGTTGCAGAAAGGACGCGATTTCGACGGGCCATTGTCGTGCCTTGGTGGAGCGAGACTAGCGCCTGCGAGACAGAACACAGTGGGACGCACGCGTCGGTCACCCATTGCTAGAATGCGCGCACCGTGCCGTTTCTCTCCTTAATTGACGACGCATACTGGGTACCAATGTTGATTGTGGGCTTGTTAATATTATCCTTAGGCAGGATTCACGATTTGCTGCGTCCAAATATATATTCACAACGTCAGCTACCACAACGGTTTAATTATGATAATGGGCGTTAGTCATCGCGATAGAGACATGCCGTCAACATGGGTGCATGCACGTCAAAACGGTGCTGTAGCTGCCAAACACGAATAGACATTGTAGAAGCTCTCATATATGATTGCACAATAAGCACTACTTCTGCGAAGACACGTTTCACTTTCGTGTTATACCGATTCCTATGACGGAGGGATCAACCATGTTTTTTCCCTTTCCCCTCTCCCATGTGTATAGTAGTAGGCTAGAGCGCATTAGCTCAGGCCGACCTCTCTGCCTTCTAATAAAATCTCTCGCTCTCTATGACTCAGTCGAGCTTCAAATTTGCTACTACCGTATTCATTGCTTCAACCTTGCGGCAACACTGTACTTTTTTTACGGAAAAGGAACCTGAAAGACCATCGCACTGGTTGCTCGTGCATTTAGCCACGCGCCTGCTTTGCATTTATTCAGGCAGCGGTCCATTCCCGACGAGCCGCCGTTGTCGTCTTCCTTTTGGACGGTTGTGCTGATATAGATCCTTACCCGCTGTTATTGCTGTCTTCACCGTCACAACCGCGTTGCCACTGTGCTAAGCGATTATTGCACGCCTGATTTGTTTAAATACAAATAATTTATTAGCACACCAAAGAACCTCTGACCATATCTATCTATCTATCTATCTATCTATCTATCTATCTATCTATCTATCTATCTATCTATCTATCTATCTATCTATCTATCTATCTATCTATCTATCTATCTATCTATCTATCTATCTATCTATCTATCTATCTATCTATCTATCTGTCTATCTATCTATCTATCTATCGATCTATCTATCAAAATCTCTGCAGCTTCCTAGGTCTTGGCTCACTCGTGGTCGTCTCCTGAGCTTAGTATATACCAAAACTGGCATACTAGAAGATCAGTGCATGACAAACACGATTCACGGGTAATGTCATCAATAGCGTGACTTGACTGTCGCGTACATCATGAAAGCCTTCCCGCCAGTCACGTGTAGCACATACCCGCACAACGTGGCCCGTGGTATTCGGGCATGCGCCACAGATGACGCATTGACAGCGTATATCAACCCAAAGACAGCAAGAATTCAGTTTGGTAATATCAATACAATAGCAATAGGGTGCCCGTGTTGTGCAAAATCCCGTGCCGGCGTCGGCGATGTTATCGATGCGCAAAAAATCGAGAAGGAAGGTACGAATTAAATCACGGGTCGAGTTTCAATTGAAGCCACACATTCCGCATGGCTGTCAAGTATACTATGAAAGAGCTACGCCAGTACTTCACTCTGCATCGGAGAAAGTGCCTATGGAGACGTCATGTCAGGCCGACACCAATTGGGGACCGCGTGTTGGCTGTCCACTTTTATGAAAATGTGATAAAAATTCACCGATGATTACGATACTCCTTAATGCGAATTCTGAGCGCCGCTTCGTGTTGGGGCAGCGCCAACTGTGTTGGAAGGTTTGGTTATCCGCAGTTGTAGCAATGTAACATTCGTTACATATTGCCACAGAAACTGCCAGCGCTCGAGTGCTACGCACGCCACTTCGGGCATTGCAAGCGTCGCGAAAGAACCGAAACGTCGACAGCCCTATCACAACAATCGAAGCCACCCGCAGTGAACCTGCAAACTCTGCTTGGGCGCGTGCTCCCACCCAGGGGCCAGCGGGCGCGACGGACGAAGACAGCGAGGTTAGAGGCCAGTGGCTCGTGATATCGGCAGCTTCCGCGTTCGTTCTCATTCGTCCTTGCTCGCTCTATCGGTTACGCTGACGCCAGCCAACAACGGCGTCGCCGCTCAACGCAGGAAGGGGCGCCTAAGAGCTGCGCTCTAAATTTCACTGCGCAAGTCAAACGTTGCACGAGTCCGCCAATGGCCGCCACTAATGTATGATATGCGCATCATAGAACCATTGCGTGCAATTCGTTGCGATAAAAGCGCCATCATATTAGCGTTAACGCTGACGGCACGTCAGACCACGAGGCACGCTTTAAACGCCAGTGTAGTCGGCGTGCCCAGCAAGCCCATGATATACGCACAACTGCTAAATTTACCCCAAGACGTCGATAAACCTCGTAACGTTTGACTCAATGCGAAAAGTCCGCCATAGGCTCCTACTCGCTGTCTGTTTCGCATGAAATCGATTCCCAGAATGCGTGTGATTTGCCGCTGATTTCACATTTGGTTTTGTGATATTCTTTCAGTTTGTGAACACGTCTGAACGTATCTGGACGGTCAAAACGACAAACCCAGCAGATGTCAGCTGCTTGTTCGATGCAAAGCGCCTGATAAACCAAGAATTTATAATTTACAACAGAACTTTCTCCTTTGGCAGACGAAGGTAAGAAATATCTGCTCCTAAAGGCATATTCATGTGTGTTGTATTTCTGGTTCATTTTTTTCTAATTTATAGGTATGGCGTTCCACTAAGAGGAGTGTTTGATGCAGAAGACCCGGACCGGATGATTACCAGTACCTTCGGTACCGTAAAATATGCGTTTCATAAAAACAAATCTCAAAAACTACGGCATTGTGAAGCCAATTTCTATACTTGCGATATTAAATTCTAGTAGGTCAGTAGGTCATCTCTTGAGTTGTCCGAGGAGTCTGAAATTTCTTGCACGCAGTTTACTAGAAGCTGTCTTTATGTTGAAATATTTAGGCAGTCTTGTTTCCATTGATGCCAAGCTGTGCTTTTTCCAGTTTAAAGCTCCATACATAGGTTATCTCAAGCATGTACTTTGTTTCCACACGTGATGTATTTGTCAGCTCGAGACTACAAAATAAAGTCCACAGGGTGTCTATTTCTTTAATGATCCCTAGTCCGACTAATGCAATTGAATTTCTTTGTGGTTTGAATGTAGGGTCAGCCGCGAATTAACACGAAGCACGCGAGCGCGTGTTCAAAGGGCCGTCTGAGCCGTATAGTGGCAAGCCCTCTGCAGCCGAGAGCGCTGCTCTGGCGATTGCGTGGCCTAAGCTACGCTGTCGATGGCAGACGGTTCGCCATTAGACAGCGCAGATGGCACATTGGCCACGCTATCGCCTGGCGCGTACACAACAAATGTACGAGTGATAGGGCTTCTGCTTAGGCAGGTTCAATCCCATTTAGTGAAAGCAGCATCACGATTGGTACTTATCTCAAGACAAGAAAAATACCAACTTGGTACTTGTGTCAATTCCAGAATAAAATTAACTGTTCGCGTAGGGCGCGCGTTCCGATCAGCACTCGTTAAAGCATTCGCGAAAGTTGCCATGTATTCTGACGTGGCCAACGCGTGGTAATGTATGTCATGGGTTTTATAAATTAAGCCCAGCTGCATGAAAATAATGAGACAAGCAGGCAGCCATGTTTCTGCTTCTCAATAAATGTAAGACTACTCGCCCTGCCCTTAAGCTGGTAATACCCCATTCTTTCATATATCGAAATAGCGTGAAATAGAGGCTTTGTAGTGCACATTTACTTTTTTATTACACCGTAAAAGTAACGGATAGCTAATAATCAGGTTAGATTGCATACTATCTGCATATAATTTCAAGTAATACATGCACCGTTGGTTCTTTAGAGGGCACCTCTTAGGAACATTTGGCAATAGATTCGTGGTTCCTGTGTTGCGGTGAAGTGCAGCGAAATTTCGCTGAACCCTACACAAGCCAGCATCACTTCATATCAGATGGGGCAACTGGGTATGCTCGAGCCATGCTGTAAGAGCAATCAGCCAAATTTGCACCACTAAAACCCGAATTATCATCACACAAGAAGTGGTGAGTTTGCGTAGCAAGTTTATTATAAAATGAGCCACCAAAGCACCTAAACCCACTGTTGTCAGGTGTTACAAATATTGCCGAGCAGAACACATCATCCGCAGTGGCAGAAAAGAAATTGCCAACCCGGAGGCTCCTGTAGATCTGCGAGCCTTATATAGCTTCGTGTGGCGTACTGCGGGCCGAATCTTAACACCTGAAAAACTCGAATCAGCCAGGCGGCTGTCTGATCTTCATCTCCGGTATTGAGTATGCGCAATTCAGCGACCAAATTTAATCGTGGAAGATGTAGAGAAAATTGTGCGTAAATACGATAATTTCAGGGAGTCATCATGAGAAAGATAATCGCTATTCACTGGCAGGTGGGCGCTTTTTAATATTTAGGGCGGCGTAATGCACCTTTTAGTAGCGAATAAGATGTAGGAACTGAATCGGGCCAGTCTTTCGGTGCTTAGAGTTATCGGTGTTGAACTTGTGGTACGGAATCGGCGTCAATGTCACCGATGCGACTATCGCGTATGAGCGAACTTAGCCCGTTTAACGAAATCAGGAAATCTCCGGACGGAAGCTGCGTTCGGATGAGGACATAAAATAGAAATCGCTGGGAATGATTTAGACGTAAATTGATGACAAACGACTCATGATCAGGAAATATCTAGATGTTAGAGAGTATGCATGTTATAATTGCTAAAAATGGTGTAAGTCTTCGACAGTTCTCATTCCAGATCGACTTCCGTACAGTATTGAACGCTTGCTGTATACAAATTGGAATTACTCATGTGGAATTGTCAGGGTGGTCGCATTGAACAGGGGTATGTTTTAGTGCCTTTTTTCATCTTACCGGAACTAATTAGAATACCTTACTGAGAGTCTTTCTGAATCCTTGCAGTGAAATACTGATCATTTACGGTAACTGGGCTTTTCACAGCTCAAAACACAAATATGTTGATGCATATCTGACAGAATACTAATAATAATGACCTTCAAAATTTTTCCAGGTGACTCCTTTTCTTTTAACACAAAAGTGTTTTATGCCGGGGTCCACCACGGCTCTACTGACGCATTTGCGTCACGGATATGGCGTTGTAAAATATAAAGACTAACATGTGGCAAAGAAACTATAAGAAAAAATTCCATCACCGGGAGCCGAGCTTACGACCTCTCGATCGCCAGCGCGCAGCGCGAAACGACTTCGCCACAGACGGCATGTTCTCTGCTATGCTAACGGCGAGCTATCTATGTACACCAATTCCCGGTGGCGGTACTCAGAGATCGGCGGTGCCGCGTGTTTTCGTTATCACTAGCGAGATGGCGCGAAGGGCTCAAAGAGCGCGCTTTAAATGTCGTCCTCCACGTGGATTAGCGCGCGTCTCGACAGGGCGTGGTCGCTCGTGCGGGTGCTTGTCTCGTGATCTCGGTGGTTTGTACGTCTTGCGCTCTGCCTCCAAGTTTCCGTTGAGAGTACGCAGGTCACCTCGCTCACTGCCGCGGCCGCTTTTGCGAAAGGAGCGCGCTGCTCACACAGAAATAAGTTACAACTGTGACAGTTCGCGCTCATCCTGTGTATGTTCGTTCTGCGCGTCCTTTCTGCTTGAGCAGCGCATTGCATGTTTCGAGCGGCTTGCCGTTCTTCACGTAACATTACAATTTTATGCTGTAGCATTCATTCCTTCGCGCTTGGGGCGAAAGAAGGCACAACAAACGCTTAACTACGTCTGTGAAAACACGTTTCACTTTCGTGTTATACCGATTCCTGTGACAAAGGGATCAGCCATGTTTTTTTTTTTTTTGAAGTGTTTAATAAACAATTTTTTGAGGTTTCGAGGCCCACGATATCCGCCTTTCTTAGTCGGTTAACTGATCTAATTACTGCAGAATATCTTTGAACAACGACCTTTAAGTACAGTAACAAGGTCGTCCTAGTTTAGGCGCTGTTTTTTATCCACCGTCTTCTCGTTAAGTTCGAAAGGTTCCAGGGCGTCCTCTTGGAAAATTTCAATATTCGTAATGAGTGAGCTTGCATGATTTACGATCGGTAACTAAATATTAGCTTTTTTTCTCCCGTCAGGACATTGATTCTGACATGTTCTTTTGATTTCACTTTGAAGGTTTCAGAAGTTGAGCAACGGTCTCTACCAAGCACTTTTTTTCAGCGTGCTTGGCGAAGTAGCAGAAAAATATATTTTAGGACGCCACATAATTCGTATTCCCCCACATCTCACAACCAATAGAACTGGAGCGCACTCAAACTGAGTATATTGTTATAAGAAACGAATCTCCCGAACTGTTTCATCCCAAGTAGCTTTTAGAGAAATGTGTAGAGAAATATTAAAAAAAATCTGGCAAACATTGGAAGCAAACAGCACATCAAAAGAATTCCTAGAAATAAGGTATCTGCTTTTTTAACCAAACAAAAAGTTCATCATCTCGGACTTGTGCAGATGATGATGATGATGAAAACATTCCTTTATTAAAGTTCAAAGAAAACGGGGAGGGTCCCTATTCCGGGACTCCTATGGCAACCTCTGCGATAGCCCGGGCCCGCTGGACGAGCGCCCGACAGACCTCGGGGGCGCCTTCGCGAAGGATGCCTTCCCACTGCTCTGGGGTACGGGTGGACCGAAGATAGTAAAAAATTGAGCAGAACCTACGTCGTGTTTAATGTCAGCGTCAGTCACTGTAAATGTTATGGACATTTAATAATGTAAGGACGCATGTGTGAGTGATGCCTGCAGTCGGGTTCCTCTTTGTAGGTGCCGCGAAACACGCACCGCCAATACCTCCGTGCTGCGTACTGAACGCACTGTTATGTGTGAACACTTATTACCATTCAGCACTTTATTAGGGCGAAATCCGAATGTGTCTCGTGAAACTAAATATCCGTATCCGGCGTCGTGATGACGAACGGTGCGAAGGCGTTGGCCGATAGCGGAGGTAGTGCGATTTCAGCTGGGGCCCAGAAAGCTTCAGGAGAGGTGGGCTACATAATGCAGGAAGGGCTCGTTTTCTCTAAGTAATGCAGAAAGGATACGCGTTGCACAATGATTCTAAGTTAGATTTAGATCACAGGGGCATAGGCTGAATCGTATCTAAAACCGGGTGAATTAAAGGAAATTAAATGTGAATTAAGGCGAAGCAAAACTGATGCACATGCGAAATAAAGGCAATTAAAGTACTAAGAGTATACAAGATATTGCAATCCGTAATTAAGCGTGGACTAAATTACAAAGAGAATAGAGGTCAATACGAGATGAGCCAACTAATAATTAACTCCTCTAGTCAAGTCTGAGCAGCAGTACCAGTGGGGATGTGTAGGCGACCAACAGAAATAAATAATAGGAAGTGAAATTGCAGTAAGGCGAGAACATGACAATGATGTAATGAGTGTTTTATGGCAGAACGGCCTTGCTTTGTGATATCCCCAGAGTAAGAAAAAGAGAGTATAAATTTGGTATGGTACGATGAACTTGATTCTGGTCCTGAATATCGACCCTTAGGGGGCGCAGGTGGCTCCCACGTCGGGACGCTGCATTAAAATTGAGTTGGGCGAAAAATAAATGCAATATAAATCGAAAAAAAGATATCTATGACCTGCCTTCCCCACCTAAGTATCGCAGGCCCAAATCGGTAAATTAGACAAAAGGAGAAAATGTCTTAAAATTCGATTACAAAGAGAAAATAAGAAAGTTTCATTCAACCACCTAGCGAAACCACCTCCGAGGATGGTTATGTTACATACGCTATGTTACATACTAAGGTTTCTCTTCATCTTGACTTACAACAGTCCTACGTCAGGACAGTAAGGCTCAACTTTACCACCGTACCGTGGGCTTTCTGCACGGCCTGCACTTGATCTGAAAGCTCTACGATGTGAAGGACTTTTTGCCACCAGTCTCTTTCCTTGTCAGGACTCTAAATGCGTTAGATGCATTTACAGAGCGAAAACGAAACGCAGTAGCGCCTGATGGTGCCCTTCCTTCAGGCAAAAAGGCTGTTCGCAGAAAGTTGCACCTCAACCGATACGGCTTTCTGATAGGTTGGAAATAAATTTCGGCTGTATAGAAGACACAAAAGCAAAAAAGTCATAGCTTCGCCGCAAGTGCGAAGGAATGAATGCGATAGCAAGAAACTAATGCTACACGAAGTGAGGCTCGCCAATGGATACTCTCAGTTTGAGCAGCGCTCCTGTTGTAAAGGCGGCCACAGCAGCGAAGGAAACTAGAGTGCTTCAAGTGTCGAGCTGTGACACTTCATAGTTCGCGCTCATCTTCTGCTCATCTTCACTCGAGCTCAAGCGGCGTCCCTTGAGCTCGAGTGACTTTCGTACGCTCCGTAACATGAGCGCGGACATCACGGTGAAAGCGTGAAACATCCCTCTTCCACTCAGCACGAGAAAACCGCGCGAGCAGACAGCGGAAGGCAAGGTTCTCCCTGCGCAAATATAAGAAGAAGCGACCGAGCTCGCCGACGACTTTTAAATCCGCCCGTCGCGCTCCTAGCGCCATCTCGCTGGTAATGAAGAAACGCTTATAAGCGCCTAGCGTCTCTGAGTCCGTCCAGCGGTAAAGGGTCTGTATATAACGCTCGCCGTTAGCTACGTGGAGGTTCTGCGTTTCGTGGCGTAGTCGTTAGCGCCACTCGCTGCGGAGCAAGAGGTCCCTGGTTCGATTCCGCGCTTCGGAAGCATTTTTCTGATTGATTTTTCTTTGGGGCTTTTACGTATATATATACATACTTATATATATACGTTGCATGACGGCGACGGCAAAATTCAGCCGAGACAGTGTCATATAATTGCTATGACAATAAAATGAATGCGAATCACGGTGCAGGGAGTACTTTGCAAATGCATTTGCACTGGGCGTCCTAAGCGAGTTTACGGCCGGCTCTAACGCCGCTCCTCGAGCTTGTGCTGTCAGTGTGCTGTTTTTACAGCGAAAGCTATTAGGAGATCACAACGACCGTTTTTGGCGCCGTGGTAAGCCGCCGCCGCTTGTGTCCGTAACCGCTATTGCGCGAAGTAAAAAAACAAAATAAATAAAAATATCAAGAATGCATGAATGAACCGGGGTTTAACTTGGCCCTCTACATAGGAACACAGCATTCTACCACAGTTTGCGAAAATACCCTAAGCAGGAGGGTGTCAACTTGAGCTTGAGCGCAAAGTCCTGTCTGTCTTTCTTGTCCCGTGTGCTCGCGCTGTTCCCGAAGATGAACCCTAAGCAGGCTTCATGTCGGGAAGGAGCCACAATAACATAATATAGCGCGGTAGAAGAGTAAAATAACCAGGCGTCACGCAACACGAATTCAGTCAATAGGCGTCACGCAATGCGAATTGAGCAGCGAGTCGGCTGGTTAATGCTCCCACCCAATTAAAAAGGGCTCAGCCATAATTCTTCATCGTCATCACGCACAGCTTCTACAAAGTGCACATAATTCATTACAGGTGTTTAGCGGGTACCGCGGTTCTACACAGAACGATAAATAATGGCGTAGTGGGTGCTTCCCAACTTCACAGAAATTATGACTTATGGCGTAGTGGATACCTCGATTGCATATTTAGATTTGTAGCCCCAAGAGAGTTTACAACGGGGCTATAAAAATATCGCTCTTCCAGCTTTCGCTGTGACTGTGATGCGCTTCACGCGCATGCCTTTCGTGTATTTTCTCTAGCAGGGCTGCTGACTTTAACATGAATTTCCCCACATCAAACAGGGAGATAGAGGGTTTCGGGTAAAGGCCCTCAATATAGTTCGACGCCCCGCCACGGTGGTCTAGTGGTTATGGCGCTCGACTGCTGACCCGAAGGTCGCGGGATCGAATCCCGGCCGCGGCGGCTGCATTTCCGATGGAGGCGAAAATGTTTGAGGGCCGTGTACTTAGATTTAGGTGCACGTTAAAGAACCCCAGGTGGTCGAAATTTCCGGAGCTCTCCACTACGGCGTCTCTCATAATCGTATCGTGGTGTTGAGACGTTAAACCCCAGATATTATTATTATTAATAAAGTTCGACATTTCATCCACCATATTATCACGTGATGCTGTAACGGAAACCTGTAACTAGCAGTACAGCAGAACGTGAGGTTGGTCAGACCACTGGCAATACGATCTCATCGTATTTTTCCACGCGCTCGTCCTCATCATCTTTTCAACAGCGGCACACACAAGCCTGCCAGCAACAATACTAGCCGATCTTTACTCTTGGCATTAGCCCCTCACAACCCCCCCCCTTGCGGAGAGCATCGTCCCATATCATTATTACGATAAAAAACATACAATCACCGGCACACACGATCTAACGGTGTCGAAGTGCTCACATGCTTACACAAGGGAGTTAGACAAACAGTCAACGTTGATAAAATGAGTTCTTCCTCGAAACATGGACGATGTTTGTGTGCTTTGAATGACTGGATCGACGAGCTGTATTTTCCGGAAGAACTTCGTAGTTCACTCTGCTGAAGCGGCGGAGAATTCTTTATGGACCAAAGTAGCGGTTCAATACTTTTCCGACCGGCCCCGTTGGCGAATGAAAATCACAGCCATACTTGATCACCGGATTGGTAAATCACCTCGCGATGACGAGCATTGTACCGCTGGCAGTCGATGCGTTGCTGGTTATTGATGTACTGAATGCAAGCTTGTGAGCCTGCGTCCGCGAGTTAGGTGAATTCGTTCGTATCGACACTATAGTCGTACATGTCGGGTAGGAGCATGGGATCGAGCAGTGTAGTGGCCTCCCTGTCGGGAAGCAAGTGGAATGATGTGAACCCAGTAGTTTCTTGAACAGTGGTGTTTGTAGGCGAACGTGATGTAGTGCAGAACATCATGCCAGTTTGTGTGGTCTCGCTCATCATGCATGGATACCATATCGGCAATCATTTCGTTTAGTCTCTCTGTAAGGCCGTTGCTTTGTGGGTACTACGCAGTAGTTTGCCGATGAGTGCTTCCACTAAGCTGCATCACGTCTTGCATCATCTGAGCAGTCAGAGCTGCCCCACCATTGGTTATTACAACTGCTGGTGCTCCATGGCGGAGAACGATGTTCTTCATGAAGTGAGCAATCTCACTGGCAGTGCCTCGTTGTAATGCTTTCCTTTCGCAGTATCGCATCATGTAATCAGTAGCGACTACAGTCCAGAGGTTGCCCTCGTGAGACTTGGGGAAAGGTACGAGCAGGTCCATGCCAATTTGATGGAACCGTTGTGTTGGAGGAACGACAGGCTTCAGCAAACCAGTTGGGCGCAGAGGTGGTGCTTTACGACGTGCACATTCGCGACATGTTTCAACGTAATGCTTCACGCCCTGTTTGAGCTTAGGCTTGTAGTAGTGTTGGTGAATCCGTGCCAAGCTAAGCTTGAATACCAAGCGGCCGGACGAAGACTCATCGTGACAGGTAGATAAGACTTCCGCTTGTAGCCCTCATGGGACGACGAACAGGTGTTCAGTTGGTGTTCAGGGTTGAAGTTCTTTTAAAAAGGGTATTGCTGGGAACACAGGACGATGATTGCGAGCCCGCGAATGCCAGTGGAGGGTGCGGACTGCGGCCTTCGAGATATTTGATAAGTTGTCGAAGCTCGGAATCGTTCTTCTGCTATAGTGCAAAAAAGCGCCAGTCGATATCCACATCACTTGACGTCAATGTAAGGGGAGCGCGCGAAAAACAGGCCGCACCAGTGTGCCTCCGGCCAGACTTGTAAACGATTATCAAGTCAAATTCTTGAAGGCCTAAGCTCCACCTGGACAGACGTCTTGAAGAGTGAGATTCACCAGCCAGCAGAGGGCATGATGATCTGTAAGAACTCCGATCCGGCGACCATACAGGTATGGTCGGAGCTTGCTACCGCCCCGACAACAGCTAGACATTCATTTTTCGTGGGTGAATAATTCGCCTCCGCAGATGGTAGAATTCGGCTAGCATAAGCGATAGCACGTTCTACGCCGTCTAGTCACTGGACGAGGACTGCACCAAGGCCGATGTTAATGTGTGCAGTTCACTGTCGGCATCTTCATCGATGTGTCCGAGTAAGGGCTGTGCCTGAAGGCACTGCTGAAGCTCGGAGAAAGCGCGTGTTTGCTCAGGGCCCCACGCAAAAGGAGCATCTTCTTTTGTCAGGCGGGTCAAGGAGTCGGCTATGTTGGAAAAATTTTGCACAAGTTTTCTGCAATATGCGCAGAGGTCTAGAAATCGACATACGTCACGTTAGTTGGCAGGCGATTGGAATGAAACGACAGGCGATGCCTTTTCTGGGTCCGGTCGAATACCATCGCCGATAACAAGGTGCCCGAGGAACTTTACTTTGTCGTAACCAAAACATCATTTCCCCAGTTTCAGTGATAGGCCAGTCGTACGAATTGCGACAAAGGCAGATTGAAGTCGTTGCAAGTGCTGCTCAAACATTTGTGAAAAACAACGACGTCGTGTAAGTAAAGGCATGATTCCGACTTACGACCTGGCAGTCTGTATTCATCGTGATTTGAAATGTAGCGGGAGCGGATCACAGGCCGAATGGTACCACTTTAAATTCATACAAACCATCAGGAGTTATGAATGCTGCTGTTTCGCGGTCGCGTTAATCGACTTCGATCTGTCAGTAGCCGCTTCGTAAATCTATAGAAGATAAATATCGTGCATGTCGAAGGCGGTCTAGTGAGTTGTCCAAGCGTGGAAAAGGGCACACGTCTTTCTGCATCACTGTGCTGAGTTTCCGGTAATCGACGCAAAATCCAAGATTACCCTCCTTCTTCTTTACCAGTACGACGGGGGACGCCCATGGACTGCTCGAAGGCTCAATTACGTCATTGTATTCGACCTCATCATCATCGTAAACGTCCTCATCATCTTATCAACAGCGGCGCAATGAAGCCTGCCAGCAACAATACTCGCCGATCTTATGCTCTGTGGCAATCATACTTTAATTATATCTCAAAGTAGATATTGTCGCATATTTGACGCCTATATTAGTAGTATTGTCGCATATTTGACACTTATTTCAGTAGTATCACTGAGTGAAATATACAATTGCTAAGAGGTTTATTAGCAGCGGGGGTGGGAGAACGGGCAGTGGTCAGCAGCGTTCAGCCAAGCGCATTGACCCCGACCTCATGCCGATGGTAGTGCCACTTAGGCATACCGCAATGCCGTTGAAGCCACTATTCACTACAAAATAGTTAAAGATGCTGGAGGGTCCGCCATGCGTAGTACTGGAGGCAGCGTGCCAAAAGAGCAAACACCGAAAACCTCCATTGTGGGACAGCAACCTGCAGCAGAAATTCCAGGGTTTCCATTACCTGCCAGTGCCCCTCACTCTCATAGTAGTGAATCTAGCGTTTGCGAAAATGTGTCCGAGCTCTTGACCTGCCACAACACCAGACTACCGGAGAATCAACGCCTACTCAAAGTGCGACACACTGTCTTGAAACGTGCTGGTTTCATTCTGTAAGCACAGAAACCGTGCTGGCTTTAGCAAGAGGGAATGCAATGCGCTGGCTGGTTCGTTTAACGCAATGACGAAAATAGTGAGCCTTAGAACATTTGGCGCGCACAAATTAAGTGCACACGCATCCACGGTGAACTAAGCTTTACTAGCACTAGCCCCGAATTAGCTGCAAGTTACCGTGGGCTAATAGTTCGTTCAGCTGTTATACCGGCCCCTTCGCTGGGTCGGTGTCTATTACAGTAAAACGTTTCGCACGGCGACAACAATTGTCTGATAAAACATGCAGTAGCTGTCGCTTCGATGGCAAAGTTCCATCTCTCCATGACGTAGCCCTAGCAGGAAAGTTATGACGACACTCGGACTCATTTTTCTTATTAAGTATTACTTCATATCGAAATTGTGAGTCTAACAACACTGAAAATCCTCCATTCCTTAACCGGCTTTGATTATTCGAGGCTTCCGATGAAAGACAAGAGAACAGACTTTTGGGCTAGTTGGTTCTTTACGTTCATTGAAGCCATAGAGCCAATAAGACGAGGACCACACAAAGAGGCCGCACGCCCCGTCCTCTTTCTGTGGTCCCTTTGTTATTGGAGCTTTGGCTTCAATGAACGTTCCAATAAAAACCCTTTTAGGAACTGTCCAACGGACTCTGCTTTACGTTTCGGAACCATAGGTCTACTTCTCCCGGCACAAAACCATAAAATGCCTCGCTGTGCGTTTCACCGTTCAGCTGAGCCAATGTAAACGGTGTCTCTGCTTCAGCGAAGCAGTAGTTCGGTCTGTTCGCGAAAACGAGCAGAAACTCAAGGAGATTCTTTCGTTTTGAACCGCCACCGCCAGAGGCGCTGGCTACATCCAAATGCAAAGGAAATTAAAATGCAGCGGAGAGTGCCAACGGCGCCGAGCAGCGTCTGTGTGTTGTTCTGTATTTGGACATGTCGGCTCACTGGTGACGACTTGTAGTCAGAGCGTGTAAACTTGCTTTAAAGTTATCTCTCTACAAAGCAATGGCCTTGTCTGTTCCCAAAGCAAGCAAAATCAAGCTATCACTCGACAAACTCGGTTTAGCCGCGTTAAAACACACCAATGTTCAAGTAACAAATACATTCTTGCATATATTATACTAAGTCCAGTCCGGCGGGTAACGTTTCAATCTCTACAAACGAAAGCAAGGAAATGGACGCAAGTTCTCGATTGAAGAGCGAATAGGAAAACGTTCGAATATATATCTGGCCCTTACGTTAAGTTTATATATCAGTTTATATTCGTTTGGAATCAATTACACAAAAACTGGTAGGATTCCAATGCATTGGCCTAAGACGACTCGAAGCGAAAGCCATGCGGGTGTTGGCTATCAAATAATTATCATCATCATCATAAATTAATTAAGGCGAAGACTTTAGATGCGTCATCAAACACGAAAATTCACTGGCGTGCCTGTCGGCGGCGTCAACAGGACTGATGCAAAAGACCATGATCATGTGATGACTTCGCCATATGACGTCATCATGACATCACAGATCGTCAGAATTTCGGACGCCATCATCATGGCATCATGACGTCACTGTTACATCACATGGTACGTCATCAGGTGGCATCATTGCTTGGTCAAAGGTAGGCCGATCCCGGAGGCAGTGCAAAACGAGGTGAGGAGCGTGAATCTTAGAATGCCTCTGATCCTGGAAGCATTGTAAAACGACGTTAGTTGCAGAAAGCTCTCGGAGGTGGGCGCGGCAGGTTCAATAAATCGACTTAGAAGAACAAGAAGATGGCTCTCCCCTTCAAGTCGACTGAGGCGTATACATATGTGAACCTGTGAGTGTTTTACCATCGTTTTTATCGCTGATGGAGATGATAGTTTTAGTACCACTCGGGTGGCCGACGACTACGCGGACACTCACATTTCCCATTTCTTAGGGCATATTAAGTTTTCGCCTAAACAAATCGCAGTGTTTAGTGGCTCTGTTGTTCACTCTTCTATTTTTGTTATCGTTGTAGAGGTGACCTTTTCTGTTTAATTCATATGCTCCAAAATGCCTTCTTACGCCAACCATTATATTATTTTTTTTCGTTTTCAGGAAGACTGATTTATTATGATCTCCGAGTGAGAAATTCTTCCGTCGAATCCACTCTTCATCTCGGTTGTAAGAGGTATTTCGATTGGGTTGCACGTCACGGAAGATGTATTTACAGCCATCAATGCCAGCAGAACAGATACATAGGAAAGTAAACGCATTGTGTTAGCTACTTGCAAGATAGATTTCTTCCACAAAATACGCCTGTGATGCCGTTCTCGGTTATTTTATTATTCCATTCTGTTTTCGCCGAATAAAAATTGCCGTCGAGGTGACTCATTCTTCTTATCCAATCCATGTTCCCTTCAAGAGCAACGTATAACAACGCTGCCATGCCTGATTCTAGGACGCCCCTAATTACAGTCAAGCGACACACTTAGTCCTTCGGCAGCTTCGTGCTTCAGGATTCCTGCGCTCTTGAAAGCCAACAGCGTATCGGTACCCGTCGGAGATATCTGGCACTTCATGGTAAAGCGAATCTATCGCGGTTCGGACCAGTTTTTGGCATCCCATAAAATTCATCAATATTTCACTGTACAACACAGAAAGGCAAAAGCAGTTTAATAAGGATATCCTTAGACATCTGTATGTATGGCGCGCTGTCTTCGTTGGACATGTTGTGTCGCAAAGAGGCACCTGAGCGCTACTACCTTTGCTAACTATAGTCGCGCACAATTTAAGAATAAATGCGAGCTCTGCCCTCAGTTCTGCGGCGTGCCTCTCATTCATATGTACCAGAGTCGTACGAGGTGGCTTTCGTTATAGCTATAAGTATACGTTTTCGTTGCTAATGTAAATACTACGCGTATTGCGAACTAAAAGTTCGTCGTCCCTCGTTAAAATGCTACGTTTTGTAGAGCAGTGAACTCAGTCTCTGCGCTGAAATGTGCCAGCAAGTTCAAATTTTCGACAGAAGACTAGCGACGGGAAACCGCCCCTGTGGAAAAGCCACTGACCTCTAATACGCAAGAGGAGCTTGACGTCACGTAAGGAAGCAATTGAAATTGAATAGGCTATTTATGCAAAATAAATTCCCCCCTGGTGGAACACCGGGGATGTGGGCAAAGCTTCCATTTGTTGTTATGTTGTAATAGACTATAAGTGGTATGAGATATTGAGAAGGAGAGCGCGGACGCGGCTCAGAAGAAGGTGCACATGCCAGAAAGGACGCTCTTTCCTGGCATGTGTACTTTCTTCTGAACCGCTTCTGCGCTCCCCTTAGTAAGAAAATGAACCAACTAGTCCAATGAATCATTATATTTAACTGGTATGACATTTCGCGCAATAAGCAGAGATCGTACGCCACAGGCGTCGTAGCAAAAGCATTCTTTATTTTAGCGTGATGAGTATTGCACGCTCTGGGTCTGAGTCGGCAAGTAAAGAACCGGACACTTTGTTACGAAGTGGGGTGTACCATAGGGCTCGGTGATGACTCCGATGCTATTCAATATTGTCCTATTGCCCCTCGTGCGGCAACAAGCCAGTTTCCCCGATGCCTCCTTCCTCCTGTACGCGGACGACTTCACTGTGTGCACACTTCAGCCAGACCTGCAACGCCAGCAGGATGCACTACAGAGTGCTTTGGACAAGACCTCGGACTGGTGTGAACGAATGGTACTAAAACTATCAGCCGCAAAGACTGCATTCATGTCCATCACCAATATACGAGGTCGCTGTCACCTCCTGCAGACGCCGATTTGTTTCAGAGTAAATGATGAAGCTCTCACAACTGCACCCACGATCCGTGTGCTCGGAGTCGAAGTGGATGCATCTGGCTCTGTGAGTGCGTGGCTTCGCTTGGCTCGTGGAAAGAGCGCTAATACCGTCCATCTTATTCGACGCATTTCTCGAGAGACCAGAGGTGCGTGTTGTCGAATGGCCCGTGTTTTAGTGCGGTCGTCCCGCAACCTCGGCTAGTTCATGAAGCTCAAATTCAACTACTGTCATTGAAAGACTCAGACTTGCTGAAAACCACCAACCGAGATGCCATGAGGGCGATCACATGCCTTCCTCGGCTACCACCTGTCGCGACTCTCCAAGCGCAAGCGCAGCTAACTTTCATTGATGAAATCGTACACTAGTATCGAATCGCTCGCCACCTCAAGAGTCAAGCTGTTCCTGCAGCGGCTGTTGTAGCCCACTACTATAATTCAACGCTGCCACAGCATATCGCACCCTTGCCAGAAATTCCGCCATGGCTAAAGGCACAGGCCAGAGACAACCGAGCGCTGACTCGCCTGCAATAATCCAACGGTCCAGTGGCACAGAAGGCCGCCGTCACTACTATCGACGACTGACTAGCGGTATATGTAAACGCAGCTATCGATAGTTCCGTTCTGCAGAGCAGCCTCGTGCGCCCCACGCTACCTGAAACACAACAAACATGCTCCTATGTTACAGAGGCACCGTTCCCATCAGTGTTGGCAAAGCTCGCAGCTTTATGGGACATGTTAGCAGTTACGGTACACAAGGTGGATTGCTGGTCGCTGAGCAGATTGCTTATATATATGGACTCCACTCAGGCTGTTCGAGAGCTGCGAAGAGTGACCAGCTCCCTCGATATAGCTTCTGATATACACGAACTGATTCACTTGTGAGTCTGTCCTTTCCGCGTATTCTGGACCCGTCGGTCTGCACCTGCCCAAAAGGATGCAGTTGCCGCTTCCCATCTAGCGGCAGTTCGACAACTACTCCCTCTACTTTGTCCCCAAAGGACAGCTTCACCCTGCAAAAGAAAACAATCCGACGCTCAACGCGTGCACTGATTCCTCCGCGTGGATCGGACCTTCCCGGTGGCTTAACTCGCCGGAAGAAAGTTGCGCATATGGTGATTCTTCTGCGTTGCCCTATCCACAGGGGCAACGATCGATCACCTACTGGGAACATGCCCGGGCCTTCACAAGGCCCGAACCCGCTACCATCGCGGCCTTCACTGTCACCCCAGTGAACCACCTGACTTAACACGCTGGACGCACGGTCCTCTGCATCGTCCGCTCCTAGATTTCACCCAGGCAACTGAAGTATTCCTCCGCCAGCCTACCTCGCGCCAATATTTAGCTTATGCCGTAGGGCATACTGGTTCCAATAAAAAAGTTTAGTTCTGAGAATAAGTTAATATTGCTCGGGTCACAATGCTCTGCTCGAGTGACTTCCCGGTGACATTAAAGAACGGGCTATCTTCTGACGTGCGTTTACTATTCAGAAGTTCGTTGGCTGGACCACGCCAAACATGCACAAGTCAAGAACGTCGACTACTGTCTTCTGGAGGATTGGACACTTAAAGCTTCTAGCAGGCCAATGACATGTGAGGCTCTGTCGTTGCTAGAACAGACTGCATGATAACACTGGCTTTCGTATTTCTAAGGGTAGCGCGTAAGCCTTGTGTTGAACATCTTTCCCTTTAGGCGTGCGCCTAAAGGGAAAGAAGCGGACGCTTAAAGACGCACCAGTTGTCCATCTGAATGGCCTCCTCCGATGTTATGCGGTCGAAAGAAGACGCGCGAATTTTAGGATAGTTCTGCAGATCCCACGCCTTGTGGGAATTGGTTTCATGCGAAGCAGTCAGCGAGTAGCTGTCCATGTTGCATCTTATTGCTTTTAGCTAAGCGATAGAGGTAGATGGACGTGTTTTTGTAAGTGTAGTAGTTGTCCACACATTGTCGAATAACGAGGCACGTCGACTACACTGACGTTTAAAGGCAAACTGATAGCCTGCCGTGAGCATTCACGTTAGAGCACAGGAGTCAGTATTATCGAAATGAAGTGCACTTTACGGTGCGATAGTGGGAACATCATGCGTAACTTTCCTAAGCGTGCTCCTCCTGGGTCGGACAGCGCTTGAATCAGCTTGCTGAATTTAGAGGTACAAGTGTAACGTTCGTTAGACTGCTGCGAGTATAAAACCATGCCAACACTAGAACCACAATGGACGTTCACCCGATATGACACCTGCATCATAGGAGTACATACGTAGTGTTTATTGCTTTGTTATAAAATTCGATAACCAGCATTGCAACCACAACAAACGTTTCACCGACATTAAGCCTGCACAGGTTGGTTCGTTGGTTGCGACACTTTATTGAGGTGCACAGGGTCTTTTCCCAAAGCAGTTTCAAGACCTGGCGCGGTTCTGTGCTAGAATACCTGACTGCCACGTAGAATGCTTGGGTTTGATTCCTGCTGGGATCCAGGGCCGTATTCACAAAACTCACTTACGATCAAAACTTCATGTAAGAGAAATTTCGGAGCTTAAGTCTGTGAGATATGAGTGCACGTTAAAGAACGCAAAGCGGTCAAAATTATCCGGAGACCTCCACTGCGGCTTCCCTCATAGCCTGAGTCGTTTTCGGAAATCAAACTGCTTAAACCAATCTACAATGCTATCAAGGATTTATGTTCGCGAGTTTCATACTCCCAAGCAACCGTGATCAGTAAAAAAATATTGGAGGTGTTGGAAACGTACGGATATTTTTTTTAGTATTGCTGTCTCGTGCGTCCATGTAACATTCAATCATCTGAAATATAGTTGGGCTATACAGAAGCAGTTCTCAACAATAAATTATTCATATATCTGAAGGTCCCTTTATTATACGTTTTTCATAACTTCTCATTAAGATGCCCTTTTGTTTTATCTTAAAACAGATTTCTTAATATTGGCGCATCTTTATTCCACAATAGATATCAGGAGTGAGCAGTAAAAGCTGAACAGCCATAGACTTAGTTGTAGGTGGGATCGTATGAGTAGCCGTCATAAAGTGAGTAGGTTTACTGAGAGTAAGGAGCATAAAAAGTATTGGTTCAGAAAGATAACATTTATGAAAATATCATAAGCTGTACTCAGCTTTTCGAAAATGTTTGTTGCGAAGCACGCATTGTGACCCTAGGGGACTTCGTCCTTTATAAGTACAGAGTTCAAACAAGAACATCACGAAACGATGATAAACAAGAGCGCAGTACTCCGTCTACTGTCGCTGAGGCTATATAAAGCGCCTTGGGTAGTTGCGCTGTAAGATATGCTATGGCGAGTGGAGATATGGCTGAGCAGTGTTCGTTATCATGATAAATTTATCCCAATGATGAGAAAGATTTTTGCACAAGGAATACAAACAATGGTACAGGCCCGCAGCCAGCCGGGCGCAACAGTGTTGGACATGGTGAAGGGCCGCCCTTTGCTCGCAACGCGCATGCGCGAAGTAGTTCCACCGACAGCCGTGCTCTTTCCTGGAGAGAATAAACATCATTATTTACAGGATAGCTAAGAGGAGGCGTCCTCAGTCCAGGATGTCTTGAGGTTCGGCAGCGTCCTGGGCCCTCGCGACCAGCCTTCGCTTAACGTCTTGGATGGAGCTGGCCAAGGCTCTCTCCCAAAGCGCATGGGTATGCTAAGAGTTCGCGGGTTTATTGCCAATTTGCGGCATCATTCTGCCATGTGTTGGAGGGACCCGGTTTTTCCGCAGAAGAATCATGAAAAGAAATGAGGAAAAACTTTCATGAAAAAATTGAGCAGGGATTACATGGTTATACCCAACGGAGTGATGGACAAATCATATTTCCTCAAATAAACTCATCTCTCCTCCTCTATAGGCAGTGACTACTGTGCGGGTGTGCTTAAAATGATGTGTAATGTCATGGTACGTGTTGAGTGTCGTTCAGGGACTGACAGGCCAGGGTTCCAACGGGGAACAGCAACATTTATTACCCGAAGCTTACGGGTTGGCGGTTACATAACGAATGTGCCGATCGTGCATTGAGCGCTACCATTTAAGCACTAGTGGGCACATGCGCACTAACGACAGTTCGGTTATCAGGTGAGCTATCGCGGACACAACACTTCCTCTGCTTTTATTATGAAGCTAATAGTTCCCTCTCAGAAACTATCCGGTGGTCGGTGATTCCTTAATGGGTAGCGTCGATCCTGGTCGCCTCGAGAAGTGTCCGTCACCGACGTCGTTGGTGAAGGCGAAACACTAGCTGCAGGCAATGAAGGTGCTGGCTCCGGCTCGGTGTCGCTCTGTGGCCACACGGAGAAACCGTCGTCTTGCGCGGCGTTTTCGACAAGCCCTGCCGTGCCTTGAAGTAGCTGGTTCTTGTGGCGCCGCCACTCGAAGCATCCCGAAGGTGTCGATGCTCGTACCCTGAAAGACACTGGTCCACTTTGAGCAGTCACCACAGCAGGCATCCATTTGGGCTGTCCCCTGTAATTGCGTGCAAGAACATGGTCACCAACACTCACTTCGCGCACACGACACCGTCTGTTCACCGTTTGTTTGAACTGTTCGTACGCCACCCTTTCCCCCACGGCGGGTTTCAGCATATCCAGGCGGGTGCGCAAACGTCGCCCCAACAACAAGTTAGCTGGTGCCTCGTGCGTTGTAGCATGGGGCGTGTTGCGATAAGCGAGCAGGAGCTTGTTGAGCTTTACCTTCATTAGTTGTCGTGCGGCATCCTTCTTTAGCGCGTTCTTCAGGGTTTGGACGAAACGCTCCGCGAGTCCATTGGCACTGGGATTGTAGGGGGCTGTTTGCACGTGTCGGCAACCCATCTCCCTTACGAACTGCTTGAACTCCTGTGACGTGAACTGTGGGCCGTTATCTGACACAATCGTCTCAGGGAACCCAAAACGAGCGAAAACATCTCTCAAGCACTCAATCGTGGCATCTGTAGTAGTTGAACGCATCAGGAATACTTCTGGCCACTTCGAGTGAGCATCGACCGCTATAAGAAACATTGACTGTTGAAATGGCCCTGCAAAATCTATATGTATGCGTTGCCACGGCGCTGAGGGCCAGGACCACGGGTGCAACGGAGCTTTGCAAGGGGCACTGCGCAGTTCTTGGCAATCTGCACATGATTTCACCATACGCTCAAGGTCCCCATCGATGGACGGCCACCAGACGTAACTACGCGCTAGCGCCTTGCTGCGAACTATACCTGGGTGACCCTCGTGTAATTCGTCCAGAACTGCCCTCTGCAGCTTTGCGGGAATGACGACTCGTGTTCCCAGCATAATGCATCCTTGATGCAATGTCAGTTGATTGCGTCTGGCGACGTACTGTTTCAGTCTATCGTCACTGACAAATATTGGCCAGCCTGTGCTTATGCACTCTTTTACTTTCACCAGGTCATTATCCTGCTCTGTGGCATGCGCAATCCCTTTGCTCGACACTGGTAGAGAGGCCAGCCGCAATGAATAGAAAGTCTCTTCAGATTCCTGCGTTTCATCTTTCACACATGGTAGCGGCAAACGGGAACAAAAATCTGCTTCTGCGTTATCGGCTGAGTTTTTAAAAAGAAGGTCGTATCTGTATGCCGACAGCGTCACAGCCCACCGCTGTAGGCGCGCAGCCGCGATAGGCGGGATACCTGTTGTTGGTCCCAAAATTTGCTGTAAGGGCTTATGATCAGTGATTAAAGTGAATGCTCGGCCATAAATATAGCAATGAAACTTTTTTATGCCAAAGATTATGGCCAATGCCTCTTTTTCAAGCTGGCTATATTTCTTCTCTGTTTCGGAAAGCGTGCGCGAAGCAAAAGCAACTGGTCTAGACTTTCCGTCCTCACAAACATGGGAAAGCACTGCACCTACCCCGTACTGCGATGCGTCACAGGCCAGCTTCAATGGTCGATCCGGGTCATAATGGGCCAGCACCTGCGGCGATGACAACGTTCTTTTAACTTCTTTGAACGCTTCTCGGCAGCATTCGTCCCAGCACCAAGGAGCGTCCTTCCGTAAAAGCTGGTAAAAGGGCGCAGCAACTGTTGATAGATTAGGCACAAACTTTCCATAGTAATTCACGACACCGAGGAAGGACTGCAGTTGCTGCATGTTTGTCGGTGCGGCAGCGTTTATGACTGCTTCAATTTTCTCTGGTGACGCAGATATTCCTGCTGCACTGATTTTGTGCCCCAGGTAACACAGCTCATTTTGAAAGAACGCACATTTTTCTTTCTTTATTCTGACGCCTCGCTCAAGCAAACGTCTCAAGAGTGCTTCTAGGTTTATCATGTGTTCTTCAGCGTTTTTTCCCGTGACCAATATGTCATCAAGATAACAACAAACTCCGTTTAGGCCCTTCAGCATTGTGTCCATTATTTTCTGAAAAATACCTGGCGCTGACGCTATTCCGAAGGGTAGCCTGTTGACTACGAACAGCCCTTTCTGCGTGTTCAAAGTTAGGTACTTCTTCGACTCTTCCGCCATGAGTACTTGTTGGTATGCCCTGTTGAGATCTATTTTAGTAAAATGCATTCCCCCGGCCAACGGAGCCAATAGATCATCGATTTTAGGCAGCGGATAGTGTGTGATGTCCAGTGAAGGATTTATCGTTGTCTTATAATCCCCACATAGGCGTATGCTTCCATCTTTCTTTATCACAGGGACGGCGGGCGTGGCATATTCTGATGTACTCACGGGTGTGAGTATTCCCAGCTGAACCAATTTTTCTATCTCTGCTTCTACTGCTGACTGCAATGCGAATGGCACATTCCTTGCTTTTAGGAATCTCGGCCGGTGGCCGGCTTTGAAAAACAGCTCGGCCCTTTCGTCTGTAATAGCGCCTAGCTCATCCTTGAACAGCATTTTGTATTTTGCAAGCAACGTCTCTAGCCTTTCCTTCATTCGGGAAGACAAGTCGAACACTGACCTTGAGACGTGGTTGAGGCCCCAAATCTGGTTCCAGTCTAGCCGTACTGTGTGCAGCCATTCACGCCCTAGCAGCGGTGGTCCTGCTTGATCGACGAGGTAGAGTGGTAGTTTCGCTGTCTGTTCGCCGTGCTGCACACTGACGACCGCCAAGCCGCAAGGTTGGACGAGGGCTCCGGTATAGGTGCGCAGGACGATGTCGGTTGGTTCGCAGTTAGCTGAAGGGACCTGCTGCTTGAACTGCTTGTAAGGCATGATAGACACCGCGGCTCCCGTGTCAAGTTCCATTTCCACCAGTGCTCCATTTATCTTTAGTACAACAAAAATAGGAGTGCGACAAGAAGACACTTGTTCCGAAACGCCCATGGGTGGCACCTGCGTCACCACTTTCAGCGTTTTCACACTCCGTTTCTGCTGATGCCCGCCAAAAGATTGCCTGTTGCTGCGACAGGCCCTTTGAATATGCCCTTTCTTTCCACACTTATAGCACGTCTCCTTAACGTACGGGCATAGTGAATGCGTGTGGCTCTGAGAACCGCAGCGATAACAAGCCTGTAGCTGCCTACCGGCAATCGCTTGCGCCTCGTACAGATCAGCAGGGGCATAATTACCTTCTCCCTCCATTTGGTGCAGCTGTGTGGTCATTGACTCCACGACTCTAGTCTCGGCGACATTTTTCCGGGCTGCTTCCATTGCCAGGGCGCGCTCGACTGCTTTCGGGAACGTCAGTTTGTCGTCCTCGGTAAAGAGTACTCGCTGCACGTCCTCTCGCAGTAGTCCACAAACGAAACGATCCCGCAGCGCTTCGTCCAAATTCGCTCCAAACTGACAACTCTGGGCCAACTTCCGAAGTTCCGCAACATATTCGGGCAGAGACTCGCCTTCGCTCTGTGTTCTTCGTTAAAACTTCGCTCGCTCCCCGATTATGGACGGCTTTGGGGCAAGATGTGCATCCAAGAGGCTCTTCAGTTGTTCGAAACTTTTTTCCGACGGCAGGTCCGGCGTAGCCAACGACTTCAGCAACCCATACGTACGCGGTCCGATGATGCTGAGGAATGCGTGTACCTTGTCGCTGTCGGGAACCTTGTTGACAATCAAAAAAGATGTCAACCTCTCCTTGTATGCCGTCCAGTCGCTTTCAGTAACGTCGAACGACTCCATCTGGCCCAGCTGCCCTGCAGACTGCATTGTCGCTTCAACCAACTGCTCGCTGCTTCTCGATTTTTTCATCGCATCCTGCGTCGCCAGTGTTGAGTCTCGTTCAGGGACTGACAGGCCAGGGTTCCAACGGGGAACAGCAACATTTATTACCCGAAGCTTACGGGTTGGCGGTTACATAACGAATGTGCCGATCGTGCATTGAGCGCTACCATTTAAGCACTAGTGGGCACATGCGCACTAACGACAGTTCGGTTATCAGGTGAGCTATCGCGGACACAACAGTACGAGGCCAGGGGGGTGAAACTTCCTATACCATCCATGGAACGCGATATTCACTGGCAGCGCCGGACGAACACCTGGTGTTTGGGGGCGGTACTAAAACATGGCGGCGCATTGCTGACACGCACTGGGGGAAGCCATCTTGAGGACTGAGGATCGGAGTGGTGGGGGGGGGGGGCGATTTAGCAGCAAATTTAATTGGGATACACCAGCAAGCCAAACTGAGCGAGTGGAAGGTATTCAGATGGCGAGCGCACGACCTTCCTCCTGTTGCGCAACCCGCCACATGATCAAAACGGCAATAGTTGCGTTCGGATGGATGAAGGTTTACCCATCCACCTATTTTTGCACCACTTATTCTAAGTAAGACTTTGTTTTTGTTTACGTCTACACACAAATTAGACACGAATAAAGAGCAGAGTTTGTTTGAATGATTTATTGCCTAAACATACCATTCATACAGTAAAAGCACAGCTTGAATATTTTACGCTATTGCTGCAACCGCATCCTGATATGCCGTGCAAGCGTAGAAAAACAAAGAGAGCAGCATGCAGATTGTACCTTTCGTCTGCCGGGATCCCAAAGAATTTTATGCCGGTGTGGCGTGAATAATTTCGACACCCTCAGCACAGCACGATTTGTGATAACGGCGCGAATCCATTCATGCGTCTGTTTCGCTGAAGCTTGCAAAGGTTTCGCCAGTTTCCTTGAAACAAACCTTACCGTGGTAAAAGCGGCCTTTGGGACACCGTAGGCCGTAGCACACATGGGCGCGCGACAAGAAACGCCCCTTTTTCGCCGTGAGAGATAGGACGGCGCAGTTCCCGTTTTCCACTCCGGGTGGCGCTCGTATTTTCGCAATCTCGAACTGCAACCTTTAGGTTCGCTTGCGTATTAAAAACTCCGGAGTTTATAAATACCCTGGTAATTAATATAAAATGGAACAACAACGTTCATTCATGTTCGTATGTAGTACAGCCCCCAAACATTAGAATCGCTGCGGTCGCGGGACAGAAAAACCGTGAAGTTTCAGCCCCCTGACGAGGCTAGAAGCTGCATGCGCTCGGACTCGGTTTTCTCGGCGTCGGCTATCTAGGCCATATGTGGAGCGATGCGGTTGGCGATGGATGGATGATGGATAAATAATCTTTATTTCGGTCCCTCAGAACGCGTCCTAGCAAGTGGCGGGCCGCTCCCCCGTCGGAATAGAAAGACCAAGTTTCTCTGCGGCCTCGGGAGCCCGTTGGACTGCCTATAGTTGTGCTTCGAGTCCGGAGCTTGTAATAGCATCTTCCCAATTTGACGGCGTCGGGAAGGAATAGAAGAATTTTTTTATTTCAATCAAGAATGATTTATATTCTACAAGTCTGCTAGCTTTGAAAACAATGATAACTTCAAGGAAACTTTTCATCCAAAACGGGTCATCTACTGTTTGTTCTACTTCAACCTCCATAGTGCATCAGAGAAAGTACGCGGTGCTAACGTGCAGTAGGGCTAGATTGGCACAACCGAGCAGTTTTCAATGATGGAGACGGGGGCTATGTGCCCGTTTGCTGTTCGGTATAGTATGTGTCTTACATGTCGCTACGTCGACTCACTGTGGTTCACAGTACGTGCGGAGGCTGTGGAAGCAGGGGAGCAAAACAAAACTACGTGGCCCGGAGTTATTATAGGTATGCCCGTGTTAACTGCCATAATTTTGCGTGAAACAAAAGCACTCACTGGAACGGTTTTGCAGTCGCACTTTACAGGTAGTTGAGCATTGCTGACGCGATAGTAGAATCCGGATCAAGATCTTTGCATCTATGCTAAAACTAACTTCATCAATTCGCCATTATTTCGTAAGCTTATTATCAGTGATTGAGGACACATATTTTAGAACCTATATTAACTCTGGCCTTTACTTTCTCACCTACGATGAAACACAATCCGAGCCTTGTGTTGGCTTGATGTGTTTTTTGAAAATATGCAACGGCTAATTTATTTTATGAATTCTATGAAGAGCGGGTGCACAAGTTGACATTTATGTAAGCAGGTTTTACAGCGAAAGCTGTTATGAGATCACAACAAGGGCCGTTTTTGGCGCCGTAGTTGTCCGCCGCCGCCGCCGCCGGTGTCCGTAACCAATATCGCTCGAAATAAGAAAAAATTTCCAGGATGGAACGGGGTTCGAACCTGGGCCCTCTGCGTGTGAGCCCAGTATTTAACCTCAGAGGCGTGCGGTGCTTGAAAATGCTTTGCAAAATGATCCTATACAGGCTTCATGTCGGGAAGGAACCACATTAACATATGTATTGTAGCCTGGTAGAAGAGCAAAATAACAACCAAGTGTCACACAACGCGAATTCTGTAAGCAGGCATTACACAATGCAAATTGCATAACGATTTGGTTGTTGAATGCTTCCAACCCATTACAAAGGGCTCTGCCATAATTCTTCATCGTCATCAGTCACAGCATCAACAAAGTGCACATAATGCCATACAGGTGTTTAGCAAATACTACGGTTCTGCGCAGAATGAAGATGAATTGCATAGTGGCTGCTTCCCTACTTCAAAAAAATTATGATGATTAATAGCGTAGTGGGTCCCTTGCAAGTGCACTTCTATTGGTTGCCAAGGAAGCCCATAAGGCTACCATGGTCCATTTCCTCAGGGAATAAAGTTAATGCCCTCTTTCATTCTCTCTCTTTCTCACGTTAGCGTATGTTATAAAGCGTCGTGGGAGAATGAAATAACGACCGGGCGTCATACAATGCGAATTACGTACCTAGTGGGTCCGTAATTCTTCATCGTCATCAACCACCGCATCAACAAAGTGCACATAATGCCTCACAGATGGTACCTCGCTTCTCCGCAGAATGACGAATAATGTCGTGGTGGGTGCTTCCCAACTTCACAAATATTATAATTTGTGGCGTAGTGGGTACGTTCCTAGTGTACTTGTATCAGTAGCCACAAGAGAGTTTATAACTGGCTCTAGAAATGCCGCTCTTCGAGCTTTCGCTGTGACTGTGCTGCGCTTTCCGCGCAGGCCGGGCGTTTTTTTAAAGAAGCACAATTTTAACAGAAGCAGTATATACGTTGCTTCGTACGAGAAATATTTTGTCACTTTTTTGGCGGTAGCGTAAAGATGGGGGTGGTGCTAAGAAGTTTACAGAGAACTCCGCCAAGTTCGTGACCTGGGCATAGGCCGCCCCTCAGGAGGTATGGAGAACCTCTCTCCTCGCCGCATCACGGGTTTCCTGGATGGTCCGCAGTTGGTCCTCAATGTTTCATCTACAAAGCGCGGCCCACCGGCGCACCGCAGCTTCAACTGGGGAGGCTGGGGGACCGCTTGGGCCTGTCGGGTTTCGGGTTGGATAAACACGCCTGCATTTTTTACAAAAATTTGTAACGCCGCAGTATCTGGTCATTTTGTCCCACTCCTCCTAGCCTTCTGTTGGATATCCATCCCCGAGAGAGGAGCTTTTTACACCCGCGCGGAACGTGAGACCTCGCGCTACGTGTTGGACCTCCTCATTGAGGTTGAGTACGAAGGCATGGGGTACTGTAAGCAGGGAAGAATAATTTGTCGTCCCTCCGTCCCCTTGGAGGTGATATACCTCGCGTTGGTTTTGAGGATAGCTCCGGTCGCTGGAGAAATTCTGCCTTGTGCATATTTTTTTACTGCAGTCTGCGAGTCACTGAGTATGTGCCTGCAACGGGGGCAAACGATCATGGGAGGGATGTCTCGCCACCGTGCTGCTTGTGATAGGTAAACCGTGATCAGTAAGAAAACATTTTATTTTTTTTTTCTTCTGCCCATTTGTAGGAATTTTTGTTGTTCCGGTCAATTTTTTATCAAGAGGCGAAATTCGCAGAACCTGCCAAACAAGACTTTGTATTTCTTTTTCTTTTAGAAAGAGCAGTCGATTTCGAACTCCGAGTAACAAATCATTCAGTTGAATGGCCTGATGAGCAGTGCACGAAATACTTCCGTACCGTCACGTTCGAGTGTCACCGAACATCTATTTACAAACTGGACTATCAGCACCCCGTTAAGCGACCGAGAAGCTGACTGTGTAAAACCGTTGGTTGAATTCATCATCTAAAAGCTATGAATGTTCAACGTTACAGCAACGGTACGGATGTCTGCTCATGTTTTAAGAAGAGGTTTCGATCAATAACAATGCAAACACAATGATTTTTGTCTCTGGTTGAAGTTCCGCTTATATAGAGAAAGCTACAGTATTTGTTATAACGGTGGTAATTAGTGGTCGTTATATAAGGTGTTAATTAACGGCGTTGTCGCACAATCGCTACATTCCTTCGGCTGGTCTTGGCATATCTGCAGCGTTTCATAGCTTCCCGTGACCGTTTACCTGGCCTGCATAGCCTGAACATGGAGCGCCCTAGGCAGTGGCGTGGGCAGACATTTTTTTTCGGTTGTGCGTGGGGGGGAGGCGTTCGACGTAGATCGGACGTGGGGTCCGGACTGGTAAGTGTGGCTGCGTGTCATTGTGTGCGCTGTATCCCATGGAAGAACAAATTTCGGAGGGGGGTAGTTCTAGTCGACATGGGATGCGCCATGTCCGGGCCGCCCTCGTCCGAGTCGCCTTTGAGGGTTTTTCACATAAACACGCGTGGTTTGACAAAAAGAACGATAGCGTGGTAGGTTTCGGATATCGCTACGTTAGAATTTTAGATGTTTCAACACCGAAAAATCTGTTTCTGGACTTTCGAACTTCCCGACTTAACAAATAATTTCAACGTGGTCATCACTTTGGTAAATCAAGTTACAACTTCACTGTGACAACTGTGGCTCCTCGACTACAAAACAAACACCGCCCACTGATTCACCAAACAACCGCACTCATGAGGCACACTGAGGAAAGAAACAAACTGAACACACTGATACTTAACTTGCCACATTTTCACAAGAATGTAGACGCCATCCACCACACAGAAATACACAATTCACCACACGAACACTTGACCTGGGATGGCCTCCACCTAAACCACTGAGGCGTTGCAGCAGTCGCTCAGCGCATTAAACATCTCATTAAAGGACAACATAACGTCACTTACCAGCCCACACAAGGCCCTTCCACCATTGTCTCCGTTACTGCGCCACGCACTAGAGCCACATTGGCCCACTCAGCAACATCCCACACGCAAACAACAGAACAAAAGACGAACTCACCACCGAAAACACACTCGTCTGAGAGCCAAACGGAGGCAACATACACCACAGCCAAAGCCTCCACACAAACTACACCCAACGCAAGGTCCACAGCCGAAGCCTACACACAAACAACATCCAACATGAGGCCCACAGCCGAACCTTCCACACAAATTACATGCCCACCTCCACACTACCACCAGGAACCCGACACAACCGACACCGACGAAACAAAATCCGCAACCGAAGTTGTCACGCAGACGCCCACTCTCATACCTCCGCACACGGACACCCAAGCCGCAACAGTCGTCGAATCTAACGAACCAGAAGTTCAAACAGCTCCCAAACCGGAACGCGCGGACACACGCCGGTCCACCCGCACTAAGACAAGCAAGTGACAAACCCTTGAAATCGCTACTCCCCAGACACGCCGCATTGAATTTTTACAAGCTAGAAAACTAACCCAAAAACTCACCAACTACACCTGCCACCTCAACACGTACAAGCACTGCATAAAGAACAACACAATTCCCAAAGGACTAAAACTGAAAGCGACACCCGCGTTAGGTACTCTCTCCACCCAATATCAAGATAACTGGCAAACAGCACTAGACAACGCTTCATTTTCTCTCTTAAATATACTCAAGAGCCACTGCATAGAGCAAATGGAAGAATTTTCCCAAAAACTCGAGAACATAATTCTAACAACCGAAGAAAAAAGGGACCTAGAACAATATAAAGAAAAACAGAATAAAAAATTGAGGCAAAAGCAGAATAAGAAAATGATTTCCAATCAAGGAACACCCTCCCGAACAACCACCCTAGTCCCGCTGACAACTGACAGTACAAACAGCGAAATACCAAGCACAGCTAACATCACACAAATAGAGCAGTCCAATGTTGTAGACATTTCAAGTACATTAAGTCTAGAGGAAACAAGGGTCCTTAGCAAGGGCCTAAACTTTTGTCCAACCAACAACACAATAGATGAATTCGAACTCCACAGAGACCTCACAGAATTTTCACGAATGCGCATTAGACACTTTTTTGCAGATAACGATGGAGCAGAAACAGGTACTACAACGCTCAGGGCTCAGTCTACTTGGACTCCCGAACCAGAACAGGCAATTGAACTCGACTTATATCTTAAAGCTATCACTACAGAAATCATTAATCAATCGAAATCATCTAAAAAGCCTAGGAACATGACTTATCCGGAGAGCCGCATCATCTCTAACCTCAAGTCGCGCGAAGACATTATCATCAAGGAAGCCGATAAGGGAGGAAGCATAGTCATTTGGCCAACACAGAAGTACAAGCACGAGGCCTACAGACAACTCAATAACCCAGAACACTACCGCAAACTAGACAACGATCCAACAGAACAATACACACTCACAATCACTAACACACTTAGATCCCTCCTTGCTGATGAATTAATAACTCCATCAGAATTCAAGTTTCTGAAACCAAACAACAAAGCAGCGGGGCGGTTTTACCTCCTCCCCAAAATTCACAAAGTACCATCCACCGAATTATACACTGCCAATATTCCAGGGCGCCCAATAGTATCAAATAACAACACCCCAACCGAGGGCCTCTCCGAATTCCTTAACCACTTTCTCGGGGACATTCCGAAGACATTCCCGTCATTTGTACAGGACACCCCACACCTACTGCGAATAATAGAAGAGATTAATAGCAAAGGCACACTACCACAAAGCGCCATCCTTGTCACACTAGACGTTACCGCTTTATACACGAATATCCCGCTCCCAGAGGGCCTAACCTCAATAAAGCAAACTTTAAATCAACATAATGTACATCATTCTACTGAAGTATATTTATCATTACTCGAACTAGTACTATCACACAACTATTTTGAATTTGAAGAAAATTACTACCTTCAAATACAAGGAACAAGCCTGGGCACCCCATTCGCACCCACTTATGCAAACATATTCATGGGAATTCTGGAAACAGACTTCCTGGCTCGCTGCGCAGACAAAGCCGGTACATTGATGACATACTTATAATATGGGGTCACGGCAGGGACAATCTAGCTAAATTTACATCATTCCTAAACTCCTTTCATCCAACGATAAAGTTCACGTCCGAGACCTCAGCTGAGTGCATCAACTTCTTGACACAACCTATATCTTGAGAATGGTATATTAAAGACAACGCTGTATAAAAAACCATTTGACAAGCAACAATACCTAGATTATACTAGCCATCACCCAAAACATTGTAAACAGGGCATTTTCAGGAGCCAAGCAACAAGGTTACGTCGCATATGCGTAGAGGATCAGGATTACGTAAACGGACTTACTACCCTAAAAGAAACACTAGGAAACAGAAGCCATCCAAACGCGTTCCTTCATAAGGCTTACACGGACGCACTAAAACTAGATCGCACTGAGACACTCAAACCACGCCCTAAAACCACAACAACAACAACGCCTCTTCTCACTACAAAATTTTCCAACGCACTTCCGAACACAAACAACATCCTCGCAAAATACTATCCGATTCTAACAACCAACCAGAAACTTAAAAAAATCTTCCCCGAACCGCCTAAGGTTGCCTACAGACGCAACGCCAATTTTAAAGATATGCTCGTACATGCAAAACTCGCAACAAGAAGTACACCAACGTCTGGACCCTGTGGGCGTCCAAGATGTTCTACATGCAAACATATACAGCCAGCCACCAAGATAAAAAGCACAGCCTCCGATTACCTTCACAAGGTAACATCGAACTTCACGTGCACCTCAAACAACCTGATCTACTGCACTGAGTGTGCCACCTGTAAAAAACAGTACATAGGCGAAACTGGACAACCAATTCATGTAAGACTGAACGGCCACCGCGCAGACACAAAGCACAACTTACCAAAAGCAGTAGCCAGCCACTTCAATCAACAAGACCACAATTTCGATCAAGCCAAACTTTACATTCTACCAACAAACTTCCTGTCACCACGTGAGAGGAAATACATGGAATCGTATTTGATACACAAATTTCAATCCCTACGCCCATCAGGAATAAATCTAGCTCGTGGTAATTTGGAATCGTTAAAAGCCATAGCATGATTCCTATAATATTAAGAGACATGAAGTACGCTCAGATTTCAAAAACCTTAACCTATTCGCAAAATAAAATCCCGACAAGCTCCCATAATACACTATCAATATTCTTTTTTATTATCTCTTAACCTTGCATGTTTAAATGTGCACATACGTGTAGATATTATTCTCTTAAGATGTTTTCATTTCCTAGTGAATCCGAACCACGGTTTCCTTCCCCCTTTCCGCGCTCCAAAGGCCGCTTCTGGCCAGCATTGTCACAGCCCTCGCCTTCTCAGGAAGTTCTACGAGTCTTATTCCGATTGTTCCCCCCCGGCCGCCCCTCGTTCCTTTGAACTTTTTTTTCTTTTTTCCTTCTTTTTTCCCCTCTTAGTTGACGGGCGCCCAATTTTTGGAAGCCACCGACGACACTGGATGCATATGCCAGCCAATTACTTCACCCATTAAGCAGGAGCTTGCTTTTCAGGCAACCCTTTCAATATCACTTAAAGTAGGCAGGCGGAATTTTAAACGTACGCCGCCCGAGTACCTTCTTTTATTTTTCTTTTTTTTTCCGTTTGTAGCGGCCTTCCCCACCACCTTCTGCAGCTCCTTGGCGGACATTTAAACGTAAGCCGCCCGGTTTTTCTCCCCGCCTGTAGTTTCCTTCCTCACCACCTTCTGCAGCTCTTTGTGATGGCTGCACTCGCCCTCTCGCTTGTTTGTACCCCCCCCCCCTTTTTTTTCCTCTTTTTTTTCTTTCTTTGCAGCTACCTTTAACTCTGACATGACAGACCCGAACGTGTTTGCAAACTTTCTTGTAATGTGGCAAGGGCTACACTCCTCTGCTTTCGAGTTTCTCTCTTTCCAGGCAGAAATTACCAACAGCAACAGACGCGCCACCGCAGGACATGACGTCATCACTAACCCCTTAAAACTAACACGCCAGGGATGACAAGGCGCCTTTGACAAAGATAGGTCCCCTATCGAAACGTCGGCCAGCCTGATCTGAGGCACTTTCTCCTGGTTTGAAATCTATAACGTGTATCCCTCCGTCGCCTCCCTTCTTGATCTTGAACTTCATTTGGGAAAATTCTGTCGAAACTACAGAAGTTTGGTGCTGGCAAAATAATCATTCTGCGCAAAAAAGCGCTGAATTGTTTCCAAATGCTTTCTGTTACTGAATAAGCCCAGTGAGTGCACATTGTGCGCACTCGCCGGTATGGAATATTCCCAAACCGGCTTCTTGCGTCGAAGGCAGCCAATCGATAAGACCGCGAAGCCACGAGGAAATCCCTGTGGATTCCTTTGTGGCTGTCATACGGTTAGTCATACGGGCGGTTGTCACTTATGCCTTTCATAACCTTTCTGCCACCTTGCGTGATTCCGCAGAACTCATTTCCAATATTGCGTCTCCATAAGTTTCAAATTCTTTACTAATTCTCCCCCGCGCTGACAATTCCTGTTATCTTGTTTATCTCAAGAGGTACAGTGAACGTCCAGTAAAGTATTAGTTCCGAGCTCAATCCGCGGACAAGGACGAATTTTTCTTCAACAAAGAACCCATTCTTTCTGAGAAATCCTAAAGATTTCCTGGTTTCTTCGTGCTACAAACGGTTGGTTATCAATTATTCATTTCATAACCTCCGGTCCCCTTGCGCGGTTCCAGAAGAACTAATTTGCATATGTCTGCTTATGGAAATAAACCGGAAAGTCGATCCTTGAACCAAAAAGAGCGTCATTCATATTTATTTTTGCGACGACTCTTGCCTTTCTTCCAACATAATTTTATATAACAAGGTTTTATCATTTTTATGCATGTATTTGGTCAAACCATCGGTCCTTCAGATGATATATCGTGTCCCATCCTTATTGGTGCTGCTAGGTTTTACTCCTGTGAAATATAGTTATTCATTGCTACATTCTAAACTACTTGCGATGATCTTGATAGCAATTGTAATTCAAGCCCTCAAGAAATTCGCAGCTCCTATTCTTTACATTGAGCTTTTTACAAGCTTCTCCTTTGCGCATGCTCCCATATGCAGTATCAGCGCAACTGCTGCCAATTACTTGTTGTAATGCACCGCAATCCGAAATGCAGCGACAACGGCGTTTCCAATTTCCGCGTGGATTCAGGATATGCAGAGGAATTAACAATTCTTGACACCAGCTCGCGATATACTAAATAATCATTAAACATCGCGTGGTTAAATATTCGTTGTCGTGAGACCTTAAGTCGGAACGTCTGTGCCGGTCTTACAGTACACTTGTTCAGATTCTCTCATAACAAATGCAAAACGTGGCGTAGCGCTAGCATTCTTTATTACAGCACTGTTCCATTGATCGAGAGCGGGCACACTAACAATGTGTCTACCCCTTGTACTCCGTCAACTGCGAGACATGTTTTGTTTAGTATTAAGCGCCCAGTCATACCACAAGTAATGATTTGGAGCACTATGCACTAACAGCTTTTGATGGTGATATGCCTCCTATCTGTCGCCAAGAAGACAAAGCACGTACCTGTATGCTGCATTCCGACACGTCGTGTGATTACGTACTCGATGAAGCAAGTGAGCGAATATTTATTGTTTTATAAAAAATAACATGCATTTTCAGTGCATATGGCCCGATATTTGTGTTTCATGATTTGCGTCCTCAACAATGATATGTTTAATTTTATATTTACTTGTAAACTAATATTTTATCTTTTTATATGTATTCAAAGTTGCACGTGAACTATTACTCTTTTATGTAAGTTTTCAGTCGCTTCCGTTGTTGTTGTCAGTGCTTGCGTGCAAACTATTGTTGTTTAAGAGGACAGACTTTTGGGCTAGTTGGTTCGTTACGTTCATTGAAGCCATAGCGCTGATAAGACAGGGACCACAGAAAGAGGACAGGACGTGCGCTACTCACAACTGAATCTTTATTTCAGGTGGGAGGACCTCGTCAGGCGTCAATGCCTTTAGTCCTCTCTCTCCGAAGTGTAACTTTTTGCACTTGTATAAAATAAATTCAATTCAATTCATTGTTCATTGTTACGTCCGCCTATTCTGTATAGATATAAGGGCTACATGCGATTCGTATAAGCATTTTTTATCCCTAGTTGTGTGGACAAAGCTTCATTTAAATATTCAACAATTCATGTCGATGGCGAACAAGTTGGCATAATTTTGTTTTGTCACTGATGTGCTTCCTCTTTTCATTTACTCAGTCAATTCGGCGCGCCAGCTTATCTCAATATCTAGCTGTATGCTCGTTCTTTCTGCCAACCTCTAACCCCACACCCATTTTCGCATTTGTCCTCTCCTCCTACTCTGTTTTGGTTAGGGGAGAGGGCACGAAGCGAAAAAATACATGCGCCAAGGTAGGTAGTTGCTGCGTTTAGGAAGACAAGACCACTTATCAAAACGTTGCTTCCAGCGGCACACCATGCCCAAGGCTTTTTCATCGCTTAAAGCGCTATTCCGAAAAATATTATTTCCGCTGACGTACCTTTCGCCGTAAAAGAAATGCGAGAACATTTATTTAATCTACGTATCAGCACGTAGTATCAATGCGTAGTTTTAATTTCTGGCAATTCTTGTTATGTACAACTTGCGAAACTGGAAGAAAAATTACTATTTCCACTCCCAATCAATAAGCGAAACTGGAACATTGTACTCCTTGGGGATCGCCTTCTTTCCTCAACATTGTAGCCCATGTTGTAGCACTACTCTAGCGTTCGAATGGCGTCCTATTGTGCAAGGTTGTCTGCGATTATTCATGCATTAGTGTGCAAACGCACATATACATAACGTGTTAGTAAACCACTGAGCATACTACAAAAGAGGAAAAAACAATGCTCTATGTCAGTTCCGTTAATGTCAGTTCCGTTATGTCAGTTCCGTTAAACAGCAGAGCTGTTTGAGGCGGGACGAGGGTCTTAAAATAGCGAAAAATCGTGAAAATTGTCAACTTTTGTAAATCACTATTTCAAGTATTTGTAGTCCAAGTTATGCCCTGGAAAAATACTATGTTATGGCAAAATGGCCTTTCTTTTTCTTACATGCTCCAAAGATTAAATTTAGAATGTTTTTGAATCTTGAAACGAGATTGTCTCAGCTTTGTTATTTTTGTGAAATGAATCTGCCTTACGGAAGTTTTGAGTGGTTTCTATGAACATATTTAAACAAACTTTCTATGATTTTTTTCAGCAGCACCTGAACTACATGCTAAAGCTTTTCTTTTTTTGTGAACATTGATGTAATTGTAATTATTTGATAAGTACCAGATAATTACTGGAAGCTAACTTTTATCTTCCAAGTTTGAAAATTATTTCTGATCAAAGAAACAGCTGTTTTGACATCTAATATGCTTTAGCCTGTGCGGTGGACCTTTTAGAAGAACCACATTGTCCTGAAAAGTAACTTTTTGTATTCTAAATTACCATAACGACCGGTAAGGAATGACCTTATTACAGTGAGGAAATTTGTCATAACTTCCTTTCTAAATGAAATATCTGAAATCTGTTCGCAGATTTGAAATCTCCATTCAACGATACCTATGCAGGCCAGTTTTCATTAGGATAGGAAAATAAATTTTAAAAATTTTTCGAGACCCTCATCCCCCCTCAAAAAAGCAGAGGTAAATTCCTTGGTTCTGCCGTCCGCGCTTTCTAGCCCATCTGCGAGAGCAAAGCCTGACGAGAGGGCAAGCTTGTGTAAAGCTAAGTTGGTGAGAGGGAATACAAGTGCGGTGAGTTGCCTCTGGTAGAGAAAGGGTAGCGACATGGAGAGCGTGAAGCTGTCTAAAGAGGAGGAGAGAAAAGGAGAAGGTATAGCGGGAGCGGTGCAGATGGTGCGGAGAGGAGAGCGACTGGCTCTGCCGGTGAAAGGAGTGTATCAGTGCTAGCGCGCGCTTCAGCACAGCTGGTGCGTGTGAGAGAGGAGGAAGGGCGCGCCGAGCCTTGGCGAAAGCGGAGGGAAGGCACGCTGATGCCGCCTGCTCCGCTTTTTAATTAGCCTTCGCGAAGGTAAATCAGCTGGAGGTGCGCATAATTTTTGAGAATGAATTCCAAAACGCAGGTGCTGCGAATATGCGAGAGTTAAGAAGGCAGCATGGCTTGTTTTAAATTGCATGGACGCAATACGTCGCTCTTTGGCGGAGTGAGACGTCAGGTAAGCCCCCTGTGAGTGCAATGTGACGGTCAAAAACACAAAAGCCTATACCTTCGTCATATGAACAATGCTTCTAATGAAGGACAAGCTGCTTCCGCGCATTGTCTTCAGAGCCTTTATCTTGTCACTTTAGGCAAAAGCATAATCCATCATGAGGAACATTGTCTCTTAAGGTCTCTTCAAGACCTATGGTACTGCGTCTCGATAACTTACGCACAACATTACCATTCTTCCAACTTGTCATCTCCTTACGCAGTGATTTATTGGTTGGCCGAGTTATTCGTCTGCAGAGCGGCATGATCGCTCAATGTAAAAAATGCGAAGACACCATTGACGAACATTACAGAAGCATCAAAAGAGGTGTATGCTACTGTAGGGTTTGTCGCAATAAATAAAAGATAATAATATCTGGGGTTTAACGTCCCAAAACCACGATATGATTATCAGAGACGCCGTAGTGGAAGGCTCCTGAAATTTCGGCCACCTGGGGTTCTTTAACGTGCACCTAAATCTAAGTACACGGGTCTCAAACATTTTCGCCTCCATGCAGCTGCCGCTTTATTGTGGTAGTTCTTCATTAAAACGAAAGCCTTAGGTGGCTCGTTCAGCAGTCTCTTCAGCGAAACGCGGCAGGCGAATGAAAGAGTACAAAAACCCACGTGGCCCAGGTCGCTGGTGGCGTCAAGTCGTGACGTTATCACGTGACGTCATAATGATGCTACAGGACAAAACACATTTTAATTTAATTACGGCGTCATCGTGACGTCACATCATAGAGTCCACAAAAACGTCGCATTATGACGCAATTATATCGCATCGTAGCTTGGCCAAAGATGGGCCATTCCTGGAGGTCGTGCCGCAAAACCTGAGGTACAGAAAGATTCAGGAAAGCAGGAACCATGAAATTGACTGAGAATCTCAACTTCGTTTAGTACATGTTTCTGACATCGCGGCTTGTTACGTACTGCACGATGTCTGGTCCCTGATTGTATAATTTCACTCATTACCAAGTTTTCAGCAGCCTTTCGGCTACAAGTGTTACAGTGTAACTACCTGCCGAACGTTTCTTTCAGTTTGTTGACACGTCTGAACGTTTATGGGCGGTGAACACAACAAATCCCGGAGACATCAGGTGCCAGTATGATCAAAAGCGCCTTATAAGCGAAAACACTGTCATTTACAACACAAGCTTCTTCCATAGCAGACAAAGGTAAGAGGTGTCTGCTTCCGAACGCATACGCGTCCATTTCTTTCACATTTACTTTTCTCATTACTAGGTACAGTATTAGACTACGAGGAGATTTTATTGCACGAGAGCCGAACCGGATGCTTGTCTCAACCTTAGGTACAGTGTATGTGCACTTCATCTTATCAAACAGCCAAAGGTTTGCACAAACATGAAGTTATTAATGCAGTGTGCATGGTTGCGATAATTAGTTTAAGTACGCAAACGCTTGTGTGGTCTTTACTCGAAGCTAATAATCAATACCTTTAGACAGTCCTATGAAGAGAGTAATATTAGCGGATTACGTTAAACAGCTCTTTTCGCGGAAATTGAGGTGTCCGCGTCATTGGCTGTGAGCGAAAAATCAGCATTGTCCGTGAGCAAAAATTTCTTATAGATGCCAGTATATAAATACAAGACATTGGCTCAAGTGGGAATCGAACCAAAGCCTTCTGCATGGTAAGCTGGTGTTCTACCACAAATCCACGTCCTCAGATAGAAATGCTTCCGAAAAAAAAGCTTATACGAATGTCATGTATATGAGAGGAGTCTACATACCGCGTGTAACGTTGCTTGGCAGAAACAGAGAATCACGCCAGGCGTCAGGACATGTGCATTGTACAACGAGCGAGGGCTATTAAGGCCACCAGATAAAATGCGCTCAGACATATTTAATCACCACCATTAGCAAAAGTATCAACAAAATGAGCAGCTGCATAGGCTCGCGCGTTGCCTCGCGTACGTGTAGTGGGGACTTCGCTGATTCACAAAACGAAGAGTTATGGCGCAGTGGGCACTTCGCAAGTGTACCTGAAGTAGGCATTGTAGGATACTTTTAAACGGCCAATGTTACTCGCACAGACGTTCCTTGATTTGCGGCATGGTTGAGGTGTGCACCGAGAAGCAACTCCAGTATAGCGATTGACAAGGCCATGCGCATGGGGTCCGATTACACTGTCGCGTTTCACTCTTTAAGACGAAGCTGTAGTGTCCTCCAACTTTTTTTTCTCAATTGCATTGACAGCATTGTTGTCATAAATATTAATATTTTCACCTTAGTGTACACAGCCTACAAAATTTGTATACCCACAACGATGTACTTCGTTTCACCAATTACTCTTTCTTCAAATTTATTAGCTTTGTTCTGTATGATGCTATGAATTCATTCTGTTTATTCTGTCAATTCCTCTGATGAACGCGATAAGTTGAACGCGATAGCGAAATCAGGCCCCTAGTGAGCACTTCGACCACTAAGTGCATACGTATTAATGTATGTTGCTACACACACGCACGCGCAGACAGACAACCACGCGCGCGCGACGTGGTCAGGCCAGGAAAGCGGAGGTCAAACGCCAACAATGCCATGAAGATGCCTTGCTGAGAGCCAGGCAAGCTGAAAAGAAGCGTCGGCGCCGTTATATGGATCCCCAACTACGAGCGCAGGAAGCCGATCACAGGCGTCAACAACGCCAAAATGACGCAGAACTTCAAGCTCGAGAAGCGGAGGCCAAGCGTCAACGTCGCCAAGACAACCCTGACATGAGAGCGACTACTTGACATGAATGTCCCATCGGCACTTATCGATGAGCAAGGGCTTTGCTGTAGTCGCATGGCCTCCGAAATGGCAGGCGCGCTGCGCGCCCGCCATTACGGAGGCCATGATGTTTGCTGTTTGGTTTCCGCTAGATAGACATAGTTGTCCATTTTGGAGCTGTTTGTATTTTTTGTCTGTGTGTTTTTTAAGATGGTTTCTGGCGGCGATGGGTGCACAATACCGGCTTTTTTCGAAGCATGCCGTCGCGCAAAAAACGTGGTTGTATGGCCTCGCCAATGCACCTACAAATCGCCGAGTGGGCTCATTTTCGTCGTGACACCTACCGAACAAAATAAAGAATCTCAAGGCTGTGCTTAGTTTGCAAGGCACACGGCAAGAAGTCCGAGAGCCGATGGGAGTGCGAAAGATGCGAAGTTGGTGTTCACGTGCCTGTTGTCGTGCCTGGGTATTTGAATCCATCCCTTCTCGGCAACCAGGTTGTTGCTACGATAGGGCAGCGTCGTATCCGGATTCCGTTTGGTAGCGTAGTCGAGTCTCCGGGTTGAGGAACTGATGCTAGCAAGATGGGAAAACAATAACAAGTTTACTGACACTTTTCGTACACTCAAATTTACATCGTGACAAGGTCACAGTTCAGCGACGAGCGAATTGGATGAGCCTGTTACCGAGGGCTCAGAGCCCCATTTCTCACTCAGCACCGTCGTTTTAACCCCTCAGTTTGTCTCCTCCTTCTTGATTACCACCAATCACACACACGACACCTCCCACCATGGCACAGTCCATTTCACTGTCGCTGAGGGGTTGTTGCACACTTGAAGCAGCAAGGGTCCGGCGGTTGACGGCACGCAGGTGGGGGAAGCAGGACAACTGGTTCCTCGGGCTTGCTCCTGCAGTTCTTCCCCGAAGGCAGCAAAAGGTTTGCGGAGACTCCCGTCCAAACATACCCGTCAGGTGGCTTCGGCAGCGTACCAAGCCAAGCCCAGGTGGCCCATTGTCTCCGGCTTTGCCGTCCCAGACTTTGAGGCCGAGATTCTGCCCATTGTTGGTCACTCGTCGTCCCAGAAATTCCGTTTTGTGGAAGGATGCAGGTGTTCTAGCAGTGTGAGAACGCCTCGCCCGCAGATTCTCATGGTCAGCGCCTCGCCACCGACTTCCAGTCATAACAGCCTCCTCCCTCGCCAGTGGAGAAACGGAGGGTAGCAGCCAACGCTGCTGCTCGAAGGGTCGACGTAATTCGCCACCGTTCAATGCCCAAAGCTCGTCTTCGCCTGAAGCATTGTCTGGTCAGTTGCAACCCAAATTCTGCGGCCTCTCTGAAACTCAACCACATGCAGAGCAAGCACTCGGCCGCCTCCGAGTAAACCAGGCCAAAAGAGGGTTGGCAAACAAACTTTCATTATTAGCTTTATACGAAAAGCTCACACTCAAAACTCTCAGGACTTACTTATGCTGAGGAACCAAACGTGCTACATTATTCAATCACACAAATAGTTGCACAAAAAAAACCTCAAATATCAGTTTCGAGACATTGGGAAGAGCACCCCAGACTCGCTTAGAAAGAGCGGCTAAGCGCGTCAGCGTTTCCATTCAATTTGCCCTTCTTATACTTAATGTCGAAATGATATTACCTAAAAAATGTCGCGGTTTGCAGCCAGGCAAGGGGATAACGATCCGTATCCACGCTGAATTTGACGCCTCCGAGATTACACTGCAACTAATGAATGGCCCACACAATGCAAGTGCACTCCCTTTCTGAAGCGCAGAACGCCATCTCGCGAGAGCTTAATATTCGGCTCAAGTAGAGCACGGGATGTTCATTACCTTCGTCATCCTTCTAACATTGAACGGCACCTAGGCCTCGATCACTGGCATAACTCTGGACCGTGAACTCTCGGTCGTAAACGGGAGCTCGCAAAACCGGACGGTTAATCAGTACCGCCTTCATACTTAAGAAGGCAGCTTCCTTCTTTTCATTTTAAACTGCTTTCGCCTGTTCTGTCCCGCGAAGAACATCGGTCAAGGGGTGACCAACGATGAATAACTTCCGATGCAAAGACTGCATTCCAGCGAGCCCCAAAACGCCCCTTCGTCCTTCTTTGTTTTGGGCCGCGGATAGTCTGTTACTCCTGAGCTCTTAAGTTCACTGGTTTCCTAAAACCTAGGCCTACGCCGTGACCTAAATAGTTTACGATTGCGCCTGCATAACGATCTTCTCATCCTTTACAGTCAGAACCCTAACAAAAGGTTCGAGCGCGTCTCATACCTCTCTGAACTATCGCTCACATCTCAACGTCAGGAAAAGCTTAATCATCCGCTCAAGTGATCACTTGATAACTAATTCTTCAAAGAAAACGACCAAAACATAAGGGATAAACACTGACTTCTAACAGGTTCATTCGGTTAAAGTTACCTGCCCATGCCAACGCCTCTGATAAAAACCACTGTGCTCTCCTGGGCGCTACAGCGTTGCAAAAGACAAAGTACAACTAACCCTTTACATAATCCCTCTAAGTTCTTCTAAAAGCTGATTCTTACGTTACGTTACAACGCACATTGTACAACAACAACAAAAAAAATAATCCCTCAGGTGCAATACACTTCAAAAGCACCTCAAACATTTGCATTAGTTTTATGCTAAAACCTTGCACCAAATGCCTGTCGATTCGAAGAGCGCGTAACGAAAACTGCACCGCTCAGTGCCAAACTCATTTCGCAAACTGATGCAGATATCTCTCCTCAAATGCTTATTCACCCCAAATCGACATGAAAGTGAACGCATACGATATCGCACATAAACCTTTCAAAACTAGAAAAATTACAAGTTTCGCGCAAAAAAACAATACCTTCTTCAGAAGTTCATACTAATGATTAAAAAAAACTTTGACGCTCTCATCAGCCTTTACTGCTGCGCGGTTTTTCTTCTTAAAACTTTACACCGTATCTCGTAATACACAAAATTAAACTGGCTGAATTCTACATTCCTAACAAAGCAATGAGTAATCCTAGTTCGCACGCACGTGCGAAATTACTTGAACTGACCGTTCCCCTTTTCTCAATTAGATTCGCTTGAATCGTACCCAATGGGGTCGCGGTCCAGCCGGCTTTCTAGCCCGCCAGAGGCTACAACATGCACGAGCTATCAGCGGCATTCTACAGTCACGCTTCATTCGGCATCTCGGTCGGCTCCCCTCAGGAAGGCGAATGGAATGCCAGAAACGGGGGGGAAACGCTGTCCATTCTCCCTTTGTGCTCGCCTTCGCGCGGTGCTTTGTTAGCCGCCGTACACTGGCCTTTCGACTTTGACGACTAGGACACAGCTGCTCTCCCGAAGCTGTCCTCAACCTCGCCTTCTGTCGTGGGAGCGCACCTTGCTTTCTCCCTCTGCTCCCTTCTCGCTGCTTACGGCTGAATGAACGCCTCAATTTACGTTTCCGCAAACAGTCCTGCGGCCTACCCTTTCGTCCTTTTCACGCCGGGTTGGGACCTGTCCTAAGCTTACGCTGTGCCGAATACTTCCGCCGCTTTCTTATCTACGAGGTCGGCAAACATCCTTTCTCTCGATGCCTCGATCATCGCTTCGGGTCGCGACATGCGGAGTTGTGCAGCTCGTTGGTGCTTGTACTACACCTTCTTTCTCGCGCAAGCTTTTCGATTTCTCCGCCACGTCGGACGTTAGGGCCACATTATCTGTGTCAACACTCACAAATTCTGAAACTGGGCCCTCTCCGATGGTATCGCTGCAGCCCTGGAGTGTCGCGTCTTTACTATAGTCGGCCGCCCCGCTAACCGTATCTACTTTTGACGGTTCTGAAACGTCCGCCGAACGCTTTTGCCTCTTTCTTTTTCTGCGCTTTCGGCAAACATCCTTTCCCTCGACGCCTCCATCATCGCTTTGGGTCGCGACATGCGGAGCCGTGCAGCTCGTTGGTGTTTCTGCTACACCTTCTATCTCGCTTACACCTCTCGAATTCTCCGCCACGTCGGACTGTCGGGCCACATTATCTGCGTCAGCGCTGATAAAATCTAAAGCTGGGCCCTCACCGACGGTATCGCCGAACCTTTGAAGCGTCGCGTCCTTGCTATTGTCAGCCACTACGCTAACAGTGTTTAAGTTTGACGATTCCGAAACGTCCTTTCGAGGCACGAGCAAGGTTTCCAGCTTCTCCTTGAGCCCATCAGGGCGGCTGGCACAAACCTCGTCCACGCCAGGAGCGTCTTTCGGAATTGTCCCTAACTCTAGGTCGGCCAAGGCCTCATTCTCAACCTGCTCTCATTTCATACTCTCTTGAAACGGCGGGCCTTTCTCTGGCGCGATCTCGAAAACGGCGACCTGTCGCTCATTCTCAGGAGAAGGATCCGTTAGCATACCATTCTTGCTCGCCTCCCTCCTGTTTGAAATTCCGAATCTCTGGAATAAAGATGCCTTCATTACATCGTAGTTGTCCGCGTCCTTCTGACTGAGTCGCGCCACAACCTCAACTGCCTCACTGGGCAGAACTGACATTAACCCCTGAGACCAAGTGTCTCGCTCAAAAGACAGTTCTTCACACATTTGTTCAAATTCAGCAAGATATAGGCCGATATCCCCTGATACCATATATGGCTGCATATACCTTGACATCTTGAACTCTGCCTTCTTGTTGAGAAGAGGTACCACTCGCTGGGGACAACTGCCCGACCTCTTACTCAACTCCAGGAGTTCTACCTCGACTTCAAGTTTGCGGAGCTCAATCTCTTGCTCACGCCACCTTTCCTCTCTTTCACGCTTCCGCCTCTTTTCTTCCCTTTCGAATTCTGCGTGGCGTTCCTCTCTTTCACGTTCACGCCTCTTTTCTTCCCTTTCGAATTCTGCGCGGCGTTCCTCTCTTTCTCGCTGTCTGAGCTGCTCTTCCTTTTTTTGGTTGACGACCTCCCATTCTTCACAGAGCTCTTCATCATCGGCCCCCAAATCAATGATTGCCTGTATGATTAGGGATTTTCCTGCCAAACCCTTCGTATCGATCCCCAATTTCTCACACAACAGCAACAAGTCCGGCTCCTGCAGCTTCTGTAAATCCATGATCGTCCTGAGTGCCCGCTACTTCCAAAATAACTATCCGAGAGTACGTAACCCTGAGTCTCTCTGCAAAGTTATCTACCAGTTCTAAAACCCTCGTTTAGAACCTGGTCCACATCAAAGGAAAAGCCAAGCACTCACCCACACGTGATCGATGTCTCGAGACAGCTGCATTCCCTTAGGCCGACTGTTGTTGTCACTTGTAGCTTCAGATCCCAGCGCTGATCACCAGTTGTCGTGCCTGGGTATTTGAATCCATCCCTTCTCGGCAACCAGGTTGTTGCTACGATAGGGCAGCGTCGTACCCGGACTCCGTTTGGTAGCGTAGTCGAGTCTCCGGGTTGAGGAACTGATGCTAGCAAGATGGGGAAACAATAACAAGTTTACTGACACTTTTCGTACACTCAAATTTACATCGTGACAAGGTCAGAGTTCAGCGACGAGCGAATTGGATGAGCCTGTTACCGAGGGCTCAGAGCCCCATTTCTCACTCAGCACCGTCGTTTTAACCCCTCAGTTTGGCTCCTCCTTCTTGATGACCACCAATCACACACACGACAGCTCCCACCATGGCACAGTCCATTTCACTGTCGCTGAGGGGTTGTTGCACACTTGAAGCAGCAAGGGTCCGGCGGTTGACGGCACGCAGGTGGGGGTAGCAGGACAACTGGTTCCTCGGGCTTGCTCCTGCAGTTCTTCCCCGAAGGCAGCAAAAGGTTTGCGGAGACTCCCGTCCAAACATACCCGTCAGGTGGCTTCGGCAGCGTACCAAGCCAAGCCCAGGTGGCCCATTGTCTCCGGCTTTGCCGTCCCAGACTTTGAGGCCGAGATTCTGCCCATTGTTGGTCACTCGTCGTCCCAGAAATTCCGTTTCGTGGAAGGATGCAGGTGTTCTAGCAGTGTGAGAACGCCTCGCCCGCAGATTCTCATGGCCAGAGCCTCGCCACCGACTTCCAGTCATAACACTGTGCACTTCAACGTTTCTCACACACGAAAATCGCACTGAAACAGTTGATGCAGTAAAGCGTCGCCTTGCGCGATTGTGCTCTTCTGCCATGCAACACTAAATGCATTAAGGATACTCCTTCCACTACATGGCATTTATGTAGTGTTTTTTTTTTCCGAAGCACTTGCAAGTAACATCGTGGCTTTGTGGCAGGACAACTGCTTCCACGCAAACGGCCCGCGTTCAATCATCAATGAGACCGAAGATCTTTATCGTTTCTTTTATTTGCACGTTTCTCGATCTTTCGGTCACGGACGATTTTTCGCTCACAAGCAACGCCGTCACCGACGCCGTCGCCGACACCTGAATTTCTGTGACACGAGCTCTCTAACGCTATAGCGTTAAAATAGCCCAATTCGGCAACACTCGCCGCTGCACTGGTACTCGTCCAAAACGCATTGCGGTGACCGGCAACGAGCTCGATTGTATGACTCGCGCTTGAAATGCACTGGATTGGGCGGGCATGGGGGTTAGCTAACGGCCTTTCGCTGTGCTTCGGAACTCTGTGGAAATTGGTCGTCATTACCATCGGCTTTCCCGTCGCTCGCTCGCACGCAGTTCGCCGCCGTTCGTGGGGGCGGCCCCGCTTTCGCTCGTTCTACTGCCGCTCGCTCGAGGTTCGCCAGCTCGCTGGCGCCAACGGCGGCTGACGGGCTTGCTCGATCTGTACGACGCCGCTCGCAGAAAACTCGTCGAAACGTTGGCAGTGCCTCGGCGTGGTGGTTGCGGCTGCCGCACTTGAGCTGTTGCGCTGTGTAACTCGAAATGCGTCTTTGATCGTGTGTGACATCACAGCAAAATTATTTCATGGATGGATGGATGAAAGAACTTTATTGAGGTCCAATAGGTCGTGCTAGTTTCCTAGCTCGAAGCATGCCATATTTTAAAGGTGTGTTGGTATTTCACCTTGCACGTATTTGCCATGTGCGCGCGTTTTCATCCTCTCTGTCGCGTGTGACTAACTATTTGCAATGTTTTTGTGCTTTGCAGGACGCAGCCGTTGTTCACAACGTGCAGACTGTTGTGGGCGCTGGTGCGTGCAGTGCCAGTCATCTATCGCTTTCGTTGGAGCAGCTTCCCAAAGAGAACTCTACGAGATACAACAACGTGGGTGCACCTGTATTGGGCATTTGACAGTGATTTCACTGAAGAAAGCATAAAGTTCGTATGTATAAAGCAAAATAACACATTTCATTGTCTTCCTTTTCTCTTTCGTTGTTGCACTGGCCGCGCAAGCAGTGAAACCCGCATGACAAAATATTTTTCGCGTGTTCTTTTCCGCGTAATTTTGCTCTCACCGCGATGAAAAACACGCCAAACAAGCATTAAGCCTTGCGAAGAGTAACTGTGGGAAATCATCACTGGGGATTAAGGGATTATTTGAACTGAAGATAAAAAGCGCGAATGGAGTATTCGCTTGGACCGTTCGTCCGGCGAGGTGCAACTGTGGGGACTAACAGTTGCCCGGCAATGTGTAAATCAATCAACCAATCAATCAATCAAAGAACTTTATTTTCACCAAAAACAAGAACATTTACGGTGAAAAAAGGTGGCCGGGAAAAAAGCGTGAGGAAAAAATGTGAGGATTAAATGTTAGCCTATTGAGGTGATCTGTGGGGACTAACTGATATACTCGGTGCGGTTAGTCCTTAACGGGATTAATAGTTGGGCAGCCTCATTAGTCCCCAACAGGACGAACCATACACCGTTTTGCCTTAGAGTGTAATGTAGTAATTCTCGTACTATAAATGTATGTGTTCCACAAATATCCAGAAATTTGATACTTCTTGAGTAAGAAAGTGGTCGTTGATCCTTTGTACATTCATTTCAAAAGCACGTGATCATTTCTTTCGAGTTGAAAGTTGAACACCAAAGGAAAAATACACTGCTGTTATTATGTTCCTTGCTATTATACAAACGCTGATGCAATCTAGCTGTCATACGAAATCTATAAAGGCTTACAAAGAGCACGCGATTTAATTCAATTCAAGTTATTTCACAGTGAAACAGAAACAAAATAGAACAGTCCCAACAGTGATGTTGTGGGGTGAAAGCAAAAAGCCGTTAATGCTTTATGAAAGGCTGCTACGAATTTAACGCACAGCAACAGCAACGTGAAATCATTAGTCTGATCGGACTATCTACCGACCTCGCTCACCATCTACCCACCTATCTTACCGCCGCTTTCTGTCAACCATATGCCCCCCATCTCCTATCTTGCCCACATATTTCTACGGCATACATTATTGTTCTTGAAAAATGAGTTAATATTCCTAGAAAGATAGAATGACCAAGGATATTTGAACAATAAAATCCTGTATTCCCAGTTCTTCGGAAGCGCAACAATGTTGCTTGTAAGTTTTCTTTTCAATATCGGTTGGGAAAATGTAGCAGTCGGGATAATGATTTTCTCCTGCGATCACTGTCAATGCATCTAATGTAAGAAACAAATGACAGCGAAGCAAAATGTCTCAGTGACGCCCGCACTGTTTAGAGCTGCATACTTCTTCAATACCAAGCAGAACAATGATTTTGTTATGTATTGTACGCCGCACCCCAAAGGAGAGAGCTTCGTCTTGATATTTGCAGAGTAGGTGTTCGTCGAGCAATAGCCTCCACAGTCATGAGCACAGGTGTTTTGGTAGCTGTCTTTGGAATTTTTGCGGTCCACATGGCCCTCCCAGTACGAATTTTCTCAAGACCCCCTCCTGCGATTCCCTGCATAATCAGGAAGGTCAGTGATACCTTTAGCATGCTTGAACTGTGCGCTCGAATGCTCAACTATATAACCACGTGTTTCATACTGGCAGGTGAACCTGTCCATTTTTATCATGGCGATCATATTTTGCCGGCTATAACTGTTACACAGATTATCCCCCTCAGCAGGCAGTGCTTTTATGTACTCGATCCGAAATACAATAGTCAATTCTAGCCAGGCTGTCCGAGCAATGCGAATAGCCCTTAACGTACCAGCACTTACGTGAATACCACACATTAAGCAGAACTGGACGCTGGAGCTTGTATAAGAGGCGACCCAGTTTATCCTCAGATAGTAACTGAATGACTGCAGGCTACTCGCTGCTGCCATTGTAGTTCGTATGTTGCTCTCTTTGTTGGGCGCAAGAACGCCCAATATTCGGTAGAATGTTTACTTAGTGCCGTGACTGCTAAACTCTTTACTGCAAAGACAGTCTCAAAGCGTCATTAAAATATCATAGCATCATACGCTTTGGTCACCTCAACTTTAGTTGTTCTCACAACACATGAAAATTGTGGAAGTAGCCTCGTCCTCATACTCATTGCAACAATACTGGCCGTTATTTTATATAATTTTGGAGCAGTTGATTTGGCCACTAGCGCTCTAAGAACTAACTAATTCAGTCCAAGCGAGGTTATGCTAATGACAATTGTTATGGCAAAAATAAATTTGCCATTCAGCACCACGCATTTTGTCGGTTCCCAAAAATCTGGTTAAGGGATTAGAATCTATTGTATTTCTAATACTTCATAGCGCGCAACAAAGAAGCATACGCTAGAGATTGTTTTAATAGAAAAACAAGCACATTAGCCAGCTATATTGGAATTTTAATCCTTTGGAGACTATCTGCATGTCGCAGAAAACAATGCACACAGTCACGGAGAGCAGAGAACGATAGTGTGCGGTGTGTACCTCGGCCGCTATGAGAATATGCATAGTATCGTTCTAGCAATGTTATCGATGGGCTGTCCCAGGGAATTCGAATTTTAATGTGAGCACTTCTTAATTTAGTAGGCAATTCTGGTGAATAATTGGACGCATAATTCCTCTAGCGCGCACGGGAGAGCATGCGATTTCTCAAGTGTGCCGCACTGCGTGACCATCTGTAACACCGAGCACGGAACAGTTACAACGTGGGCCACACCACAGTTGTCTTTCTTTATATTTTTCCTGTGAAAATTTTCTTTCTCTTCAATTTCTTCAAATGCAGTATAGTCAATTCTGCTTAGACCTTACTAAACTTCCTGATTTAATGACCCTCGTCACCATCTTACGCGCCCGCCGTGGTAGTGAGCGAGCTGAGTGGTGACGCTGCCAAGTTTCAAGTGAGGGTGCCATGCTCGGCGACGGCTGCCACAATTCGAAGGGAGCTAAATGTAAGAACAGCCGTGGCCAGGACTACCCAAGTGGCCCAATTTATTCCGGATTTCCTCTCCACTCTATGCCTCATAATGATATCGTGCTTTTGGCCTGTCCCAAAAATATTTATTACTGCCTTTTATGGAACATATTTGATAGCATTACGTCGAATAGTTCCCCGTCGGCATTATGTTTCCCATACGTATTGCTAATACTGGATGACATTTCCGCAAGAGTTCGTAGTGGTGCCGCTCTCAAATGCACAAATGTACTATTTGTGCCGTAAATTGACATATAACCTAGACAGTTTCCTGCTGCATGCTGTTTGTATGTACGAGAAAGATTTCCTTATTATAGACAGTTACTTTTTTGCGCATTATGGAAAATCACTGGCGTATCTCTACATGGCAGTGGATTTGCAAGAACTTTTTCTAAAGAAAAAGGAATTTCCGTTCACTTGCTTAACGAGTCTTATTCGCGTTGCAAAATTTTGTAACAGTCTCAAACATGATACCAAGCTCAAAAGAGGCCATAGCAGCAATCACTTTTTCCGATTCATGAAGCAGCCGTGAGTGCCCACATTTGGCATTGGTAAACCTAGAGCCCACTAATACGAGAAAGATAGTTTTCTAAGTGACGCACAAGTTCCATACAGTCAACTCAACGAATTTCTGTAGAAGCTTTGGTTATACAACTTCTTGAAATATTGACATCGGCGTTCAAAACCTGTATACGTGTCCATCAATCAGGACATAAAGGTCCTCTATAGAAAGGAAAATACAAAGCGTGATTTATCACTGTGACGGGGCCCAAAGAAATGTGGCGGTTTTCAGCATTGGACGAAGGACAGAGATAGCAAACGAAAAAATAAAAATAAGAGTGGGGACATAAAGACAAAATAGGTAACCTGCCACAATGCGCATGGCTTCTCGGAGTCTGGTCGAGACTTCATTTCAAGCTGCTCAAATGAAACACAGTCAGTGTATTGTGTCCAGGTTTCGTCATATGGGGCGGAAAAAACAGTGGGAAACATACAAAGCTCCATCGAAATTCCAGTCGGGCTTTCAAATGTGCAGTCGGGAGCCATATGAAGGTTATCGCGCGAGCGTCGACCGGCCTAGCGTCCAAGGGGCCTAGCGGCAAGTTTCGGAACAGTAAAAATCAAGATTACGCATTCTTCTGAACATGGTTGGCTGTTCCATGCTGCAACAATCGCCCCTACGACGAACTCTATACCCTTTCTCTCTATTTTAGGTTTTCCATTCGTTGCGATCAAGTGTATTCTTCGTTGGCTCTTGGCTTCGTTGGCTTCGCGGGCGATAGCAAACTTGCTGGGAAAGGTCTGGGCTAGCTGGTGCTCGGCACTGCTTCGTTTAAACGGCTTGTTAAGTTGAACAAAATATACCGCGTTTTTATTTAAAAAATGAGTATGCGTCTTCCTCAGACGGGAGTTAACGCGGCTTAAGGAACAGCAAAAAGAGTGAGTGAAGCTTTCCTGATACCTCCCTCTCCTCGAAAGGGTATTCTGGGACGTGGCGCTGTTACTTGGTCGACGTTCGCGCGATCACCTTCAAATCGCGCGCGACTCTACACAACCTGCAATATTCGGGAAGAATTAAAACACGCCCTCTGTGTGATTCCTCTCGATATTATACGCAGCGGCAGACTCTGAAGCCATCCATACATTGCAACGCTGCTTAAGCTTGGAGCTCAGGAATCTTGGCTTATATTAACGCAATGCATTTTCCATGGGCAACGTGACAGTGTTATTGGTGTTTTTTAAGGACTACTCATCTGAAGTAAACTTTATGATTTCGTCTTGAGTGCGCATATTTGTGTGCGCGACTGTGCGTATTATTTGTGCCTATATATGTTATCATTGTATATGTAACAGTCATTGGCCGACACCTGCAGTAACAAGCCAGGCGATAAACCAGCTAATAACTCCGGGATATTACTAAAAATTATTGTATGTCTATCTAGGAGATCGTCTGGTGTCGAAATGTTTTTTTTTTGTTGTTGTAGTTGTTCCCAAAGAAGCAACATGCCCTACGCAGCATGACCCATGGGTAGAGTGTACTAGAACAGGGGAGTGCTCGGAACGAGCTTCAAAAAATGAAGATCAAACAGGGTCAATTTGCTTGCGGCGCTGCGATCGGCAGTCTGCACTGTGCAGTCGTTTCAGTGTAGCGCGCAGCTTCGCCGAAGTGGTTCAGAGGTAGAATGGCCGCTTCCCACTCAAAACGCACGGGTTAGAGTCGCAGCTGTGGGTGGTGGATTTTTATTTTTAGTGTCATCATTCATAGCTGTCTTGATTTTCTTTTGCATCTTCAAACAAGCTTCAGTTGTTACATGTTGCTTCAAAAAGTAGCGCAGTATGTGAAATAAAACAGAAGAAATCTGACAGTTAGCGTAGTTATTTGCAGCACCACTGCCCGGGATTGAACATAACCTAAAGTTAGGCCTCCGAGAGTTTTGCGAATACGAGACTCGAAACGGGGTTTCTCATTTCACGTTACTTTTTGCAGCAATACGTAACAACAAAAACTAGTTTAGGAAGCAAAGGAATGCCAATACAGCTATAAAAGGTGGCACTAAGATAAAAGCACACCATCTACAGCTGCGATTCAAACCCGAGACTTTTGAGTGGGAAGAGGGCATTTTACCACTGCACCACTTTGGCGGAGCCCCGCGCATCTCTAAACGGCAACCCATTGCAGATTACCGATCGCAGCGCCACAAGCGGATTGACCATGTTTGGGCTTCACTTTCTGTACATTGGCGCTGCGGCCGTTCCGAGCACTCCCCTGTTCTAGTACACTCCACCATAGGCCTGGGAACCAGGAAATCTTTGTGAGACCAACCATCGCCCTATATCCCTTACGTCGTGCGTCGGAAAGTTGATGGAACACGCCTTCCTCAGTCGTATCAACGCACACTTGGACGACATCGAAGCGTATCCGGACACCATGCTTGGGTTTCGAGCTCGTCTCTCCACGCAGGATGCAATGTTGCAAATCAAACACCAGGTACTTGACAACAAGACAAGAGGTACCAGGGCCATTCTAGGATTAGACCTCAAGAAAGCCTTCGACAACGCAGCTCACGCAGCCATACTACGCAAGATGGCCGCACTAAATCTAGGCAAGCGAGCGTACAACTACGTTAAGGATTTCCTCACTAACAGGAGTGTCTCGTTAACGCTGGGCAAACTCGCATCAGAAGACAGGAGTATGGGCAGCGTCGGCACCCCACAAGGCTCTGTCATCTCGCCGATGCTCTTTAATCTCGTTATGATCGGCCTCCCCGAACGCCTAAACGCCATAGAGGGAGTGCATCACGCCATATACGCAGACGACATTACGATTTGGGTATGCGAGGGAAGCGACGGAGAAATCGAGCAGCGGCTCCAGACCGCGGTTGAGGTAGTGGAGCAGTACCTCGTAGGAACCGGTCTTGTCTGCTCGCCAGAAAAATCTGAACTTCTCCTCTACCGCCCGACGCTTAAGGGAAGGCCCCCCAAGTGTTACACCCGGCATGCTGAGCACGAAGACATTTGCGTACGCATCAAAGAAGGAAACGAAATACCAAGGATCAAGCAGATAACGGTGCTCGGACTCATCATAGAATCTAACGGCGCCAACGGAGCAACGATCAGGAATCTGGAGACTAAAATCACGAACACGATGAGGCTCATCAGAAGAATCACCAACAGACATCGCGGTATGAAGGAGGCCAGTGTCGTCAGACTCATACACTCCTTCGTCATTCGTCACATAACCTACGTGGCCGCCTACTACAACTGGTACACTGCAGAAAAGGCCAAGCTTAACACTCTAATTAGAAGAAGACACAAGATCGCGCTGGGCCTTCCTGATAGCACAAGCACGGAACTTCTACTACAGCTGGGCATCCACAATACGCTCGAAGAGTTGATAGAGGCTCAACAGATCTCGCAACTCGAGAGACTAACCAGGACACGAACGGGCAGGAGCATCCTGGACAAACTGGAGATAGCCTATCACAAACAGCACGGCGACAAGACATCTCTCCCAAACTCGATCAGAGAAAAGCTCCAGGTGGCTAGCCTACCTAAGAACATGCATCCCGAACTCAATCAGGGTCGAAGAGAGAGTAGAGCCAGGTCTTTACTACAAGCATTCGGTAGGGACAAGGAAGCGCTGTTTGTAGACGCAGCAGAATACGCGGATCGACGTGCATTCGCAGTGGCAATCCTCAACACTGATAAACAATTGGTCAGCTCGTGTAGTGTACGCGGAAAAAACCCTGAGGCAGCGGAAGAAGTGGCGATCGCCCTAGCCATCGTTTGCCCCGGTTGCAGGTATATAATAAGTGACTCGCAGGCGGTGGTCAGAAATTATGCACAAGGCAGAATTTCACCAGAGGCCGCGGCTATCCTCAAAGCGAACGCGAATTTTATCGCCTCTGAAGAGACGGAGGAACGACACATTATATGATTCCCGGCTCATACGTCCCCCCACACCCCCGTACCCAACCTCAATGGAGAGGTCCATCGCGTAGCGCGAGGTCTCACGTTCCGCGCTCGTGTAGAAAGGTCCTCTCCAGGGGATGCAAATCCAGAGGAGGGCTGGACAGAGAGAGACAGAATGACTAGATACTGTGACATTACAAAATTTTATCAAAAATCCAGGTGTATTTATCCACCCCCAAGCCCCAAACTCGACAGGGCCCAATCGGTAGATTGGAGGCAATTACAAACCCAGAGCTTCCCCAACCCCGTTCACCTCAGGAGGGTATACCCAGACGTCTATTCAGACGATAACTGCAAATTATGCGGCTGGACTCACGCATCTCTTAGGCACATTCTCTGGGAATGCGCGGTTATAGGCGAAGAACATGCAGTCTCCCCAGATGAAGCGGCGGCGCGGTGGACGGCCGCGCTGCGCAGCTCAAACCTGCAAGATCAACTGTGGGCCATCCAGCAAGCCCGTGAGGCGGCGAGGAGACAGGGTCTCCGGTCCTCCTCGGGGGCGGCCTAGGCCCAGGCCACGAATTTGCCGGAGTTCTGAATAAAGTTCTTACCACCACCAACCACCCAGAGCGCTTCGTTGATAGCATGCAAAGCATGGTGTATCCTTCACCAGGCCTACCATCCCTGCCCTTCGGCTGTGTAAGCTGCGGCGAAATTGCCATCACTGTAACACATGCGCCTTCGAGCCTGAATTATAGACTCGCCGTATCACTGGTAAATATTTTGACACACTAGCCCGGGAAATAACCGAGTAAGCGGCAGTTGCTCGCAGAGATGACCAATGCAGTAGCGTGGTAGTGCACTTACAAACACAGAGCTCATCCATCCTACTAGTGCACGCTTCTATAATGGCAAGTGACTTGGCTTCAGTTTTTGCTTTCTGTTTCTTGTAGGTTTTATGTTCTTTTAGGGGCGCAGCACCTTAGGGTCTCGGCGTGTCGGCATGCATCGCGCATTGTCGTCTGCTACATTTTCTTGAGCGCAAGGGAGGGCGTCACCGCCTGAGCGCTCACCGTGTGGCGAGAGAGAGCGCACGGCGCGCGTTGACTGTAGACGAGAAAATTTGGCCCGGGGGCGCTGCTGCGCCTTTCAGAACAAGGCCCCCTTTTTCGGAAATCTCGTTACGCGGTCGCGTACGGCGCTCTGCCAGCCGTTTGTTTACATTGCGGCTGCATGCATTCTGTCTCGCTGCACGCGCGCGCGTGCTTTCTCTCTCTCTCTCCCCCTCTCGTTTTATGCTCGTGCTACGCGTGCGCTCTTTAAGGGGCTCGTGCGCGCGTTCTCCTCTCGCGCTGTGCTGAGCAGCAGTGCGTGTGCTCTCGCTCGCGGTGCTCACGTGAGCGTATTTCCACGCTGACCTCGCGCTGGGCTTGCTTTAGCCTTATATTGAACTGCGGGTGGGGGTCTCGCGGGGCCGGTGGAGATGGTGTAGGGCACGTTTGTCAAGAGACTGGCCAAGAAGCCACCCTTCTGGCGATGGTAATGCCCAGATGGTCGAGAAAATGAAAGTGTGATACAAATGGCCATGCTTTTAGAATGGTGAGAAGAAATGGCTCCATGATCGCGCGGAACATTTATGACGAGAACTTCTGCGAAGTCGGTATCGAAATAAACGCAAAAAAGTTGAATTAGTCACCCTGCTTCAAAACTTGTGTGAATATGAGAGAGGTGTTTATAAATGACACAACCAGCATGGAGTAATTCATGCCAACCCAAGTTTGGCACGACAACCACCCGAAAACGCATATTAAGCTCGGCTTCTTGGTGAACCATTTTTGGGGCGAACTGCGCAAGGGCAGAGGATGAAACATGACATCGAGAGCAAGGACAACAATGGAGCGAAGACGATAGGAAAAGCGCTTCGTTCCTTTGTTGTCCTTGTTCTCGTCGCACTGTTTTGTTCTCTGCTATAATTATGAACCGACTACTCCTCATCAAGCTGTTGGCAATGCACAAAGGCACCAAAATGCAAAGGTGGCTTCGTTCATACCTGAATGGGAGCGCCTTCCCGGTAGCCACAGATCCATCAGGCACTCTACTTGCTCTCAGATGTTCTGCACTCTGTTGCTGTCTACATGAGTACGGTTTCGCTCTTTTTTTTTCAAGAGGAGCCCTGATCAGCTCCCTCGAAGGACATTTTTGAGAACTGCAGGCGACGCTGATCATACTTAGGACTGTGCAGCGCTCACAAAAAGGGACAAGGGACAGAAGAAGTACACAGGACAAACGCTGATTCTCAACTGAATTTTTATTCCGGAAAACATAAAAAAGTAAACAAGAACAAAAAATATTAAACATGTCACGTGACTTGTGCTCCAGACGCAAAACGAAAAGAATATTCATGGCTGTTACCCCTTAACATAGCATTGTGTACTTCTTCTGTTCCTTGTCCCTTTTTGTGAGCGCTGCACAGTCCTAAGTATAAATCATTACCAACTCGCTCAATTGTCTATTCTAAGACGCTAATCACTTAGACCGGTACATCGCTTTTGTGCCCCCGAATTGTCGGATATAACTGCCTTCATATTCAAGCAGCCAGAGGACGAGAGCTTATAGCAGCTGTTAGTGGCCGCTTGCCAGCCTTTAGGCCACAGTGACTGCCATTATGTAATAGTGGCTAATAAAGGCGCGGTAGCTAGTCTGTTCTGCGGCATCCAGTGAGGTTTCGGGAAGGTTAAGAAATAAAAAAACTGACAGGCACCCGTTTGCAGCGCTAAACTACTAGGAAATTCATACGGATTTCGAAGGAAGATGGCTTCTCAGCTCACTAAGGATACGATCCGTCCTTGCCCTTCGTCAAAGTTGTGGATTTGCTTATTAGCGCAAATAAGGGCTATTACAGCGAAAGCTGTTACGAAATCACAACAAGGGCCGTTTTTGACGCCATAGTTGACCGCCGCCGCCGGTGTCCGTAACCACTATCGCGCGAAATAAGAAAAAAAAACTAAAAAGGAAACAATATCCGGTATGGAACGAGGTTCGAACCTGGACCCTCTGTGTGGGAGCCCGGTATTCTCCCTCAGAGCCATGCCGCCGCTGGGAACTGTTTTGCAAAAAGACCCTATACAGGCTTCATGTCGGGAAGGAACCACATTAGCATATATAATGTAGTGTGGTAGAGCAGTAAAATAACAACCAGGCGTGACACAACACGAATTCTGTAAACAGGCGTTACACAATGCGAAATGCGCAACGAGTAGGTTGTTGCGTGCTTCCAACCCATTACAAAGGACTTTGCTATAATTCATCTTCATCAGCCACAGCATCAACAAAGTGCACATAGTGTCTCACAGGTTATAATTCTTCATCTTCATCAGCCACAGAATCCACAAAGCGCTCATAATGCCTCACAGCTGTTTAGCGGGTACCACGGATCCCCCCAGAATGACAAAAAATTGCATAATGGTGATTCCCTACCTCACAAAAATTATGATGATTTATAGCGTAGTGGGTTCCTCGCAAGCGCACTTCTATTGGTTACCAAAGAAGCCCAAAAGGCTCCCATGATCCATTTACACAGGGTCTCAATAAGGTAATTCCCCCTCTCTATCTCTTTCTCACGTTAGCGTATGTTATAGAGCGTGGTGGGAGAGTGAAATAACGACTGGACGTCGCAGAAGGCGAATTGCATAACTAGTGGGTATTTTAGAGCTTCCAGCACATTACATATGCCTCAGCCATAATTCATGAACAACAACCGTCAGACCAACAAAATGCACGTAATGCCTAACAGATGGTACCTCGATCTCCGCAGAAGGACGAATAATGTCATGGCGGGTGCGTGCCACCTTCACAAAAATTATGGTTTGTGGCCTAGTGGGTACGTTGCCAGTGTACTTGTATATTCCACAAGAGAGTTTATGACGTGCTCTAGAAATACCGCTCTTCTAGCTTTGGCTGTGACTGTACTGCGCTTTCCGCGCAGGCCTGGCGTTTTTTACAACGAAAGCTGTTGTGAGATCATTTCAGCGGCCGTTTTTGGCGCCGTAGTTGTCCGCCGCCGCCGCCGCCGTCGCCGCCGGTGTCCGTAACCACTATTGCTCGAAATAAGAAAAAAACGAAATTTGGAAAAGTTCCAGGATGGAACGAGGTTCGAACCTGGGACCTCTGCGTGGGAGCCGAGTGTTGAACCTCTGAGCCATGCCGGTGCTTGAAACTGCTTTGCAAAAAGTCCGTATACAGGCTTCATGTCGGGAAGGAACCACATTAACATATGCAATATTGCATGGTAGATTAGTAAAATAAGCACCAAGCGTCGCACAATGAGAATTCTGTAACCAGGCGTCACACAATGCGAATTGCGCAACGAGTAGGTTGTTTAATGCTTCCAACCCATTACAAAAGGCTCCGCCATAATTCTTCATCGTCATCAGGCACAGCATCAACAAAGTGCGCATAATGCCTTACATGCGTTTAGCAAATACTACGGCTCTCCGTAGAATGACGAAAAATGGCATAGTGCCTGCTTCCCTACTTCTCAAAAATCACAATTATTTATAGCGTAGTGAGTTCCTCGCAAGTGCACTTGTATTGGTTGCCAAGGAAGCCCATAAGCGCATGATCAATTTCCTCGGGGTCTCAATAAAGTTCTTCGCCCCCCCCCCTCTCTCTCCCACGTCAACGTATGTTATACAGCATGGCGGGAGAGGGAAATAGCGACCGGGCGTCACCCAATGCAAATTGCATAACTGATGGGCCGTTTAAAGCTTCCAACCCATTACAAAGGGCTGAGCCATAATTCTTCATCGTCATCAGTCGTCGCTTCAACAAAGTGCACATAATGCCTTACATACGTGTAGCTGGTGCCTCGCTTCTCCGCCAAATGAAGAATATTGGCTTAGTAGGTGCTTCCCAACTTCACAAAAATTGTGATTTATGGCGTAGTGGGTACCATCCTAGTGTACTTCTATTAGTAGCCCCAAGAGAGCATACAACGGGCTCTAGATACGCCGCTCTTCCAGCTTTCGCTGTCGCTGTGCTGCGGTTTCAGCGCAGGCCTGTCGTTTTTATTAATCCTTGTGTAGTGAGGAAGAGAAAGAAGAGCTTCCGCGTCTGTTGTTGCTGTGCACGCGATCTACCTTCGGCTTCTGTCGGTGCTATACCTCGACTGTTTAAGACGTCGCCGTCGCACAATAAATCGTCGTACGACATCTGGTGGAGGTTGCTGGAATCCCTGGCCTCAACCTGGAACTTCGCAACCGAACGTTACCAGCTGTTCCAAGCACTATGACCGACGCTGTTGATAACCAGCCTGAAGCCGCCGCCCCTCCCACCAGCTGCGGCGCCGTCCAGCGGCAACGCGACCCTCCAGTCTTTAGCGCAGCAGGTGAGACTGACGCAGAAGACTGGCTTTCCATCTATGAGCGCGTCAGCGAGCACAACAAATGGGATGACCCGGCCAAACTACGTGCGGTCATCTTCTATCTCGCTGACGTTGCGAACCTCTGGTTCCACAATCATGAGCGTCAATTACAGACCTGGTCCGCTTTCAAGACAGCATTCACGGAAGTCTTCGGCCGCCCCACCTTGAGAAAGCTCCGCGCTGAGCAACGTCTACGCCAGCGCGCTCAACTGCCTGGTGAGACGTACACCAGCTACATAGAGGATGTCGTGGACCTTTGTGCCCGCGTCGATTCCTCGATGAGCGAAGAGGACCAAGTGAAGCATGTCCTCAAAGGCATCGAAGACGACGCATTCCAGATGCTTCTTGCGCGAAACCCTACTTCTGTCGCGGCCATCGTCACCCTTTGCCAGAGCTTCGATGAGTTGCGTCGACAAAGGGTCCTTGCGCGCAGCGCTGTTGCACCTGCCAACTCGCTCTCGGGTCTCACGCTTGCCGCCAACCCGGCGTCCGATATATCCCTCTCCGGCAAGATTAAGGACTTCATTCGTGAAGAGGTGGCGCGCCAACTGTCCATGCTTCCGCTAGGAGATCGCCCTGTACAGCCTGCCACACCTTTGGCTGATCCCATCAGAAGGGCCATTCGCGAGGAGCTTGCCGAGTCGCTACCTTTGGCTCAACCATTCGCTCCCGTAGCTGCACCTCTGACTTATGCTGCAGTCGCAGCGCGACCTGCGCATCAAACCGTCGCATTTCCTGCCGCGATGCGACCACGAACATCTCCCCCTCCTTTGTCGCCCCAAGTTCCACCTCGAAGCCATTTTCAGAACCCCTGGCGCACACGGGACAACCGACCCATATGCTTCGCTTGCGGTTTCGCCGGCCACGTCGCACGCTTCTGCAATCGTCGCATGCCTTCTGCTCATCCAACTGTTGCAGTACCTGGATACGGCTACTCGAATGATGATACCGCTAATGCCATGCGTTCCAACCCAGACTTTTCGCCGCTACCGCGACGTCCTTTCGCCAACCATCGATCACCCTCCCCACGTCGTCGCTCGCCTTCGCCCTTACGTCGTCGCCAGTCGCCCAGCGAGGGAAACTAGCTGCTGCAGTTCCGCAGGCACGAACTGCAAGCTTCGCGACTTCTACAAGGCCTGCACAGTCGCCGCGCAATTTATTGGACGTTATAGTTGAAGGAACTGCCGCAATAGCGCTTATTGATACTGGGGCTGCCGTTTCTGTCATCGACGAGAAGCTTTGTAGAAAACTGCATAAGGTCACCACGCCGCTATCTGGCATGCTACTGCGCACTGCAAGTACACAGCATGTAGCACCGCATGCTGCGTGCACCGCGAGAGTGGTCATTGACGGCGCTGTATACGTTGTCGAACTTTTCGTGCTCTCTTCATGCTCCCATGAACTCATCCTCGGTTGGGATTTCTTGTCGCAACATCGGGCCATCATAGACTGTGCCAGAGCCGAAGTGGCGCTTTTCCCATTCTCTGGATTCGTACTGCCCGACCCTTCTGCAACTAAAGCCGCAAAGCTCACTGTTGTATCCAACACGGAAGTACCGCCCGAAATGTCGGTCCTTGTGCCCGTATCTTGCTCCGCCGCGACCGACGCCACCGTACTCTTTACGCCGTCGCCTATTTTTCTGCGTCGGAAGGCTCTACCTCTCCCGTTTGCCGTTCTTGCCACTGAATCCGGATTATCATCTATGCTTGTCGGCAATCCGTTTAAGCACCCCGTAACCTTACTGCGCGGAGAATCACTAGGTCGTGTTCAGCCCATTGACCCAATTCACATCCTTGAGACTTCTGACGACACGCCCTGTTATCAGCTCGACGCCCTTACTTCCTCCGAGCATTGCACCTCACCATCACTGTCTTCGCCGTCGTCAGACGTTCTTGAAGCCGCCTTGGACGCCGATCTGCCGGATTCATACCGCCGCCAAGTCCTCACCCTGCTTCAAAAGTTTCGGTCATCGTTTGATTGCGACCAACCATCCTTGGGACGTGCGGCGAGCATCACTCACAGCATCCACACTGGTTCCCACTCTCCATTACGCCAGCGCCCATACCGCGTGTCGGCAGCGGAACGACGGGTAATTAGCGAGCAAGTCGACGATATGCTGCAGCGTGGCGTCATTCGCCCCTCCCACAGTCCTTGGGCGTCTCCTGTGGTGCTAGTACGCAAGAAGGACGGGTCAATCCGCTTCTGTGTGGATTATCGTCGGCTGAATAAGATCACTCGCAAAGATGTCTATCCGCTGCCTCGGATAGATGATGCCCTCGACTGTTTGCAAGGCGCAGAGTACTTCTCGTCTCTGGATCTTCGCTCGGGCTATTGGCAAGTGCCCATGGCTGAGAATGACTGCGAAAAGACAGCTTTCGTCACACCTGACGGTTTGTACGAGTTTACCGTCATGCCTTTCGGCCTGTGCAACGCGCCCGCAACCTTCGAGCGTATGATGGATACAATCCTTCGCAACTACAAGTGGAAAACATGCCTCTGTTATCTTGATGACATCGTCGTGTTTTCGGCCGATTTTCCAACGCACCTCATTCGCTTGGGTGAGATACTTACCTGCCTCTCCTCTGCCGGCCTCCAACTGAACATCAAAAAGTGCCGTTTTGCTGCCCGTCAGTTAACAATATTAGGGCACGTTGTATCAAAGGATGGTGTTCTTCCTGATCCCGCCAAGCTTCGTGCGGTCGCAGAGTTCCCCAAGCCCACTACTCTTAAGGCACTCCGCAGCTTCATAGGGCTCTGCTCTTATTTTCGGCGTTTTGTACGCAATTTTGCAAGCATCATCGCGCCACTGACCAATTTGCTTACCGCAAGCAACGGCATCTCCGCGTGGTCAACCTCGTGTGACGAAGCCTTCGAGCAACTACGTCGCCTACTAATTTCTCCACCGATCCTTCGTCATTACGATCCCAAAGCCCCTACAGAAATACACACGGACGCCAGCGGCATCGGACTTGGTGCAGTCCTAGCGCAACGGAAAGACGGCTACGACGAGTACGTTGTGGCGTATGCCAGTCGCACTTTAACGAAGGCGGAAAGAAACTACTCCGTCACAGAAAAGGAATGCTTAGCCATCATTTGGGCTCTCGTCAAATTTCGTCCATACCTCTACGGTCGCCCTTTCGACGTTGTTACCGACCACCACGCCCTTTGCTGGCTGTCCTCGTTAAAAGATCCATCAGGACGGCTCGGGCGTTGGGCGCTTCGCTTACAAGAACACGACATCCGCGTTGTCTACCGATCGGGCAGGAAGCACTCTGACGCCGATGCGCTTTCCCGATCGCCGATACCTGTCGACGTGGCCTCCGCATCAATGTCTTTTGCATCCGTGTCCCCCATCAACGTCGCTAACATGCCCGTCGAGCAGCGAAAGGATCCATCCCTTTCAGCTATAATAAACTTCCTCGACGACCCAAACACTACACCCTCTTCTCGAACACTTCGTCGCCAAGCCGCTCACTTTGCTGTGCATGACCGCATCCTTTACCGGCGAAACTATTTAACCGACGGTCGCAAGTGGCTACTCGTGATTCCCCGGCACATGCGTTCTGAAATATGCGAATATTTTCATGCTGCCCCTCATAACGGGCACGCCGGTGAGCTGAAGACGTATACTCGGCTACGACAACGCTTCTACTGGGCCGGAATGTATCGCTTCGTCCGCCAGTACGTTCGAGCTTGTACAGCATGTCAACGACGAAAAGTTCACCAGCGGCCTACTGGCGAGTTACAACCGCTGCCCTGTCCGGCTCGTCCCTTCGATCGCGTCGGCATAGACCTATATGGTCCTCTTCCCTGCAGCTCCTCGGGTAACCGATGGATAATTGTAGGAGTCGATCACCTCACGCGCTACGCCGAGACCGCAGCACTTCCAGCCGCTACTTCGCGCGAAGTCGCATTCTTCATTTTGCGGAACTTCGTTCTTCGACATGGAGCGCCACGTGAACTGCTCAGTGACAGAGGGCGCGTGTTCCTTTCCGAAGTAATACAAGCCCTTCTCGCTGCATGCAACATCGTCCACCACAAGTCTACAGCCTACCATCCGCAAACGAACGGCTTGACGGAGAGGTTCAACCGTACTCTCGGCGACATGTTGACTATGTACGTCGCCTCGGATCATAGCAACTGGGACACTGTTTTGCCGTTCGTAACATACGCGTATAACACTGCCACACAAACTACCACTGGCTTTTCGCCGTTCTTTCTACTATATGGACGAGAGCCCTCCTGCACATTGGATACATTGCTTCCGTACCGACCCGACACTTCCGAGTGCACAACGGTGTCTGAAGCGGCCAAATACGCAGAGGACTGTAGGCAGCTTGCGCGTACACTTACGACCGCCGCTCAAGGTCGCGAAAAGCTGCGGCATGACAACGAATTGTCTACACAAGATTTTGCGACCGGTTCACTCGGTTGGTTGTCGGTCCCACCTCACAGCCCTGGACTTTCAACGAAGTTTCTTCCTCGTTATGATGGCCCTTACCGTATAATCGACCGCACATCCTCTGTTAACTACGTCGTTGAACCTGTGACGCCATCCCACGACCTCAGACATCGCGGTCGTGACACGGTGCATGTCAGCCGACTCAAGCCATATTACGACCCTTTGATCCTACCTGCGCCGTAGTCGCCAGGATGGCTCCTTTTCAGTCCCGGGGCCATTGTAGTGAGGAAGAGAAAGAAGAGCTTCCGCGTCTGTTGTTGCTGTGCACGCGATCTACCTTCGGCTTCTGTCGGTGCTATACCTCGACTGTTTAAGACGTCGCCGTCGCACAATAAATCGTCGTACGACACTTGCAATGCTAAACTTGCTAACTGGCAGACATTTTAAATGCGAAGCATTTCTTAGCGAACCGTTGGCACTTTGAGCGTTTCTATCTATCTATCTATCTATCTATCTATCTATCTATCTATCTATCTATCTATCTATCTATCTAGCCGCCTACGTCTGGGTGCTCTGATGATCGCCTCCTCAACTTGGTGTAGACCGAAATTGTCATGGAAGGGTAAGAGGATTTTACAATTATGACCATCGGGTCATGACATGAATAAGTTGAAAATCCTGTCGAATACGTCGTGAGACCCTTTCCTTCAGACACGTGTGGCTCATACCCGTTTACCACTGGCCACGGTGTACGGGTATGCGCCACATGTGTTTGACAGTTTATATCTACCCAGGAACGGCGAGAACAGACACTAGTAATTTAAATGCGAGAGCGTTAAGAAAAACCGACATCGGGAGCGTTGACCCGACGACTGCAAGGAATAAAAATTAAAATCCCAGCAGGAACTGTACCCAATCATTCTGCGTGACACAGAGCCACGCCTGGTCTATAAATTGGTTTGGCAAAAACAGTCTATCCAGGTGTAATGTCGGTACAACGTCAATTGTGGTTGCGGTGCTGGCTATCTAATTCCACTACGATCGTTAATTCGGTCATATTTGGCCGCAACCGAGTTAATTCGGACGAACCTCGGAACGCGAAGCGCTGCAAATATGCGATGCAAAGAGCGAAAACGGCACTCGCGGACGGCCGAAACAGCCGCTGTCTTTCAGAAATGCGCGGTCGTCATCTACAATCGCGTTGTTATACGTAATAGGGACCGGTTCACAGATACGTTTCGGATTAAGACTAGAGGTTCTTCAGCCACGTTCACATTTTGAACGAATTCGCAAATGACGAAAACTGCGGCTTTTGCAGTGCTCTTATGCAAAATAATAAATGAATTTGCGCATTCATCAAGAAAATGAAGGTGAAATGATGTTTATAGACATTTATTTATTCTTTTCGATAATTCGGCATTCGATAATTCAGTGTTCGGTTGGTTCGGAGGGTTTTTCCAGTGCCGTGAAATCCGAATTAACGAGCTTTTACTGTAATACGACGCTGCCAATATTATACGTTGACTGGCAACGGTATTCGCCCCGCCACGTTGGTCTAGTGGTTATGGCCCTCGACTGCTGACCCGAAGGTCGCGGGATCGAATCCCGGCCGCAGCCGCTGCATTTTCGATGCAGGCGAAAATGTTTGAGGCCCGTGTACTTAGATTTAGGTGCACGTTAAAGAACCCCAGGTGGTCGAAATTTCCGGAGCCCTCCACTACGGCGTCTCTCATAATCATATCGTGGTTTTGGGACGTTAAACCCCAGATATTATTATATATTGGCAACGGTATTCCATTGTTGCCGTCCTTACAAGGTGGCTGTCCAATATTCTATGTTGGTTGGGAATGATGGGCCTTTCTTGGCGTCTTTATACAATGGCGCTGCCAATATTGTATGTTGGCTGGGAATGATGGGCCTTTCTTGCCGTCCTTATGCGATGGCGCTGCCAATATTGTATGTTGGCTGGCCACGATGGTCCTTTGTTGCCGTCCTTGTACGATGGCAGTACCAATATTGTATTTCGGCTGGCTACGATGGACCATTGTTGGCATCCTTATAGGCTGGCTTGCCAACATTGGTTTTATAGTGGTTTGAATGGGCCATCATTGGGCCATCGTTTGCTAATGTATAAACAATATTGGGCCAATGTCCTGTGCTGCCTAGGACCCGATATGCCGAGACAGGAGCTCTGCGACGGGCAACAGCAGCTGAAGTGGCGCGATTTTTTATCGAAGCCATCGTTATAAGACACGGTGCTCCCGCAGTTATTGTCACCGACAGAGGAACTGCGTTCATGGCCGAGCTTTTGGACACCGTTTGGCGACTAAGTGGTACCGCCCACAGGGAGACAAGGCGTATCATCCACTGACCAACGGGTTGACTGAACGCCTCAACAGGACCCTGGCTAACATGATAAGCATGTACGTAGATGTAGAGCACAAGACTTCGGACGACATGCTACCCTGCGTCACATTCGCGTACAACACGGCCCGTCAAGAGACCACTCGGAAGACACCCTGAAGTCTCGTTTACGGCCGTGAAGTTACAACTACGTTAGACGCAGTGATCCCTCATGAAAATGATGGCAAAGAGACGGCCGCTGAAGAATTAACGCAGCGAACAGAAGAAGCACGGCAACTTGCCCGGTTGCGAATCACCGAACAGGACTATGAAGCCAGGTACTGCAATCTCCGGCACAGACCCGTTACATACAACGTGGGCAACAAAGTGTGGATTTGGACACCTATTCGTCATCGTGGGCTCTCTGAAAACTTGTTGCGGGGATACTTCGGGCCTTACAAAGTCTTCGAACGCATCAGTGACGTCAGTTACGAGGTTGTTTCGGGCGGCCCTCAGCGTTGAAAGCGCCAAGGACATTCACCAGAAATCGTTCACGTGCTTCGGATGAAGCCATACTTTCACTTACTAACTGCGCCGTGTTTTTACCCTGCTTTCTGGACTTTCATCATTGGGACTGGATTGGATTGGACTGAATAAACTTTTATTTGGTCCTCCAAAACACAGATCAACGTGTCGCGGGTCGCTCCCACGTGGGGGCCGAGAGGCCGAGCCCCTCAGCCGCCTCGCGGGCTAGGTGGACAGCCCAGAGTTGTTCTACCAAGGTTCATCATTGGGACGATGTTTTTTTTAAGAAGAAATAATTGCGCGCGTATGTGCCTGTAGCGTCGACAATGAAGCAGCGCGAGGACTCTGGCCCCAGTGCAGGGACGAAGAAGACGTTGTTGTCATTTCAGCTACTGAAAAAGCGTATTTGTTGGTCGTTCTCCTTTTGATCGTCGATCCCGCGTCGTTACAATATGTACTCCTGATACAGGCGTCATATCAGAATGACGTCTGTAGTTTCAGTATTGATTCCGCTTTTATAGCAGTCTAATAAACATTACATTTGTATTAGTGTGATTCAGCAATCTATATTGAAGCATGTTATGTATCATATTCCCATAATTGCACCATAAAGTTCACTTAGTTTCGATAATACTGACGTATGTACTCTAAGGTATGGCCTAACGTTACGTCGCAGCATGTTACCCTTTAAACGACAGTGTTATTGTTGTCAACGTGCCTGGTAACCCCGCGATGTGCACACAGCTACTACACTCGCAAAAACACGTCCATCCACCTCGTAACGCTTGGCTCAAAGCCATAAACTACAGCATAGAAGTACTCGCTGACTGCTTCGCATGAAGCCAATTCCCACAAGGCGTGAAATATTAAAAAAAAATCGGTTGCTGCTCTTCTAGTTCCTTTTATATGCAGCCTTCTTGCTTCGAACACTGCAGCATTTCCACATGCACGATGATGCAAAAACTCCTATCTATGCTGACAAAGCTGTATTATGGATACCTCAGATTCTTCGTTTAGTTGCTCAATTATTAATCTCACAGTTTAGAGCAACTTTTGTAAGTGTCCTTTTCATAGGACACCAGCGCTGAAAGTGTTAAGCCATGGTCATCAGTGAACATCAACAGTGAACAGTCCTGTTTTTAAAAACTGCAACAGAGCCGATGGTATTCTTTACCCATCTCGTTGTACATGGGAATCGAAACACTGCTAATAAGATATGTGTGGTTCTCTCATCTTGTAACGTAGGCATTCGAACCAAATGTCAACCCATATTTCTAGCACTACGTAAGCGTACCCGCAGTAACTGCTGCTTTTCTTGCCGATGTGGCACAGATTGTGACCGATCAAAGGGAGATCATGATGCAGTGTCTCAGTGCGACACGAATATTTAAGCGAAGTGTTGACTTCAAGAAGAAATTGAAGTTCATTGAAGTTCATTGTTGAAGTTCATTGTTACAGACACCTTTGTGCATTGACTGGTCCGCCAGAAATCCTTCCCCCAGGGGTCACCGCTTGTACCGGAGAACTAAGCCCCGCATCTTTGGGGAAGGGGCTTATGCACCTGTAGTCTCGCGAGCGAGGTGGCCTCTTGCCGTGCCTTACGCGGAAGCCCGACGGGGGACTCGCGGTCACCCCTTCATGCGAGGAGGCCTCAACGACAGAGCCGCTGGAAAGGTTCCCGTCGAACCAGGGCCTCTGTTCACCTTTACACAGACAAAATTGTTTACGGCGCTTGAGCCAATAGCGGTCAAATCTTCCGAAGTAAACAACACCTTCGGATTCAACCTCTTCGCCGGCAGTTGTCGGGATCATGTCGCCGAAGCGTGGAACTAGTACGTTGGCATGGCGTGGTGCAGTTCTGGCCCCCATTGGACATCGATCTCCAGCATGCTTGCCACCAGATATTTCGAGATGACCGCTTTTCCCTTACAGGTAAGTGGAGCACTGAGACGGCAAGACACCGCATTGGCGGGAGCTGCTGTCACCACTTCGCTAGTACCTCAGTGTTGGCGAACGCGGGGCTATAAAGGCCAAAGGCGTTTGTACCAAAATGTGAAATATAAAGTGGAGTGTTGGATGATCTGGTTCCTCTTCTATGTAAATAAACCTATGTTATTGTAAGAACGCGTTCTTCTCACTGGAATACATCGGCTATGTTGACGAAGGCTAGGGCCAGGTACCGTATCTAGATCCGTCGACTACCATCCCTTGCACTGGGCGCATCAAAAACGACAGTGTAAACATCTATATCGACCATAGGGTGGCTCTGGCGCGCAAGTACGTGCCACAAGAATCCGAACAGGAGAAGACAACGACGACCCGCTAAGCACAACATGGCTGCTCCTGTTTTATACTCAAGTTTCAAGGTTCATCACAAGCACTATCATCATCATTCATACTCTCGACTTCCTCGCTAGAAGGGGGCCGGGTAGCGTGCTAGTACGTGCCACAAAAATCCGAACAGGAGAAGATGACGACGACGCGCCAAGCACAAGATAGCGGCGCCTGTTCCTGTTCGCGTCTGAGAAAGTGGCATCTGAAATATATAATTTGTGGACTCCCAGAATCGACGTCTGTCTGCCGGTTTCCAGGGACTTGACATTTATACGCCGGGTGCTATTTGTAGCTTACGAGCAGTGTTTATGTTACCCACGTTCTCAAAACCAAGTTTTCATTTGCGTTTATGTTATCTTACCCAGATATGGGCTATGAAATGTGGATAGTGAGTTTTTGCCACGGCACAAATGTTCAACCAATGGTTACGGTTAAAGAACTCAGTAGCAGACGACGCGTAGGAACAACATGACGAACTGTGTTTTGAGGGAGACACACTGGCAAATATGCGAGTAAGGTGTGTTTATGTATTGGCTAGGCGGCTCTTGGGTAATATTTTGGTATGACCCTTTCTGCTACGGTTTCCTTTATGGTGAACTACACGCAAAAATCGCGATAATAAGCAGTAATACTCCTTACACAACATTAATAGATGAAAATAAGAATACCCGTACAACAATCGCCTAGCTAAAACCCGCATAACCAGAAGCGCCAGCACAACGCACTGTGATGAGCAAGGGGTTTATTCAGTGGGCGCAGGTCATCCACCACACACATGATGAGCCAGTCGACATGAACAAACCATTTATATGAACGAGGAGAACAAGGATGCACAAATGGACACCAACAAGACGGACCGTTAAAGGGATATAAAAAACGCGCAAAGTTCGGTAACAGTAGACGCAGTATTAACAGTCAAAGGGCACAACACCCACCCCACCAAGTTCTCGAAGACAGCACTCACGCGCAGGGGCGTAGCCAGAAATTTTTTTCGGGGGGGGGGGTGGTTTAACCATACTTTATGTATATTCGTACGTGCGTTTTTATGTGTGTGTGTATATATACGCAAGCAAAACTGAAAAATTTCGGGGGGGGGGGAATCGAACCCTCTTAAACACCCCCCCCCCCTTGGCTACGCCTGTGCTCACGCGTTGCAATGTTGCAATGACCGTAGCACCGTTGCATCATCGTTGCAATGACCGTAGCACCGGGCAAAGCAGCGTCGAGTCCGCCGTGGTGGCGTTGATAGTGTGCATGCGCCTTGTGTGGCTCGCCGCCTCGAGCTCGAAGATGCTGTGCCGCACCATGACGCTTTGCTGGCGACCAGGCTACGCTCGACAGGGCGAGCGCCGAGAGCACGAGGTCCAAAATCCCCGACGATAATCTAAACCGGCAGCGCACAATTCCACGATCCAATCTTATTGTTATTTTCCCAGTTGCACGCTCACGTTTTGCCCCTATGGCGAACCCATAATACTTCCCCCTCCACTGTTTAAGAAGGTTGCACTCACTTCGGCTGTAGCTGTTCAAGGAGTCCACAGAGCGTGCAACTTCACGATGCGTAGATGCCGAAGGACATATAGGTGACGTTAGCTTGACACTACTCGAAGTCCGTTGTCAGCTCACAATCCACAAGCGCAAAGAAGACCCAAAGTTGCAGCAGCACGGTAGGAAGGGATGTCCAACAATCTCGCCGACACCTAAGCAGCACGGACATACACTTTGAAAGATTTAGATCATTACACAGGTGCAACAGTTCTGCACTACTAACACTATAGCACCGCTATGTTTGCAGCATCCGTCGGATGTTACTTTGAATCTTCTCTCTACGTTTCACTAAGAGGTGCGTAATTCACAGAAATGTCATGAGCCCATGCAAAAGTCAGGATTTATACAACTCGTCCGTTGCCATCATAACATGTCGGCATACCCAGGAGGGGCAAGCAAGCCTCACATAAATATACATCCAGTGGGAAAACAGGTCAGTTAAGAGCGTCTTTTTCGAGGACGTGCGCGTGCACAGACTGTACTTTGAGAGTGGCGACCGTGAGGTGACTGTTTGTGTTGTGGCACCAAATGAAGGTGGTAGCCCGGTCGAAGACAATGCCTAGATGCCTCTTTGTTAGCCGGGTCATGTCATCGACAAACTGTGTCGATACAGCGATTGACATGTGGGAACCAGAAGTGACATTTTGCTTTGGTGAGGTATAGGCCGTCGAGGCTGGTACCCTGGAAAATGCTACGTAGACCAACATCAGCAGATGACCCTTATCATATCCGAAGACTACCTGGGCGTATGTGGCCCTTCGTGACATATATATTGTTATGGCGTTTGCTTGCGCAAGGGAAAGCTGTGCCCTCTTACACGAGATACTTTTCTTGCGTATCTTCGTTCTCGTAAATGTGTGGTGGCTCGCAGTTCCACGTGCACACTTTTCAATTCTATTGAGGATGTGCGGTAGTGATGTGCTTCGTCCTGGCTTGGAGGACAGTGTCTACGGTGGACGTTGGAAATTCAGGCCACAATCTCAAGAGGTTGCAGTGTTCCTCACGCTCGAGTGGCCGTAAGGTGCCCATGTTTCCATTAACGAGGCGGTCGCCTACGCCGATGTTGGCCGTGATCATCTACGGCTTGCCGACGCGCAGGTAAATTGAGGCCGGCAGGCTGCCCATGTCGCTTGCGTTGATGTTGGTCACCTTGATCAAGGCATCCCTGTGTACCTGCCCATTCTTATAGCCAGTTATGTTATCACATGTGGAGTGATATACCACGTTGTCCGCAGCGTCGAGGCAACGTGCTTTATAGCGGTCGACGTCCACATTGCTGTAGTATAGCCGTACGCCGTCAGGGCACTTAGCGGCGGCTTCTTCGTGCGTCACGAAGCGGCTCTCAATCAATCTGAAGTCATCCTCGGTCAGCATGAGGCCATCGCCCAGCCTCATATGAAATGAAGAGAACACTGCGTTATTCTGGCGGACCACGCGGACGTCGTGCAATGAGTGCACGACGTGGTGAAACAACGCGTTCGCCGCCGACACCGCTTTTTGAACAGTTGCTCCTCCGTAAACTCCGACAATAAAGGCGTACTTGGGGCGCCTTTTTGTCACCCAACAATGATGTAAACTATCTCGCGGGCTTTCCTTGCGTTATCGCCGCGCGCCCGGTACTTCACAGTCACGAACGACGTGCGGCTATCAGCATGACATAGCGTTCGTGGTTGGAAAGTAGTCAGCGCACAGTTGTCGAGAAAGCAGAGGCAAGCAACCCAGATTATGATTGTTGTGTGGCAGAAAGACGCCGCACATACTCCCGTTTGCCTTAGAGTGTAGTACACCGGTGATAACAGGGGCGAAAATATAAATAAAAGTAACAAAAACATGAAAGTTCGGGGGGGTTGTAGTGCCAAACATAGGCGTGCGCAGGGTTCCTCATCAGGAGGCCCCCCCCCCCCTGATGAGGAACCCTGCGCACGCCTATGATGCCAAAACACCCGAAACCCCAATATGATGATGATAATGGGGGAATCCTGATCAGCTGTGACCACACGGGGTTCTTTAATGGGCGTTGTTACATTTCACCCCTTCATAATGCAGCCGCGCAGGAATCAACCAAGCGCTATCGTACTCACTAGTATGACGCCACAGCCGCTGTGCCACCAAGACTAGTGCAAAAGCTTTTTTTTTTTCTAATACAGCGCTACCACACTGCTACCACGTAAAGAAAAGGAAAGAGAAAGTTTGTTCAACATGGGAATTGAACCTAAGCCATTATGTCACAAGCTCAACTAAATATAGCACAGTGATGCGCGTCGTGGCAAGTACAGATATTCTTTTGTGCAATAACAGATTTTGGGCTGATAGCATACAAGTGTACTGTTTTCAACATAAGTACGTAGTAAAATAGAAGATTACTGGTGTAAAAAAAAATTACCTCTTGATTATTCGGTATTCGATTCGTATTCGAAGCTATCGATTCGTATTCGATTCGTATTCGAAAATTTTGATATTCGCACACCCCTACTGTGCAGTATATATCAGGCGGTAAGGTGATCCCCACTAGTACATATCAGGCGGTAAGGTAAGGTGATTTAAGAACTATGCGACGGGTGATCTCGAACAAAAATGATGGGCGTAACATTAACAGACGCGGAGAGAGCATGGGGCATTAGAAAACCAACTGGTGTAGCCGACATTCTAGCTGACGTAAAAAGGGTGTACCGATGCAGGCCGCATAATAATAGGAACATAACCAATGGCCAGGCAAAGGAATTGTGTGGATGCCAAGAGATGGAAAATATGTGAGGATATTCAAGAAAAAAAGCACCCTAGCGGATGTAAAATTAATTGCCCGCTATCAAGCTCCAAGAGCACTGTAAGGAATTCTTTTTTTTCGACTTGAAACAAAGGAGTTCTTGAATCAACGTCTCATTTTTATGAAAATCGATTTCAGAATGATTATTATAAAATTATGTACAAAATTATTTGTACAATGTAAGTGCTGTCAGTGCAGGCTACTCAAGCTTAAGACCGACCAGTAACAGCCATATTTCTATCTTCCACCTGAAAAACAGAAAAATTGCACGCTTAACACGTATCTTGCAATACGAGCCCAAAGGCATTCTTCTTTGTTCTACTTGCAGTTTTTCCACACCAGAGAACGTATATGGACAATGAAAACAACCAGAGTATCCAATAAACGCTGCGAGTACGACCATGTATGCATGATGAATGAAGGCACTGTTATATACAACAAAACCTGGGTGTCCGGTCAAGAAAAGTAGCGTTCTGTGTTTCTGCATTGAAATTGTATTCCGTCTAACTATTTTTCTCATTACCAGGCTTACCCTTCGGCTAGTGGGAAGATTTCATGCAGCGCACCCTGAACGCATGATTGTCACAAGCGTAGGTAAAGTAAATATATGTACTTTCTTCTCTGCCGATTAGCGTTAAAATTTTCCCGGACACCACGAAGTGACCGTCATCGTGATCTTTTTTTCCAACTTTAAGCGTATATAATCATGATTTCTGAGGTTTTATATGCAGAAAAAACTATAATATTATTAGGCACATTAAATGCCGCGGCTCATGATAAATTCCGACCGCCTGGGATTCTTCAACGCGCGCCTACATCTAAGTGCAGAGATGCTATCCACTTCACCCGCATCACAATTCGACAATCAGGGCCTATTGAAAAAAAAACGCTTTCAACAATACGTAATAACATTAAGATTCTACTATATGCTGCGAACCTGGACACGAACAGGACGATGAAACAGTCAACGACACTTCAGAAAAATCAGTGAAAAGCTCCCCCTCGCACCTTTAGTTTACGCTGACGATCGGGCTGCAAAGCGCACTTCAGTAACCCCATAGTTACCCTCGCTGATGGCGCAGCCCTACAAGAGGCTTAATAGGATCCTGAATCCCTTTTCTAAGTAATCATTCATTTATCTTAGTACAGGAGTTTGTTGCTTCGTGAATCGATCGCTGCGAAAATTCTTCGAATTCATCAAGAACGAGCGGAGTCACAAAAATTTTTCGCACGCTTTCAGCGTCTTCTCTCTTTTTTCGTCCCGACAAGCGCGCTGGAAGCTACATTGAGTGGGATAACGAAGGAGACAGAAGCTACGTGACGCGCGCATCGTTACGTTGCACTCGTCATCAAACGCTATCGCTCTCCCCGGCGCGATTCTCTTTGGCCCTGGTGTCGCTGATGTATAATTTTAATATATTATAGGGCACGGCACCTGGCACGATGCGGCACCCCGCGGCAAGAAGCTTATGTTATCTAAACGCCGCTTTAGGTTTATGCCAGCTATCGGCCAATAGCAGCAATTTCTTCTGTGACGAAACAACTGCTGTATGACAGCCCTCCGAAGAGCGTGAGCGTGAGAAACGTTTCATCGTGGACGGTAGAAAAGTGGCTGATGTGAGAAACGTGTATTTGCAGGCTTGACATTGCATAAGCTGTCGCATGACAGATATAGTTACTGATTGTTGAAACAGGCCTCGTTTTCCACCGCAGGAAACACAGTTATTATGATGAGTTGTGTAGCATTTCTTAAGTGCGCTCGGAATTTCCTGCTCAAGCTTACCTTGACATTAATTCTTATTTCAGTTGGGCGACATACCTTCACCGAAAGCTTGTTTTATGTGACCCAGAATGCTTCCTGCGGCATTATAATGGTCAAGGGACCAAGTGACCGTACGTCTTGCTTTTCTCTCTGTACCTCATTGTCGTTTTCACTGCATGTTTCCCAAAATTGCACGTACTCGTTGACGGTCAACTATTGCCCACTTGGGCGGATTTTTGCGTTAACACTTAAGTGGCTAAATCGTGCTTTCGAATCTTTTTTTGTCGAGAAAGAGAGCAAAATATGAAATTACGTGAAAAAAACGCACCACCTCCCGCTAAAGGGGACCATGAGGCGATGCGAAGCAGCGTTTCGGCATGTCGAGCCCGCGTTTCAGAGGGGGAAAGGAGAGGGGGAGGGGAGAGAGGGAGAGGTGGTAGGGGAGAGGGGACTGTAGAGTGAAATTAAAGAGGGGGAGAGAAAGTGGGGACTGGAGAGGAGGAGAAGGGGAGTGGAGAGGTGTGTCTAGAGGAGGTGTGTGGAGAGAGTTTGCGCATGTGCAGTAAGGGTGGTTACGCCGCACACCACCACCACCACCGGATTGAACTCCGCCATAAGATGCTTCGCATCTAGTAATTTCTTCGAGAGAGTCATTTCAGTGCAACAATGAGTGTTGGCTGCCAGTTGGTACATACTGAGTGTGAAACAGGGCGCCCAGATGGAACAGAAAGCGGAAAAAGCACACATACACAGTGCCGACTAACAACTGCGTTTATTATCACTAGACAAGCAATAAATATAAAACCATATGTGGTGCCACAGCACCAGCAAAGCGAAACGCCCCCACTATCAAGTTTTTCACTGGTACTCATGCACTCAACCCTCGAGGAAATAGATTTATTTTTTTGAAAGGCAGTCATTAGTCATACATAAATCCACTTTTTAGTCAACCCTGTGCATGTGTGCTTTTTAGGGGCGTAGCTCCTCTTAGTCTAACCTTGTCCCATGTCAGGCGTAACCGGCAGTATCTCCCGAACAGTATAATAGATGGCGCTGTCCCATAGAGATATATAAAAACATAAAAAATAAAAAATATAAATAAGAAAAATTAAAGCAAAAAGTGAAAATAAAAAATAAAAAACAAAAACATAAAAAACTGAAATACAAAAATAAAAAAAATATTAAACAAAAAGGAAAAACGGAAAAACAATCAAATCGGCGTATCGCTTTCATTACTGCTGGGCGAAACCGCTGAACATTTAACGGTGTGCACATGATTGCTTCAGGATGTTCGCCCAAGCTCTTCATTCACCCGTGGATATGCTGTATTTTTTTCGTTTTCTGTCCCGTCAAGGCGCGCTGTTTCACGCCCATTTCAGCGAGTTTTTTTTCTGTCCACCTAAATGCCCGATTGTTTTGTGTGTTTTATTTTTAATGCGAAGCTTTGCTTAGCGAATCCAAGGCGATTTGTCCATTTCTATCGATCTGTCTAGCCGCTTACGTTCAGGTACTCTTGTGGTCGCCTGCTTAACTTCGCATACATCAAAATTGGCATATAGCATAAAAGGAACGTAAGTGGAAGATCATGACATGAATAACCAAGGAAACCTCACGTACGTCATGACACCTATTTTTATGCGTTGGTCTAATGTTTTTAAGCTATTTTTAAGCGTTCGTCTACTCCTGAGGTATAGGTTAGCGAACGCTACTCATGATATACGCATGATCGCACCGTAGCGTGCACTACGTTTCTATAAAACTGGCGTGTGTGCTCCATCATGAGTGCTGACGTTACGTCGGATTATAAGATAACGTTAAGCGCCGATGTAATCCACATTCCACAAAAGAGGATGGTTGCGTCATCCTACCATCAGTACGATTTAAGTACAAATAGTATCGCTACCTCTGGGCACATGCGGAGGCGTAAGATGAGGCTATTAAAGCGGCTCTGCAACACTTTTTCAGCCTAGTCTGAAAACGCTGCCGATCGGTAGTCGAGTCTCCCGAGAACATGCGAGCCAAACATCATTGCGCAGCACGCGGCATGCGATTTACACTAAATTCTCAAAGTCAGCTAAAAATCGCTTCCTCTTCTCTCGATAAATGATGCTATTTACTCAAAATCACTGAGTCAGTGACTCAAGTTCCACGCCATTGGCTGATTTGAACATGGCGCGCTCGGTAGTTACTGGGGCCGCCGCGGGAGACCATCTATTGCCCACGCGCGCGCGCGATCGAATTGAAAGTACGCCCCACGTTCGAAAAAGAAAAAGTGCTCAAGGTTTCGAGGCGGGCGTGACTTACCTTCTTCCCCTGTGCCATCCCTCCCCGCTTAGATTCCAGCGCTTTCGATGGGCCGAGAGAAGAAAAGCAATTACAGCGTCCGCCAGCTCTTTCTAACTCCGCTCGTACTGGACAGATTCTAATAACTCCTTGCGGCGCTGAATTCGTCAGGCAATAAGCTGCTTTCATGAAGCCATTCCATGGCTACTTGTGTTGAATCTACCGCGGGAAAACGTTGGCGGGAAACGCCATGCCGCGCACAATACGCGCGAAGAAGCGGGCGTAAGGCGGGGCTGCTCGAGAGCACGCAATAAAGAAGGAAGAAGTGTTCAACCAGGGCAACACGGGTGTCGGCCTTTTCTCTGTCGCTACATTATTGGTGCCGAAACCCGGGAGAAGGCCGACATCCCCTGCACCGATGCCGTACCGAGGATGAACAATTTACGCAGACATCGAGGCGTCCTTCGCTCTGCCACTACCCGACTCCTGTCCGAGGCCACCGAGATTCTCCTGCAAGGCACAGTACCGTCTTCCGCCGACTTGCAGGAATTCATCGACGGGCTTCGCGACAAAGACACAGCTCTTGCCGAACTGGACAAGCAGATCGCCGACGCCCTTGACGGTGAGGAGTTCGACGAGGAAATTCTGGGCGCTCTGGATTACCATGAGAAGATCGTGAAAGCCATCAGCAGGCTTCGGTCCGCGATGAACGCGCGTGCAGCGGTTGGTTCTACCGTCACCGAAACCAACCAGCCGAGGCATGCGGTTACAACTGACGGAGCCAGCAGCTCCATGGGAGCTGCCCATTCGGAGGCCATCGGTCAAGACCTCGCCGATCCCACTAGACCACGAGCACCGGGTTTGCGAGTCGCCTTGCCGAAACTTCAAGTGCCCGTCTTCAGCGGCGAGAACCGTGAGTGGCAGGGGTTCTGGGAGCACTACGAGGCGACCATTCACACGCACCCCGATCTCACCTGTATCGAGAAGTTCAAGTACTTGAAGACGTACTTGGCCGGCGCTGCGAAGCGGGCCATTGAAGGAATAAGCCTTACAGAAGCGAATTACAACATCGCCGTCAAGGTGCTCACCGAAGGGTTCGGGCGAAAGGATCTTCTCATCGACGACCACATCGACAGCCTCCTTGCCATCGAACCAATCGAGACATCGTCGCAAGTAGCAAGGCTGCGTGACCTGTACGAACAAATAGAGTTCAGGACCGGCTGTTTGGAAAGTCTTGGCATGCCGTCTTCAGAGTACGCGGTTGTTTTGCACCGGGTGCTGATGCGCTCATTGCCAGAGGACCTGGCGATCCAGTACCGAAAACGCAAAAAGACCGGCGCAGACGTCGCGGACTCTGCGGTCCAATCGAGAGACGAGCAAGTCAAGGCGATCTTGAAGTTCCTTCAAGTGGAAGTCGAACGTAGAGAGGACAGTCGAGCGTCACGCGAGAAAGCCACTTCAGGGAGACCATTGAAGAACCGCAAGGCTGCGGACACTTCATCACCGCCACATCTACCGTCCGCTCTAGCCCAGACAGCACGGTCATCATCGCCAGGTGCCACTTCAAGGCCTGCACAGACAATATGTCCCCTGTGCGGCATATCAGGCCACCTGACGCGTAATTGCCGGGTCGCCCTATCCGCAGAAGAAAAACACTAGCGCCTTTCCAGCAATAGCTGCTGCTTCAGGTGCGGGAAGAAAGGGCACATTGCTCGCAGTTGCCGAACCGCAGCCTGGCTTAAGTGCGACTGGTGCTCAGGACGCCATATTTCTGCTCTTTGCGACATCTGGGGCCGACGAGGATTCGACAGTCCACAATCGACTGGAGCTGAAACCCGAAAGGCGGCCACACAGCGAGAAGAGCACGTAACAACGGCTCCTGCTAGCAGCATGCGTTCGTCGTCGGTGTTGCTACAAACAGCCACAGTGTGGGCATCCGGAACCCGTGGCTGTGTGCCGGTGCGACTGCTGCTTGACACCGGCAGCCAACGAACGTTCATCCGAAAAGACTTGTCGCAGCAGCTTTGCCTGCCTTCCACTGGATATGAAGAGATGGATGTCTATACATTCGGCGGGTCAAAGCACCCACGACATTACCAGTGCCGAAGGGTGAACGTCACGCTCTGTGGACGTATTGAGCCAATCGTCGTCGATGTTGAAGCTCTGGAGGTACCAGAGGTCAGCACCGTAAAGGATCCAGCTTTAGAGCCAAACGTCATCAATATGATGCGTGACCGCAATTTGACCTTGGCTGACGAAGTTCAAGGGCACCAACCTCGAGACTCTACGATAAGCGTTTTGATCGGTTCAGATCACTACTGGAGGGTAGTGACCGGACGCGTCGAGCGCTTCACCGACAGTCTGTGTGCAGTTGAGACTATATTTGGCTGGATCGTTCAAGGAATGTGCGCTAACACCTATTTTCCTTCGACACCGCGTAACATCAGTGCAACTGCCTTGTTCCTGGCTTGTTCCGACGACTGGCGCACTGAAGTCCGACCTGGAGGCGTATCAGAGATGCGGCGCTTGGACGCCATCGGTATAACTGACGGACAAGAAGACGACGTCAGCCAGCACCTAGCGCTCGTCCACTTTCGTAGCACAATACACAAGAACGCAGGACGCCATGTCGTGCCGCTCATGATCAAAACGCCAGGTCTCACGTCTTGTACTAACCGAAGTGTGGCTGAAACCAGGCTCAAGCGTCAGCTTCAGCGGTTCGAACATGACCCAAAAGTTCTGAAGGAGTACCATGCCACCACCAGCGATTGCTTTGATGAAAGTCATACAGAGCGAGTAGTGCCGTCTGCACCCCTTCACCTGCCTCATCATGCGGTAGTCCGACGTGAGGCCGTGCCTACAAAGGTCCGCGCCGTGTTCGATGCATCATCCCACGAATACGGTGAACCGTCTTTGGACGACATGCTCGACAAAGGCATCGATTGGGAGGAGTCTCTACCACCTGACGTCGAGGACTTGTGGAAGAAGACGGCATCGGAACATTCTCAGCTTTCTGGCCTTCGCATTCCACGTTGCCTCTCACTGACATCTCAAGATCAGGGAGGCGTGACAGCAGATGACCACCCTGTAACGCAACTCTGCGTGGAACCCGAAGAAGCACAGGCGCTGACACGATCGCACCTCCCAACCAGCAAGCACGTCGAGGGGCTACCAGCAAGAACTTGCGACTGTTGGCATGGTTCCACCATGCAGTACTCGCGAAGGCGTGTGAAACACAAGGAGCTTTTCCGACTGTGGAAACAAAGAAAGAAGGCTTGCGCCTCGAGCGCTCCGATCGCTGCGAGCCATCGTCTTCGTCGCGACTGCGCGTTTGTGTCTTCGTCAATGTAAATGACGACAGCGTGTCAGCGCTGCAGTGGGAATTCGTCAGAGTGGTCGAGGCGTTTCCAGGCAGGGACGGCATCAACAGGTATTTCGAACACGCCCACCCAAACCACTGGCAAGTCCTGCGCACTGCTAGTCGGCTGTACCTCTCGCAAGCAAACGACCACAGCGCGGCCCCGGGAGGATGTTGAATCTACCGCGGGAAAACGTTGGCGGGAAACGCCATGCCGCGCACAATACGCGCGAAGAAGCGGGCGTAAGGCGGGGCTGCTCGAGAGCACGCAATAAAGAAGGAAGAAGTGTTCAACCAGGGCAACACGGGTGTCGCTACAACTTGGAGAAAAATGTTGCAGGGCCCCTTTTTTGAGGGCATAAAACCAGGGGACGGAAACTCCCTATACCTTCCATGGGATGCGCTCTCGCATGCTGACACGCTGCGGCAGCGCTGCTTTTACCACTGGCGGCTGCCGGGCATCTACTACAAATAATTCGCAAACGAAAGACTTCTTTTATGACGTCACTGGTGAGGTCAGCAAATATAGGGAAAGGGTACGAAACCGAGAGGAGGAGGGCTGCCGCGGAAGCCCTCCTTTCCCACTTCGCATGCAAGCGGAATGTGTTCGAGCTATCTTGCAGGTCCGCTGGCCGCTCGGGTGACGCGGCCATTCGTTAAATTTAGTTAAACATTTTTTTTTTTAAATTTTCTTCGTGGGTTGTGAAATGTACAAGCTAAAGCTGACCGATTACTCATTAAGACAAAACTCGATCAACACAAGTACAATTTAAATATTTTATAAGCACATGTTTCGTACTAAACAGCGACATACACATAGTGTGAAAGTGTCAGTCTGCAAAAGCAGCTTTAATTTACAACTGAAATATGCACATAATGAGCAAACGTTGAACATAGAATATCCGAACCAATGCGAAAATTATTCACAATCACGAGCAGGCCACGTCGTACTCGATTCAATCACACCTGTTGTGACGCGAACATATTTTTCTCACAGAACTTAGAACAAAACGAGACAGAAGTTCAGGGGAAGATGGAGGCGTGAAGCGATGAGAAATTGTTGCACATGGAATGCAGCTGGAAACAATTTTTCGACTAGCTGACTTGCCAAGTCAGCTTGCCAAGACAAGGCGGCTTGTCGAAACGTTGGCTCCATGGACATTTCTTGTTAAACGATTTCTCTGAGTATTGAATTCATTACATGTATTTCAGTGACAGTAGTAGAAGGCAAAGCCCACAAAGTTTCAAACTGACTACATGCATTTCTATGAACAGAAAGGAGCCGATAGTTGCTTCACATCATTTGAACTACGTGCCAAAAATAAAAGATGAATAAGCTGTGTCGCCAACAAACACGCATTCAAGCCTTTCAATAAACGTTTTTTGCCTGCAACAGGTAGCCTGTCGTCATAACGAATTAGTCTAGCGACACTTCGCTTATGTCAGTCCAGTCAGGCTTTGCAGAGAACTTGATTTACTTATGTACTACGCAAAATGAATACCTGCTAAAATAACAGACCCAAATATTTGTGCTCACCCTTTGTCACTGGAAAACCTGAAAAACCTTCGCGGAACCGGAAATCCCTGGATTAACACACCACAGAGCCGCGCAAACAAGTGACGCCCTGATTTAGCCATCTTCTCTAATACTCGGTTGGCCTCCTCGACGTGCCTCCCTGCGGCTTCCGTTCGCTGCACGCCCCATCAACTGTCTTATCTTTATCGTATTCATACTTGGTACAAGGTAAACGTAAATGGTAGCGAAGCTTCCATAGAAGCCCATACGTTCAGAAAATGGCTGCTCATCAGCTGCTCATTGTGCTTAGCGCCATCTCTGTGAGGAGGGAACACTTCCGGCGGAACAAAAAATAAAGCGGATGTGACGCAATATACGGTAAAAGAGTGACGTCATTTTGTTGGCACTAGCGCGAAATTTGATCTCAAAATATTCTTCTTAGGCCCCTTATCGCTAAGGACTCGCGCTACGGCGAGCCGGCAAGCCCTTGGCGAATGCGCTTGAAGCCAACGCTATAGCTAAACTAATATCGACCCGTGAATAAACAGCGGTGTTTAAGTGTACCGTCGTGCAATTCGCCTTGGTTTTACCAGGAAACTTTATTCTTTGAGCTTTTATTCTGCGTTCGTGCCATCTTTCACAGCGTGAATAAAATAGGCAACAGCGTACCTCTCATGTTTGCAGCGTTGCTTATTTGCTTCGCACGTGCGCAGGGGACTTAAAGAGCGCATTGCATGTGTGCTCAGTTCTAACGAGAATAAATGACGCCTGGTCACGCCAAAATAATGATATTTCAGTTTTATTCAATGGTCACAATAACGCAATTTAACACACCATACAGAATGAGCAACAAATGTCGTAAGAAGTACAAAAAGTGCGGACACTATGTGCATTATGCTTTGCCTTATGTTCCGATAAATTAACCTTACGTGTAACGTATCAAGACATGCGAATTGTAGTGATTGTAGCGCGACAGATAACTAAGCGATCTGCTCACCGATAACAGGAAATATAGTAGGCACCGCGTGTTCACGAAGAAAACCGGGCAGCAGGAATACTGATGCACGAAAATCCAGAGAGCACACTACTCAAAACCGTTGCCCCGGTGTCTTATCTAGAAGAGAGGGCTCGCCAGGCGTACGCGTGTTGTTATTGTATCCTTGGAACACCACATCGTTTCCGCGAGTACCGAGGAAAGCGTTCGGCGTGAAATGTTAGCAGCGTCGTGCCGTTGTCCGTTGAACACTGTAGCCAACACGTTCACCAACGATGAAACGCACCTCGCAACTTCGCACACACCAAAATCAAATTCTCACCACAATAATTCACAGAACGCATGCAAGTGCGAAACACCAGAACACCTGAGGGGGCGTGTCGCCGCATACGAACTAACGAGCGCGCCTTTCCATGCACCGCAAGGGCTGCACTGAATAACAATGACGTGCGCCTCTCTTCAGGGGGCGCTAAGAAAAAGGTTTTTCGTAAGAATTAAACACTGCCGTACATTCTTGGCACATTGCACCTACATAATATTGTTCGGGAAATAAATGTAATTTGTAAAACATAAACATTGCTTTACGTTTCAATAAAACTTGGTTTTTCGCTATTGGTGTTTGTTCCCTCCAAACATAGTCGCGCTTCAATCGCAGCACCCATAACTCCCCTTGCTGGTGTCGTTGGCAATAGGTTCCGAACCGTTTTTCGCTCGAAGGTTCGCGACCTATTTGAATCGACCTTGCTTGGTACGTCAACAGAGCCAGATTACCGAGAGCGATCCAACTTGTGATATCAGTGAGCGAGTGGAAAGGGTGAGCGGAGGCAAGCGCTACGAACACCAGTCAGCCAGTTCTCGCGCTTCAGCGAATTTAAGATTCACAAAATAAGAAATAAAAAGACAAATTAACAAAAGAAGGCTTCTTCGCAGTTCAATCAATTTGTTTTATGCGTAAAAACTCGTGAAAAACAGTAATGGGAGCATCCCCGTCAACCTCACTTCGTTCAAACAGATCTTAGGATGCCTGGCAACCGCTACGAGTGCGCGTGTTCTCTGAAGCCGAATCTGGCCCTCAGTTTCCGGGGCCTGATAAAACGACCACTTTTTATTAAAACAGGGCGTTTCGGCGCAGCACATCTTCAATAAAACTTGGAGGACACTTGCGCTTCGCCATCAAGAGTAGAATACGATAGCGTAATCGGGCCCCGTGCGCATCGTCTTCTCATTTTCTAGACTCCCTTCGGTTCTCGGTGTATGCCTCAACCGTGCCGTAAGGAAACGAACGACTGTGCGCGTAACATTCACCATTTCAAAGTATCCTATACTCGCGGACATCTTTTCTTGGCAATGAAGGGAAGACTACAGAGCTGAACTACGCGTGTGCTACCGCTGAAGAATATAGTCCCACCATTGCATCCGTGTTTTCTGCGTGCGAATAAAAAAGAAAACTTTATTTTCTACGAGGGCGCTGTTTGAAAAGGATGTCAGCGCGCACCAAGGAGATATTTATATTTCTTTTACTCCATAGAGTGCCATTTCGCGTTTTTGCACCGATGAAAACGTCACACCTTTTACGTGCACCTCACAGTCAAAATGGCGTGTTCGTCTGCAGGTGTGCGCTCGTCCCCCGCCAGCTTTTCCGAAGACTCGCCGAGAGAGCTTGTGACGAATCTCACTAACAAATGGCTGTCTAAGCCTGTGTCGGCCACCCGAAGAATCAAACGGCCGTCACAAGAGCTACGTAGGGTTCAGCAACCTCTTACGAAGCACGCGCCGAACGGGGCTACTTCGCGAAGCAGTACATGTGCAGTAGCTCCACCCCCGTAGCCTTTCCTTCATCACCAAGAAAAGTTGTCCGCGAGTAAAGACTGCAAGTACACATGATAAGTGCCCCCTACGCCATAATTATTACTTTTTGGGAATCACCGAAGGGCCCACTACGCGTCCGTAAGGCAACGCGCGAACCTACGTAGTTCACTTTGTTGATGCTTTAGCTTCTGCTGATGATTAAACAAGTCCGAGCGCTTTCTAATGGGGGTGCCTTTAAAACACCCACTTGTTGCGCAATTCACGTGTTTCCCCGCTACATGATATTCATATAGAGTTTCTTTTTCCAAAGCAGTTCAAGAAATAGCGTGGCTCTGTGGTAGAACCCCCCGCTTGCCACGCAGACGGCCTGGGTTCGATTCTCACTCGAACCCGATAGTTCTTATTACCCATTTTATTTGCTCTTTCTCGTTTTTCTGTCACGGTCAAGAAGTTGATGATTTTTCAATCACAACGACACCGACGCCGACACCGTAATTTCTGCGAAAGGAGGTCTTTAACGCTATCGCGTTAATAAACAGTAGGAACCGTCACGTCACGGCATTCGGTCATGTACGCCCGGGCCCGGGCCGGGCCTGGGCTTCATAAAGCGGGCCCGGGCCGTAAAATCCGGCCCGTGCAGTGCTCTAGCTTACGCTGTGAAATAATCCTTCATTGCAGGCAACACAGATGTCAGCTATAAGCACAAGAGGTCAACGAGTGTTCCTTCACTAGCATCTGTTTTGTGCTGGGATTCGCGATCGCCAAATTCTAGATAGTTTCCTGGGTGCACTCAAGCAACTATTCTTTTTTGCGGGTGAGGGAATCGTACGAATCTTTCTTTTTATGCGAATCAACAATGATATATGTTGGCGACATGCGCAAACAATGAAAACATTGTTCACCTCAAGAGAATTGTTTATCAAAAACGGTCATCGACTCTTATTTGCGCTACGCATGTGACAGTACATTCGAAATGGAACGCCGTGCTCAGACGCAGGGTCGCCGTTGGTGGGTACTTTTGCCGAACGGCCTACTTTACGACTCCGTCTGGCGATAAAATTTCACGTTGGCCCCATGGCCATTTTCTGGCTAATTTTAACTTCGGTTTTGGCCCATGAGGTAGCCAGTTTTCCAAGAATGTCTGTGTAATATACACCGCTTCAAAGTTTTTCTGTCGTCAATGCCTGCGGCAATCTTCCCCACACCAGCGGGCTGGTGCGCATAATAATAATAATAATAATATCTGGGGTTTAACGTCCCAAAACCACGATATGATTATGAGAGACGCCGTAGTGGAGAGCTCCGGAAATTTCGACCACCTGGGGTTCTTTAACGTGCACCTAAATCTAAGTACACGGGCCTCAAACATTTTCACCTCCATCGAAAATGCAGCCGCCGCGGCCGGGATTCGATCCCGCGACCTTCGGGTCAGCAGTCGAGCGCCATAACCACTAGACCACCGTGGCGGGGAGGCTGGTGCGCATCGAGGCACCTCAACGCTGCGCACGGCTCACCTGCAAATGCAGACTCGCGAATCTGCGTGCATTATAACAAACGCGTGACTCGCACGCTGCTCACGCTGCCTGCCATGTATTCTGCTGCTATGCTAAAGTTTCTAATTCTAATGCGCAGAGTGTTCTCGTGTGAACGTGAGGAAAACAGATGTCCGCAACAAAATGAAGCTTGGCTGTTCATCTTCAACGCGATTTTGCTTTCACACGCTGGACTGGTGTTATGTAAAATCTACTAATCAAGTTCGGCCTGCGACCTTAAGGAAAAACTGATTCAATATTTAATGTTCCTTGTTGGCTAAAATGTTCCCATATCGCTCTGTATAGGGCAAGAACTCTATCTACTCTAGGTAAGCTGTGCATAGGGCCATTGAATTTATTATCATTTATTCATTTATTTGCAACTTCACTCTGGCTTGAAGACCAAGTGAGAAGGAAACAATTTGTGCTTTTATTGATATGGTCTTGCTAACTGAAAATGGTGGCACTCACTCTTCAATAGAAATACTTACGATCGTAATGCCGATTACGTTTTATATGTGGCTACACATATGGCGATAAATTGTTCGCGTGGCTACTTTGGCTACTTTTCGCTTGAATTCTTGGCTTTTTTGGCGTTATCACCCAAAGGCAACCCTGCCTAGACGAACTGGACGTTAAACGCTACTGAAGCAGTTGAGAATTTTGAAGCGTCGAAGGCTGAGAGGAGATCAAGGTTGCTCGATCACGATCGTAGCTCTGCCACCAGCCGTTCCGTCGAATCACAGAATGGTATATTAAAAACACTTGAAAATGCAGTGAAAGTACTTGAAAAAAAAAAGTACTTGAAAAAAGAAAAGAAAAAGAAAAGACAACCGAGAGTTTCTTGTAGGCGAGCATTAGGTGCAAGCAATTTTCGTGGAACAAAAGCGATCGCCGGGACACTTTGCAGCCGCCGTAATAAGCGACTTTGGCATTGTATATGTAGTGCTGGAATTTGGAGAAAAATTCTGGTGGTGTTGCAGAAAGTGGCTTTGGCCATTTGCGAATATTTGGTAAGGTGTGTGGCAACATTGATTCTGGAAGATATTTTAACTTCGATAACACAAGCGTTGTAGGGACCATGCGCAACGTAGCGTGGCTAAAATACGCAGTGAATTCATTTGAGGAATCATGCGAAGAGCGAGTCCAGAGTGTCACATTCATAAGCATATGTCGAAAAGAACGCAAAGCAAGTAGCTGTTTGAAGACACATAATGTAAACGTAATCATCATATGTGTTCGCTTCGTACGTGGAAACCCTCACATCAGATGTTTGGATTGGCTATAATGTAAAGGTTAGTAAACGTTCTTTTTAATTTTGTTCTGTTTGCGCGTATTCTGACGTTGCTGATTTTACACCAATGGGCGAAAATGGCTTAATCGTCTAAACATTGTCTTGTATTATTTTTTCCAGGTAGAGCAGTCTATTATGACCTCAGAGTTAGAAATTCTTCTATTGAATGTCCTGATCAGGAGTGCAAGAAGCGCTTCCATAAGATTGCGCATTATAGATCAACGATTTACAAACCAGAATGCCAGCACCTCGTAAAGCCACCAAAAAAGTGACTGCGCAACATCATTCGTGAAATTCTTTACGTACAAGCAATGAATGTTAAACTCCACAGTGACGGTCCTTAGTCTGCTGATTATTTACTTGCCTGGAGGTTTTCCGCCAATAAATGGGAAAAAGAACATATTGACTTCTTCTTTCGCTGAAATTTAGCTTATATCGTGAAAGGTACAATATAGGCTAGAATTAAAAAAAAACTAAACCATGCACGGTATATTGGCTGCTTTACGTATGTGGTTTAGCGAAATAAGAGCCACGCTGGCTCTACAGTCCCGACTTCAAGCATTCATTCGCAACGTTTTCCTTTTTTATTAATCAACACAGGGCTTTTGCATTTTCGAATCTTCTGCACGAGAATGTCTTTCTTCAACAGGAAAAATTAACGAGCGAGTTGGAAAGAAGTACTTCACACAATAGCGCAAAGAACAACATGGACACCAAAAGGAGGGAAAACTCAGCGTGGTGCCCCGTTTGCTTCCTTTGTCGTCCGTGTGGTTCTTTTCCCAACTTTGTGAAGTTTTTTTCGTTTCAGTTTCTCACGTCACCCTATAAGACAACCGTTGGAGAAGCAGAAGATTTCACTCAGCAATATCCACAAGCTTACGTTAAGTGAGCAAATTGCTACCCACTGTTTAGTTGACAAAGCGCAGATGATAATCCTGGATGTCTACGGGCACCGTTGGACTAGAAAAAAAAGGACTGCACATACAATATCTGCAGAAAATAAATACGGTGAGCAAACAAATGATTGCAGGTGTGAACTTAAATTGATTTATGGCAAGCTGCATCCCCGTACGATAATCAGGGGCCCATACACAAAGCTTATTTTTCCTAAGTACGTTTTGCAATCGGTCTGCTGGTTTCATTAATGATGTGGCCCCCGTGGTGCTTGGTTGAAATATTCTGCTACTAAACGTGCTGCGTAAGACGTCTTTCTGAGAACCAGTCGCGATGTTTTTTTTTGTTTTTTCTTTGCAATTTTTGTAGAATTTGAAGAATAAAAGAGCTGCTGCGCGAAAACACAAACCATCAACTTTTTTCCCACAATTTTACGTGACCAACATGCTTTGCCACAAGCGTGTTTATTGACTACTTGTAAACTCGCGCTCTGAATCATGGTACGCTGCGACATCTTGCCATGACTAAATTACGAACATAAGAAAGCAGAGATTCACGTCATTGACATAGAACGTGTTAGTGCGTTTGAGAATCGGTGAGGACTTTTAAAGACGGAAGCATAGCAGAAAAACACACGTTGAATGAGATCAAGGATAATCTATATGACTTTCAAACCAAATACAACTATATGCGCTATGACCATTTCCATCTACATGCCTCGTGAGTATACTCTATCGCATGAGAACACTGTCACGTGGGCGTGACGACGACGAAGGCAGCAGTCAGCGTGTCTGAGATGAACTCTTTATTTGGCCGAAGCAGCAATACACTCCGTACACAGATAGCGGCGAACAGAGCGTCGGCCGTTGATAAAAATGATCATGGCTGGCACGCACCGTCTTTTATACATCATGCATCGAACATTCTAGCCTTATCACTGATGGTTGCGCAAGCTCTGGAATAATCTTGATTATTCGCGTCATGTGCTCAATGTTGACAAAATGATGTACTACAATCTAAAATGTCCCCAGACATTCTGCTGTGGCCCACGCAAAACAGCGATCACACGTGGAACGGACCAGTTACACAAACATAGCGAAAGAAGCGCGCGTGGCGTTGCCCCCCTCTGAAAAAGCATCGCCCCGATGCTTAAAGACACTAAAGAGCAACACAAAGTTGATACGGGAAGAAATATGGGCATTCGAGACTGCGTACAGGTTTTTCTTCGGTGCAAAATCATGATTTATTAGTGGAGAAATTTGTAATCAGAGAGCGAACATCTCTTCCTCAATTTCTCTCGCCTCAAATCTGGGGCTGGAGCTGTGTGGTCATTGATTTCACTGCTCTCAGCGAATCAGAGGGTGCCATGATACGTCACCGCATGCGTAAGCGTAAGCGGCCGCTACTGCTGGTTCATGGCTGCTTACGTGTTTTTTGTGATCATGGCTGCGATGGATAGCGGAGCAGACTGAACCCGCTGAACCTTGCGACGAAGACCTCGCAAGGAAAACGGGTTTACATTTCAGCGCCTTCAACCAAGTAGAGCGCGAAATGCTTCTTCGAGCTCGCGCGGCTAGTGTTTCAGCGCACGCCATCGGAGAGCGAAGCCTCATTTTCGTCGACGGAAGCCGAGGTGGCCAGTCAGCCAAGCGACGTCGTCGGTCAAGAGCTTCATTCGCGACTCACCCGTACTGACTGGTAAGTGCTGAAGCGTTTACCTGCCCACGTATTTCTTCTGTTCAGGATAACGAAATGGTGCTTCTGCTGGGCGCCTCGGAAGTAGCATGGTGCGTCAACGCGACGAAGCAAGGGTTTATCTCTAGGGCAAGAATTCAGTCCGCGTGCTCTGCACAATCTCTCCTGCGGCTTCTTATTTATGCAGTATCGGGGCGATGTTATTGAGCCCAGTCCGCCGCCGTGTCTATGTCGTCGTGCCGACGAATTCGCCATTCACGCTGAATGTTTCTTCACACGGTGCACTTTCGATCGCATTCGAGCCGCGATACGGACCGCAACCGGGAACCGGTCGCGATTAAAAAATTCGATTCCGATGGGACTCGATAACTGTCATAAGCGCACCTTGCGACACCTGTATTGCACGTCAAACGACACCACCTCACCCGGACCAGAATAGAACTTATTTATTACGAGTGACACTGCAAGGAAGCTATTTAAATTCTAATCCAGGAATTAGACTCCACCTCGACTGAATGATCTTACCTTGTCATGCGCAACGATACCTTATGCAAAAAGGCGCCTCCAGCAGCTATGCATTGCGTGCACTATCTTATGAACGCAGCCCAACGTGAAATTTTTGAGCACTTGTTTGGTGCTATTTCAGGTGCCACTGCGAAAATTGTGTGGTACTCGACAACTTCAGCGAGGAGGAGTGCCTCTGCTGTCGAAAGATGGGAGACCCTGTCGCTGCTGCGCAGCCTCAAGGATGCATCACAGAGCACCCGGAGTTCCACCTCCTGTCTAAACATCGCTGTTCTCCGTACTTCGAACAGTTTGTTGACCAAGATCAACTGCACCCGGTTTCTAGATTTTAAACTGCATTTCACTGACACCCTCATTTGCTGGTCGTACAATCCAAGGTCTAACAAGAGTATGTTGTCTTACAACAGCGCACACTCCAAACTCATGAAACGAGGCATCATCATGTCTAGCTTTCTCTCAGCCGTACAGACATCCTGTGGACACACAGCTGTTGCCAGTTTCAACAGTCAGGTTGAGACCCAAACCCAGTCAGACCCAGGCAGACCCAGATCATCTAATTCACAGAACTTCTGAAAGCCTACTTCAGAAAATAAAACCTATAGAAAGGAAACAGCAACCCTTGATTCAACAACCCCTTTAAGTTACGACATATTTGCATTGCCTATCACACAATAAAAACATCTTTTTGTTGTGTGATATTGGTTCTCATCTCTCTCCGAGCCGCCCTGGAGAGGGATGAGAACCTCAGCGAAAGGACAAACCTCAGCACGGACAAAGTGTGCCGTCTGATGGAGTTCTGCCTCAACGCAACATATTTTTCTTTCGGAGGTGAATTCTCCCAACAAACAAGTGGAACCGCCATGGGAGCGGACATTTAAGCCACATAGGTAAACTTGACGATGGAACAGATCGAAACACGAGCTTTGGACACGTTCGCTGAACCACCAAAAATATTTTTGAGGTATGTGGATGGCGTCTTTTGCGCGATCAAGGAGTCTAACATCGACAGTTTTCTGGCTTACCTAAATTCGATGGAACCGGAGATTCAATTCATAGTGAAACGTGAAAAGAACAACGTTCTTCCTTTTCTGGATGTGCTAGTAAAACGGCAAAAACGGGGCTCACAGGACGTTTGAGCTTCTCGGTGTACCGAAAACCTACACACAGCGGACGATATCTGCAGTTCAGTTCTAACCACCCGGCCGCCCACAAAACATCAGTGGTCAACACACTCCTGAATCGGGGAGACGCCGTCTGCAGCTCCAGAGACATATGGAGAAAAGAAGAAAAAGCGATCACCACCGACCTCCTGGACAATGGATACCCGAAGAGCTTTATTCGCCGAGTACGCCAGCGACGCCGGGAAAGCGTCCCCCACCTGCATTCTTCTGCAATGGGTGACACTAATAATGAGGCCTCCCCCAAACTTTCCTACCGCATCTCGGTCCCATACGTTCTGGGAATCAGCGAGCAACTGTCCAAGGTGCTGGAGAGGGAGGGCATTCAGGTAGCGCACAAGCCCATGTCAACAATCGGGCGACTTCTGCCACGGCCAAAAGACCGGTTGCCAAAAGAAAGATGCCCCGGGTTGGTCTACGAGGTTCCATGCACGGACTGTGACGCCACTTCCATCGGTGAGACAAAAATCTTCCTCGAAAGGATACGGCAACATCGAAACGACGTGCGTCGCTTCAACGCTGCGCGAAATGCCGTCGCAGAACAGAGCGAAAAGATGGACCACCGCATCAATTTTGACGACGCCCGGGTCATCGACACGGAAGACAGCCACACAAAAAGACAGTTCTTAGAATCCTGGCATATCTAAACAATACGGGGGAATATTAACCGCTCAACTGGAGCCTTACCGAGTGTGTACGTGCACTGTCTACGGAACCAGTGAAAAGAAACACCGCAGCAACAAGAGCGGTGGGAAGAAGGACGATGGAGAGGGGGACACCACCAAAGAATAGCTAGCTTCGGAGACGGCCGAACTGTCACCCCTGAGGAAGGGACCGAATCGGTCCCGAAACGTCGGGTCAGTGTATAGTATTCATTTATTTATTTATTTATTTATTTATTTATTTTTCAATGCTGCCAGTCTCTTTCCGAGACCATAGCAGGTGGGCATACAGGTTAGACATGCATGTGCAACAAAACAAAACAAAACAAAAGCAGGAATCCAGTGCAGTGATCAAAAAAGTTTATAAAAAAAAGTAAATATAATTTTGTTAATAATAATGGACAATCAGTATGCAAATATACATATGGAAATCATATACAGAAATATAAAAGAACCAATATACAAATATACAATATACAATACGCACGTAATGAAGTGCTACACAGGCAAGGTACAGCAAACCAGACAGCACTCTGTACTGAGCAGTTGGCCACTGATATGATTTCAATGGTGACGAAATGAATGAATCTGCGGCGGGTAGCGCTATTGTATTAATCAGGTGATACTTTCTACTTGTGAGACAAAGTCAGATAATGAATTCGCGTTAGTAACCGAGGGATCCAGACAGTTCCATTCCCTGACAGAACGCGGAAAAAAATGCTTGAAAGTGTCATTGTGGTAACAGTACTCCTTTAGTGTGTGCGAATGTTTGCGCCGGGTTACGCGAGACTGATGGACAGATGTACAATGATGTGTCAATTTTATAATAGTTGTGAAGTAGCTGGAAAAGAAATTTCAGGCCCGCTTGCTTTGCTCTAAGCGCTAGCGTTTGGAGGCCACAGCTTGTTAGCATATTTGTGGAAGAATCAGTGCGTTTATATTTGTTGCAGATGAATCTAACAGCCTTCCTCTGTACATTTTCTATTTTTTATGTTAGTGACTGTATAAGGAAACCATACTGTGTTAGCGTATTCTAATACTGGTCTAATGTAGGTAGTATAGGCTGAAACCTTGATAGATTGAGGGGCTAGCCGGAGGCATCTGCGAGGATAAAAGAGCTTGCGCAGTGCAACTGAAGTAACAATGGAGATGTGCGCATCCCATCGGAGATCTGACGTAATCGTGATACCTAGATATTTTTGTTCATTCACTTTTTGAAGCCTAGTGCCTTTAATGCTGTAATCATAATTCACAGCTTCTTTCTTTCGGGTTATCGTCATGCATACTGTTTTTTTTTTTTGGTTAATCGACATCTGTCACGTGTCGCACCAGTTGGAGAGAATGTTTAAGGAATCAGTGAGTGCAAGGTGATCTGAATGTTGATTTCTTTGTAAATAATGCAGTCATCGGCGAAGAGCTTAATGTTGCAAGTTATGTTGTCTGTGATGTCATTAATAAAAATAAGAAATAACAAAGGCCCCAGAACGGAGCCCTGTGGTACTCCGGACGTGACAGGTAAGATATGTGACGGTACTTGCTCAAACAGGACATATTGGGAACGGTCAGTTAAAAAGTCTTCAATCCAACGTGTTAGTAATCCATCTCCGATGATATTTCGGAGCTTTGCAATTAATTTGTTGTGACATACGGTATCAAATGCCTTAGAAAAGTCTAGTAATATGATATCTGTTTGCGCACAATTGTTAATAGATAGCGCCAAATCATGAACAACCTCTGTTAGTTGCGTTATTGTCGATAATCTGCTACAGAACCCGTGTTCACTCGATGACAAGATGCCGTTCGTCTCCAAGAAAAGGGTTAAGTGTTTCAAAATTATATGTTCTAATATTTTGCATGATGTGCTGGTTAACGATATAGGTCTGAAGTTTGAAGGATCATCGCTCTTTCCTGCTTTTGGAATCGGTCTTATTTTAGCTTTTTTCCAGTCATCAGGAAGCTTCGATACGGCGAGAGATTTGCGGAAAACTAAACCAAGGTACTTGCTGCACCATTCTGCATCTCGCTTAAGAAAAGAATTGGGAATGTCGTCCGCTCCCGAAGCTTTTTTCGGGTCAAGTTCCAGCAAAAGACTAAATATTCCTTCGTCACTTACTTCTATTGCATTGATTCCCGAAGTATCAGGGGGTGTAAGTTGCGGGATTTTTCTGTTATCTTTTGTGAATACAGAGTGGGAAAAAGTTGTTGTATTTATTAGACTTGGCCCTTTTCTCTTCTAATGATAATTGAGGACTGCCTGTTTTCCTAGGGCGGAAATGGTTCCAGAACCTCTGTGGGTTACCAGTAATGAATGACGCCAGCGTTACCCTGAAGTAGTGCTCTTTTGCTTGTTTTGTTTTAGTCTTGAAATCTGAAATAGCTGTCTAGTTTTGATGCATTCGCGCTGCAAAGCTTTTTCTTTACCGCTTTCCGTAGTCGTTTAACTTTTCGTTTCGCATGTAGAATTTCTCGTGTTATCCAGGGGTTATTTCTTTGGGGCCGTGTAAACCGTAGTGGGATGAAGTTATTCATGCAGTAAGAAACAGTGTGCTTGAATCGTAGCCAGAGGTCATTTACTGTTGTGGCAAGATTAGAATTCAGTTCCAACAACTCATAAAATTCATGAGCTAAATAGGTTAGTACGCTGGCGTCGTCTGCTTTGTTAAAGTTCGGAACATGAGTTGCTGTTGATTGAAAGCGTAAGTTGTGGTCAACTGTCAACCGGCAGATGGGTACTCTGTGGTCCGAAATACCCTCCACAACATCAATTTGAGCGTCGAGAAGGTTAAGATGACTACTAATAAGTATTAGGTCTAATATACTTGTGGCTGTTCCTTGAACACGCGTTGGGGATGAAACAACTTGATGGAGGTTGAAATTTAACATCAAATCGAGTAAAGCTTCTGAACACTGCGATGTGTGGTGCATGCTATTCCAGTTTATATCAGCAAGGTTAAAATCACCCATTAGTATGATGGCAGAGTTGCCGACATGTGTCTGAAGGAAATCGTGAGTGGAAAGTACACATTCGGGACCAGAGGATGGGCTACGATAAACGCAACCCGCTACTATGCTTGAACCATTGCACGTTATTTTACAGAAAATCGCCTCTGTGTCTGGGATGTGAGGCAGCAATAAATATGAAATACAACGTCGAATTAACAACGCCACGCCTCCGCCACGAGATGGTCTGTCCTTTCGGATGACAGCATAGTTAGGTGGTGCGAATTCCTGATCGAGTACAGCTCGTGAGAGCCAGGTTTCCGTGATTGCTACAATATCTGGTTCATAAAGTAGCAGCAAGTCTTCGAGTGGCTGCACCTTATTCACGACACTTCTGGCGTTCACGTTTAGTAGTGGTAATTTTTGTGTTGTGCGGTGCTGCGGGTGTTCGGACGATTTGGTTTTCCGTAGTTTTTTGGTTTGTTGTTTAGTGGCACCCTTTCTTCTTTCTCATCATCCCAAAGAAACGCACAGTCATTTATGAAGAGCTTATCGAAACCCAGTGCTACTTTTTCTTTTTTCTCTCGGTTTGGTTTCGCACTATCCCATAGCTTCTTCCTGATCTCCCGAGTTTTGCGACAAAAATCTTCACCGATAGCGTAGTTGGTGCCTTTGAGATGCTTACCATTCTTTAATATTGGTTCATTCTGTCGCGAATCTACTAGTTTGAAGATAACTGGTCTGGTTTTATTAGGAAAGGGCCTACCTAGTCGGTGGATACGTTCAATCGCTATCGGTTGTAGCTTCAGTTTATCTTTTATGACGTCCTTGTTTACTGCTCGTTCGAGGATTTCAGTAGTCTCAAATTTTGTTTCCGGCAGTCCAAAGACGATTAGGTTGGATCTTCTGCTCCTATTTTCGAGGTCATCTATTCTCTTTTCTAATGTTTGTATTACCCTAGCCATAGAACTAAGTTGCGTTTTGCAATGCCCCAGTTCTACTTCCAGCCCTGACAGAGCGTCAAGTTTGTTATCGATATATACTAACCGTTTTTCTTTTATTTCCTTAATGTCGCTTGCTATATTTTTCAGTTTGTTACAGATTTCTTCAAGGCTGGGGCCAGGATTGCTTTCAATGTCACCTCCCAATAATAATAACAGTTTCTTAAGAAACGTTGTGCTGTCTAACGCCATGCTAAACAGCCGTGGGCACGGCAACACCAACAAAAAGCGGTCACTTGAGCGAAAGCATCTATCGGAGTTTCTGCTCCCCTGCACGATGAAGACAAACGGGTTAGACAACCGCATTCCGCTGGTGAAGCCGTGCCTAGTGGCCGGCTCATCGGCGAAGTTGTTCTTTATGGGTGTTCCGAAGGGGGGCGTTGCCAGCTGGTTCTGCGCACCAAGGTGCGCCGATGTCGTCTTCAACCGATTGTGGAAAAGAATTCCAGTCAGCAGACCCGGCACGTGTAGGTCGGTCTTGTTCGAGTCCTGCGCCATTCCGTTGATCCTGAACCATCCAGTGTCGCCATTGCCGGCGGAACACAGCAGGCTGAGGCAGAACTGCACGATGAAGACAAACGGGTTAGACAACCGCATTCCGCTGGTGAAGCCGTGCCCAGTTGCTGAAAGTTGCTAAATTGCTAAAAGTTGCTAAAGTTTAACTTTAGCAACTTTGGACTATAAGTGGCTGCGTAGTTTATTATTTTTCGTATCACTAACATTGTTTTATGCATTCAATTGCATATTACTACGAAAAGTCGGTCAGATTGTTCTCAAACTTGAAACCTTTTTCGCTGAGACAGTCCTGGCAACGCAGGTATTCTGTCAATAAAACATTATTAAATACGCATGTAGCCACGAGGGTTCTTAGGTGGGCTAGTTGGTTCATGAGCATTCTAGCAGAACAGCGCAAAAAAAAAATGGGACACAAAGCATGCAGCGCTGACCATCAAGTGGTTTCCTTACTCGAAAGGCAGAGAATCTAAAGACACGCGGACAACGAAACACCAAAAAGCAAGAAATGGCACAAATTCTGTCTAGTGACTGTCGAGTGGCAAATTCTGTCGAAATTCTGTCGAGTGGCCAGCATAACTATCAATTTAGATAAGGGTTCATGTGACGCAGGCAAAAGCAGATTTCACGAGATGATAAACACGAGCATAACAAAACGGCAAAAAGGACCATGACGTGGCGGTCAGCACAAAACTGATTAAAACAGCTAATATTGGACATTCAAAAACGTACAACTAAGAGCTAAGTCTGACAAAAAGATTTCTACGCAAGTAACAAGGCTAAGAAACTATAACCCAGAACAACACCAAAAAATGCATGTGACATGCTGCGCGACCACAAATGAGGCTTAAGGTACCCAATTTCTTTGTCAGTGAGTGCCACTAACGGCGCACTAACACAAGCTGCTGCGCTGTTGTGAATAATGGTGCCCAAGCGGGCATGTCACGTAATATATACTTTTTTTCTTTTCTTCTTTTCATATTTCGCGAGCATCTGTATTAAGTAGAAAAACAGCAATACTTAAAAAATAGAAAGTTGGGAGTTGTCCAATCGGACGCTTGAAACCCGATGTCCAGCTTACTCATTTGAATTTTGTGTCCAGCTTGGTTGCTTCAAAAGTTGGTTGATTTGATTGCCCAATTAAGCAATTAAGGAGAACACAAAACGTACTGCGGCCCACGTCATGCATCAGTAAGCAACATGTATTTGGTCGTGTCGTCACAGGGAGCTTCAACATATTTTTAAGCCCTGGCTATGGTTAGCAGAGGCGCCCTCTATATGTGACAGGCGACATGCGGTACCCGTTGAAAACATTGGGTCACACTTCGAGCCAGTCCAATCTTGCGCGCCTCTGGGCTCAGTACTGTGGCACACGTAATTTTTAATAACAATATACACATTGGTATAATCCCGGCTGCGGCGACTGCATTTTCGAAGGAGGCGAAAACGTTTGAGGTCCGTGTACTTAGAATGGGTGCACGTCAAAGAACCCTAGGTGGTCGAAATATCCGGAGCCCTGCACTACGGCGTATCTCATAATATTATCATGGTTTTGGGACGTTAAACCCCATATATTATTATTATTATTATTATTATTATTATTATTATTATTATTATTATTATTATTACTATTATTATTATTATTATTATTATTATTATTATTATTATTATTATTATTATTATTATTATTACTTTTTAAAATCGTTTAGCTGCCAACAATTGAGTTATGTATCACTCTATCACTGGCCATAACGACTGAAACGAATTATCAAAGGACTTTCAGAAAATAAACCAATGGTGTCTTGATACAGAATATCAAGCATGACGTTCGAGGTGACCTGTCGTAGTATATGTTCGGAGGTTCCACTCTCCTTTGAGAGTGGGCCCACGCCTTTCGGGACACCAGCCGAGCGCGATAACCGCGGCGACTGTCATAGATATGGTGCAACTGCGAATTTTTCAGCTTAATTAGAGCCTCGCGTAATGACCGAATTCTGGTGGGCTGATCACAGCCTAAAATAGAGGTACCCCGCACCCTCAACAGATCTGCCATAATGGACGACACCGCAATACCGGGGATTACGTTCCACATAACATGAAGCCCATTTGCTGAGTATCTGGAGGAACGCACACTTCGGCGGTAGCATTTGCTCTTTGCTAACAAAAGTCACGCTTTCTCCAAAAGTCCGAAGCAGTGTATGCGATATCAACAAATTGGAATATCATGTGAAGAAACTCTAGCAGCTCACTCCTTTTGCAAACACGGCTGCTGAAGCGAGTGAACTGACCTTTGTGCAGCTTATGGCTTTACACAAAGCTTGCGATGAAAGCACTACACGTACGAAGCTGTGAGCCATCTGTTGAACCGCCCTCTAGAGATAAGCGCGCGAGCACAGGTGGCCACGCCCTGTAGGTCAAATTACAGGGCCAGAGGCACGCAACCTGACTCCGGCAACACATGGGCGGGGTGACGCCCTTTAAAGCGTGCCCTAGGGCCCTTTGCGCCGTCTCGCGGGTGATAGTGCCAAGCCTCTTTCACGCTGAAGCATATCGGAGATCTGTGTAGCACCAACGGCAAATGGCGCACATAAATACGTCACCGTTAGCGTGCTGCAGGATGTGTACTGTGTGTCGGAGTTGTTTAACACACCGCGGAACGCGTAGTCACAGGTTCGAATCCCCGGTCGCGCGCTTCAGAAAAAATTGTATCTGAACTAGTTTTTTGTGTTGGTTGGATACATATATACATACCTATACATATATGGAACGGCACGTCGGCGCCGACGGCAACGGCAACGATCCGCCAAAATTGTCCACATAATTGATATTGCAATAAAATGCTGTGTGCACTACTGGGAAGCTTCAGATGAGCTTTCAAATTCAGTAGGTCGAAAATATGACTACTCGCTTCAAACATACATAGGATGTGGGAATTCAGGCGTCAGCGCCAGTGGCTCGACGCCATCTTCCCTTGGAGAATTCTCGTGTCCCTCTCCTCTCGACCGGACGGGTGGCAGCTGGTCATAAATCGCCGTCATTATGCTGCCACCCCGCCCTCGAAGGTTAAACACGGTGTCCCATTGGCCCAGTTTTGGCGGGATTTGGACCTTGCTCGCGCTCGCCTAGAAGCGGCGGGCGCGCGACCAGGTTCGGGGGAGACCACTTGGGGACCTCGAAGGGTGCGTACGCGTTTTGGCCGCTCCGACCGGCGGCGATCCTTTGTTCTTTGTTCGTCGTCACCGGCCGGCGGTTACGTCGTTTTGTCGGGGCCCCGGCTTCAGCGGGCGCGCGTTACCCTCCGCGGTCTCGAAGTCCCGAGGCAGCGCCTCGCGATCGCGCACTGTATACGTTTCTTTCCAGTGTTGCTTTGTCTGTTCTCTTTCTTCTGCTCTGGGGTGCGAGATCGCGGGAGCGCTGGCCGAAGGGTAGGTCGGCTCTCCAAACCTGGTTCTCTCTTTGTTTTATAGGTGTGCCATTCGCGGCCACATTTGGTAACTTGTATTAGCTAATTGGTGTCATGTGTATTTATGTTCCTTACGATTGGCTGCAGCGAATTATTGATCTCTTGTACCAAAGTCCCCGTAATAAACCACTAATTTGGAGAGCGTCGCCAAGGGTCTCCCTCGCTGCGCGCGACGGCTCGCCGTCCCTTCGCGGAGACGGGCCGAGCTGTCGCGCGCAGCAGTTCGAACGGTACACGGCGCTGGACGAACGAGGACGCGGCAGCCTGCATGAAGCTCCCAGTGCTCGAACCCGCGGTGGTGCTTGGCACGACACCACAAGGTAAACCAGCTTCTCTTCAAGTCGGGGCATTGCAGGCGGTTGATGCTGCACGGCTCCTTCACGCTTCCAGGACTACGCCTGCTTCATTTTACATGAGAAAGCCTCAGTCACTCTTAACGCGGACAGTGTTCGTAATACAAGAAAACAACAAAAAGATGACTGATCCCTCTGTCATAGGAATCGGTATAAAACGAAATTCAAACGTTTCGTCACAGAAGAAGTTGACTGTTTATAGTGCATTGGTATATGCGAGCTTCTACAATGTCTACTCTTGTTTGGCAGATATAGCACCGCTTCATGCGGACGCATTCAAGTTGACGCCTAGTGGCATATCTCCGTACCGACGACTTACGCTCATGATCATGGCTTAACCCTTGCGGTCGCTGAAGTTCTTAACATATATTTGGACACCGCATATGGTTAATCCCGCGCAGCGATGGCGTCATCAAGGCCATAATAAACACCACTGCTCGATATGCACTCCTTCAAAGCATCGTGAAACGCGAAGAGAAACGCTACGCGCGTCGTCTCTTCCGTGTACCTGGCCGGTAATTCTCACAGGGCGAGTGGGAAACGCGCTACGACCACATAGAAATAGTCTCAAAACAAGAGGGGACAATCAGCAATGAGCGGATCGAGCTCTCCCCGCCACCTTCTCGCCCAATAGCCTTCGAGATTTGCGCATGAAATCACAGGGACCTTGATCCCGGAAATATGCATCGAAACATCAGAGGAGTTCAGGTGGCGCAAGTAGCGCAAGAAAAAAACAAAATAGAGGTGTGCAATATGAATGTATAACTCTTTCGTTTTACAGCGAAAGCTGTTATGAGATCACAACAAGGGCCGTTTTTGGCGCCTATGTTGTGCGCCGCTGCCGGTGTCCGTAACCGCTATCGCACGAAATAAAAAAGAGGAAATTGGAAAAACGTTCCACGATTTTTCGGAGTTTCAACCTGGGCCCTCTGCGTTTGAGCCCAGTATTGTACCTCAGAGCCATGCCGGGTGCTTTTTTTCGTTCTTTATTGCCAGAGCCATGCCGGTGCTTGAAACGACTTTTGCGAAAAGATCCTATAGAGGCTTCATGTCGGGAAAGAACCACATTAACATAAGTTATGTAGCGTGGTAGAAGAGTAAAATGACAACCAGGCGTCACACAATGCGACTTGCGCAACGAGTGGGTTGTTGAATGCTTCCAACCCACTACAAAGGGATCTACCATAATTCTTCATCGTCATCAGCCACAGCCTCAAGAAAGTGCACAGAATGCCTTACAGGTGTTTAGCGGGTACCACGGTTCTCCGCATCATGACGAAAACTGGCATAGTAACGGCTTCCATACTTCCAAAAAATTATGATTTATAACGTAGTGGGTTCTTCGCAAGTGCACTTCTATTGGTTGCGAAGGAGGCCTATAAGGCCCCCATGGTTCATTTCCTCAGCGTCTCAATAAAATTCTTCATCCCCCTCTCTCCCTTTCTCACGTTAGCGTATGTTATATGGCGTGGTGGGAGAGTGCAATAACTACCGGGTGTCACACAATGCGAATTACGTAACAAGTGAGTCGTTTAAAGCTTCCAACCCATTACAGAGGGCTCAGCCATAATTGTTCATCGTCATCAGCTGTCGCTTCAACAAAGTCCACACAGTGCCTTACAGATGGTACTTCGCTTCTCCGCAGAATGACAAACAAAGGCGTAGTGGGTGCTTCTCAACTTCACCAAAAATCATTATTTTTGGCTTAGTGGGTACGTTGCTAGTGTTCTAGTCCCAAGAGAGTTTAGAACGCGCTCTAGAAATGCCGCTCTTCCAGCTTTCGCTGTGACTGTGCCGCGCTTTCCGCACAGGCGTGGCGTTTTAAAGACGATAGTATTTCTTGGGGAACTTAAACGAAGAAATTTTGGTGTGTCTTTCTGTCTGTCTTTCTGTTTGTCGGCACGCCCCTCGATTCAGCCACTCGGCCAAAGTTGAACCACTTGCCCAAAAGCCAGCCATCGTGAACGGCTGACTAGGTTCATACTTGTGTACATTGTTGATCAAAAAGCAAACATTAGCATATCTGAGGCGCAACATCACTAGGTCAGTATTAGGTAGTGCGTTCCTTTAATAGAAAATACATAGATACGTAATTCTAGAGACCCTAGTTTCTTAAGCTGCGCTGAAAATTCGACTGCGCCGAAACTTGGCTTCCTCCGTACCCTCTGCCCGAGCTCATTGTTGTGTTTCGGTTTCGGTTCTGTATTGCACTGTACGAATGCCATGGGGCGCCGCTCTGGCATTCCTGTTTTACCCAGGCGACGTGTGAATAAAATAGTATGTGGAGAGTACTGGTTGAGTGCGGACGTTTCTTCTGCTTCAGCGCTTCGCGTCAAACCGCGTGTTCGGTCTGGCTGGCGTCCCCGCCGGTCGTGTTGGTCACCGCCGGTCTTCGCCTGCTGCTGCACCGTGTCTACCAGCCCGCAACACAGCACTCATGTTTTCCGACGTACTGCCAGATGGCGTTCATATCTCACGCGACGCCTCTTCTATCCTCTTTAGATGACATTTGCAGCGAAGCACGCAGATACGCGGCCATTTTTTTTTTATTTCTTTTCTCCACGTGTAAAAACATTTTCTTATACGATAAGTTGAAAATTCGTGAAAGAACATTCCACCACCAAGGGACGCCGGCGATACGACGTCAACGCCAGACCAGCCATGGCGCTTACACAGAGCTGGTCTGGCAGCTTCGCCTAATTGTTCATTTTGCGGAATACGTGAGACAACGCAGCACTATCTAATTTCCTGTAAGAGGTACCCTACCTTGCGCAAAAATACCTTAGGTTTCGTTTTCCGTCTGCGTAGATTAGAAATAAATGAACCAAATGTAGCGTCTTTCGGGGCTTTTTCTCTTGGCCACAGTGACGGGAAGATTGCTGATGCATTCAAGGAGTTTCTTAATGGTTCAAAAAAATTTAGGTTATAAAATCTACGTTTGCGAATTTTTATTTCTATTTTCCTTTTTTATCCAAATTCTCGGTTTTATTGCTTCAATTCTATTTTATATTATTATTATTATTATTATTATTATTATTATTATTATTATTATTATTATTATTATTATTATTATTATTCGAATCTTAATTGTAATCAATTTATACTTCTTCCGTAATAATTAATAAAAGTATGAACTTCAATTCCAAATGTGCCTTTAAAACTAACCGGTTCTTGGCCAATCTCCCAGTGTGGGTACGAGCCACAGCTTCTAGGGTCTAGTCTACTCTACTCGAGCAGGGTCGCTCTGATGCGTGTTTCTCTGGCATCTTTTTTTGTTTATTCACTCTGAGAAGTCATTGTATTGAGCGATATTTTGTATTTTGACATTGGCGCTTTTCAGCACGGCAGTACAGTGTGGTCTGCTGCAGATGACGACAGCAAGGTGAGAGTCCTCACTTTTGTGTCCCTCGATGTACTGCGTAGTAAGGTTGTTACCCGCGCTAATGCGTAGTTAGGCTTAGGGTACATTGGATGCTGTAACTGCGCCGTAGCTAGGAATCGGGCGCTTCGACGTAAACTTATGAATGGTTCGTGACTATTTTCATATCCCCAGTTGCGCATTTCTTTTGGCAGTCGCGTTAGCAGGTGACGATAGTTCGGTGTAAACAAATGGACTAGCGTGTTGAAAACGCAACGAGCGTTTAAAGCGACCAAGTGATAACGCGCGTCACTCACATTTTCAAAACGCCTGGCGCAAGATAACTCGCAGAAGCGCGAAGGAAAGTACCGCGTGCCTCGAAAATTCTCGCTTCGGCATGATCGCAAAAAGGTCTCACCCCGTGCATTTATTTCGAGCTCTTGTGAAAAGTTTTCATCTGTGATAACGTGCCGGTTGGAGCTGTACTACGTGGCATTGTATCGCGGATGCCGGAACTTAGCTTAGATATGCATGCTCGTGAGTTTCAAGGCGCATAGAATAAGTTCGTATAATGTAACACTTTATATCATGAGAGCACAGAGCGATCCTCACAATGCGATGTTTATAAATGAAAATTGCGATTGTTTCTAATTAGACGCGTTAAACGGTTGTGCCCTTTCGCGTGTCCTCGTAGTTTTCCCATACGACCGAAATGTTGAGGTGATATATTCTGTCGACTTTTTTTTCAGCTGACGCAGACCACTGGAGCTTCGCCTAGTAACAACCGCTCTGTACTTAAGTGTGGCTACAATACAAGAGGGCTGTTTGCATTAAATAAAATATATTGACTGTGTGGTTTTTTTCTCGCTTTTATTACCATGGAAAATAAAGATCACAAGACGTCTTCCGTCCATTTTCCGGAAATGCGTGTTGCCTAGAGGGCAGCTACAACGACGGCTCGTGAATAATTCTTGCAATCGTGTATTTACAGGATAAAAAAATTCTCACCTTGGCCATTCAGCAATGTAACCCCGAGACAGGCTGTAGCGACAAAAACAAAAAACAAAAAAACGACGTATGGCACTCCGAAATTTGAAACTACGCGCGCACTGAACCAAAACCGAAACTTGCGAACTACCATAGTTGACCACTTAGTGTCCCAACGCATTTCACGAGAGGGGGGAAGCCCTGTTTCGATTCCCTTGCTCTCTAATTCGGCCGCATGGCTCTATTCCAGTGTCCGCTCTTTACGTAGTTTCCCTTTCTCTGTGGTGCGACAGCCAGGCGAGCGTCGGAGAGCTATTTTAGTATTTTTTCGATATGGACGGATGCTATGAGCGAGGCTTGGGCTAAAGCCGCCACCCCGGGGTGTGTTAAAGCGTTGACGACATTACACTTCTCCTATTGGAAACTCGTCGAGTGGGATCGTCGTAGCAACGGCGCGTTACAGGAGCGATTGCCGAAGGCAACAAAATTTTTTTTTCGACCCTGGTGGCACTCATGCCACCGCCCCGTTATAAAAGCAACGCTCATAGCATCCATTCAAGAGCAGTGCGAGAGGAAATTGTGAAAGATAAAAGGCGCATTCCTGTAGCCGCCGTTATGTGTTTGGCCTTAGCTCAGTGGGCTACACGCCCGCCAGCCATCAATTCCTGTCAACAGAACTTTTTCTTGTAGTTTTCTTTCTTTGCCATCTGATGGCGTTCACTTTGCTGACGTATTTCTGTCCCGGAAATACGTCATAAAAGTCTTGGTGGACCCCGGCATAAAACACTTTCGCGTTAAAAAATTTTAAAAAATGATACAAATTGAGTATTGTGAAGATGTCCCACAACAAAAAGTTATACGGGAAAGGAATGTTTCGAGGATGGCAATAGCTTTCTTTCCTAGATGCTTTATTGAAACTCGCATTTCGACATAAGAGTTCCGGTCTGATGAATCTCTCTTGGCGGCTCTGAGTACATTCGTATTACGCAACACATTCCACTCGCATAAATCAGTTTCCTTAATAAGCACGCCAACGTGATCATTACTCTTAGCTGTAACATACTTCATCCTACTGTAAAAATCAGCTAGAACAAGAGGTCTTCAGTGATGCACGTTACTCACTGCGAGGCAACTGACGCACCAGTGTTTCTGCAGTCTTATAATTAACGATAGCCACAGCGCAATGCAGGCACATGTATTAGCAGCAATTTTTCTCGTGTTCATTAGCGATATTAGGCTGCCTGTTCGCATTTCCCCGCCAATATGTGCTAGCTGCCAATCTATCACGCAGGTCAGTGATTATTTTCTCCGAAATTTTTGTAATCACTGAACTGCTGTTCTGTTATATAATTGTTTGTCACATCAATTTTTTAATAACTTTTACTAAGTTTTCGCGCATGCAGCATGAATTTTCCGAGAGTTCTAAGAGCATTTGTATCCTAATGAAATATTGTTACGTAAAATGACACGAGGCGTGACTATTTACAAGTGTATTTGCACTGATGTGCACAGCATCGGTCAAGATGGAGGACAGCACCCACAGCAGACCGACAGGCCAGTCCTCTTTGTCGTCTTCTGTATGCAGAATATCAGGTTCTTGATGGGTTAGCTACGTAGCATAACCCCCGGCGGTAAAAGCGCCGTCTCGGTGCACTTTAAACATGTTCTTCAGAAGGAGGGCGGTATTGTTTGAGCCGACTGACGTGCACTACGTCACTGGGCGTGTTTGCAGGCGGGTTAGTCTCCGAGACGGGAACGATCTCGTAGGTGACGTCCGTTACCTGGCGGACGATACGGTATGGACCCGTGTAGCGGGATAACAACTTCTCGGACAGGCCAACACGACGAACTGGGCACCACAGGAGAACGAGGGAACCAGGCGAGAAATGAACGTCGACATGCCTGCTGTCGTAGAGGGTCTTCTGGGTTGCTTGTGAAGCCGACAGCCTAGAGCGGGCGATCTGACGCGCGTAATCTGCACGAGCGATAGCATCCCGTGCGTATTCGCTCGGCGGAGATGTAGTATCCGGAAGTAGGGTGTCCAGTGGTAACGTCGGATCACGGCCATAGAGCATATAAAAAGGTGAGTAACCGGCGGTATCATGACGCGATGAATTGTAAGCGAAGGTCACGTGAGGTAGCGCCAGGTCCCAGTCATGGTGGTCAGATGAGACATACATGGAGAGCATGTCCGTGAGAGTGCGATTTAGGCGCTCAGTGAGGCCATTTGTTTGGGGATGGTAGGAAGTAGTCAACTTGTGCTGCGTTGGGGATGAGCGTAAAAGATCGTCAATTTCTCGTGACAAAAATGCGCGGCCACGATCGGTGAGCAGTTGACGAGGAGCGCCATGGTGTAGAATGACGTCGTGGAGCAAAAAGTCGGCAACGTCAGTAGCAGTGCTGGTGGGGAGCGCTCGAGTGATGGCGTGCCTGGTCGCATGGTCTATAGCAACGGCGACCCACTTGTTGCCAGAGTTGAACTCAGGAAAAGGGCCGAGAAGGTCTACACCAACACGGAAGAAAGGTTCGGTAGGGATGGAGATCGGGTGGAGGAGTCCAGCAGGGGGTGCGGCAGGTCGCTTCCGACGTTGGCATTTATCGCAGGAGGCCACGTAACGTCGAACGGACCGGGCGAGACCGCGCCAAAAGAAGCGGCGCCGGACACGGTCGTACGTGCGAGATATGCCCAGGTGGCCGGCAGTGGGCTCGTCGTGAAGCTCATGCAGGACCGTTGAACGCAGATGTTTAGGCACGACGAGAAGTAACTCAGGGCCATCGGGCAGAACGCTACGACGATACAGCGTGCCATTCAAGAGGATGAACATGCGGAGTAACGCGTCGTTAGGGGCAGATTCGAGACGGCCAATGAGTGATCGCAAGGAAGCATCGCGACGTTGTTCGTCGCCAATCTGAAGAAACTGAGACATGGACATGACGCTGGCGCTAGGCTCGACGACTGATCCGTCTGGCTGTTCAACAGGGTAACGGGACAAGCAATCGGCGTCCAGATGGAGACGTCCAGACTTGTAGGCAACTGAGTACGAGTACTCCTGAAGACGCAGCGCCCACCGACCAAGTCGTCCAGTAGGGTCCTTCAGTGAAGAAAGCCAACAGAGCGCGTGATAATCTGTCACGACATGGAATGGGCGGCCATACAAGTAAGGGCGGAATTTTGAAACCGCCCAGACAAGGGCAAGGCATTCTCGTTCTGTTATAGAGTAGTTGCGTTCAGACTTCGAGAGGAGCCGACTTGCGTACGCAATAACACGATCAGTGCCCCGCTGCGTTTGGGCCAATACTGCGCCGATGCCGTGACCGCTAGCGTCTGTGCGCACTTCTGTAGGAGCATCGGGGTCAAAATGTGCAAGAATGGGTGGTGTCGTTAGAGCGGTGATTAGCTGAGAAAAGGCGTCAGCTTGGAGAGGAACTCAACAAAACGGGACGTCTTGTTTGAGAAGGTCAGTGAGTGGGCGTGCGAGTGCCGCGAAGTTTTTCACGAAACGGCGAAAGTACGAGCACAGGCCCACGAAACTGCGAACATCATGGACAGAGCGAGGAACAGGGAAGTTCGTTACAGCGCGGACTTTGGCCGGGTCTGGTCGTACACCGGAAGCGTCAACGAGGTGGCCCAACACAGTAATTTGACGAAGACCGAAGTGGCACTTCGAGGAATTGAGCTGGAGGCCAGCTTGTCGGAATATTGATAGAATGGTCGAAAGGCATTCAAGGTGTGTTGCGAAGGTGGGTGAGAAGATGATCACGTCGTCCAAGTAACACAAGCACGTCGACCATTTAAATCCTTGAAGCAGCGTGTCCATCATTCTCTCGAAGGTTGCTGGAGCGTTGCAAAGACCGAAGGGCATGACCTTGAATTGGTAAAGGCCGTCAGGGGTAACGAATGCGGTCTTCTCCCGATCCATGTCGTCTACAGCAATTTGCCAGTAGCCAGATCGGAGGTCGAGAGATGAAAAGAAGGTGGCGCCATGGAGACAGTCGAGTGCGTCGTCGATACGTGGAAGAGGATACACGTCTTTCTTGGTAATTTTGTTGAGGTGCCGATAATCAATGCAGAAACGCCAGGAGCCGTCTTTCTTCTTTACTAATACCACGGGGGAGGCCCAAGGGCTAGACGATGGCTCGATGATATCTTTCGCTAGCATTTTGGCCACTTCTTTTTGAATCACTGCTCGCTCTGTTGCAGACACGCGGTAAGGCCTACGGTGGATGGGTGCAGAGTCACCGGTGTTAATTCGGTGAGTGACAATCTTAGTCTGGCCCAAGGGACGATCATGGATGTCGAAAATGTCACTATACGAGGCTAAGACCTGGGAGAGAGCGTCGGCATGATCAGCAGAAAGGTCTGATCCAATCATGTTTCGAAAAATGGCGGCGTCAGACCCGGGCAGCCGTGAGACTTCAGCTTGGTCCGGAGCAGTTACGGCGACAACGTTGATGTCATCGTCTGTTATAGCTGTGAGTTGGGCGAGCGACATCTGGTAGGGCAACACTTGGGGGATGAGGTCGAAATTGAGGAGCGGAAGGAAGACGGAGTTATCCACTATGGTGGCGATGGTATGCTGCACAGTAATATTGCGCGTAAGCCGTGCGTCTGTTATAGGTGTAACGATGTAGTCGCCGTCGGGAACTGGAGGGGTCGATGACAAACAGACGTACGTCACTGCTCGAGGTGGCAGGCGAACAAAAGTGGTTGGGCTCAAGTGGCTGACGGGCTTTTCACAGTTATCGGCGAGAAGAGGAAGATCGAGGCTGAGTGTACCAGAAGAACAGTCAATTAAGGCCGAGTGTGCCGAAAGGAAATCAAGGCCAAGTATGAGGTCATGAGGGCAACGAGTTAGAACGGCGAAAAGGACGACGGTGTGACGACCGGCAATGCTGACACGAGCAGTGCACATTCCGATTACTTCTACAGTACCGCCATCGGCAACACGTATTGCCTGTGTCGTGGACGGCGTCATAATCTTCTGCAAACGGCGGCGTAGAGGGGCGCTCATAATAGACAGGTGCGCGCCTGTGTCAACGAGGGCGGTCACAAAAACATTGTCGACTTTTACTTCAAGCAGGCTGTGGTGTGTGGGCAACGTCAGTAGAGGATTTGTAGGCGTCGACGGTATTGCAGCTTCACCTCCATAAGCTGCAATATCTAGTTTTCCTGCTGCGAGCGTCCAGAGAAGGTCGGCGAGGGAAAGCGTCGAGGCTGCGGAGAGCGGGACTGGCGGCGTTGCGGCGACGGCGAGCGGGAGTAGCGGCGAACGGGCGAAGTAGCGTCATTGGTGAGAGGTACGTGAGAGGACGAGTAGAAATTGGAGGGTGCAGCGGCTGAACGTGTAGAAGTGGTAGGGCGCATGTAGGTAGGGTAGGTCTGGCGTGGTGGGTTTGACCAGCGGCGACGGCAATAGCGAGAAACGTGCCCTGGCTGGTGACAGGAAAAGCAGGTAGGCTGGTCATCGGGTGTTCGCCATTCCGTAGGGTTGCGGAAGGGCACTGTAGGAGAGGATCGGCGAGCGTTCCCTGGGGAGTAAGGCGGTACTACAGGGTGAGTCAGGGGACATGCTGAAGGAAGGCCGAGGTTTGCAAACTCCTGCCTGACCACAGCTTGAATGAGGGCCACCGATGGCTGTGAAGGGTCAGTGGTGTGTGCCGTAAAAACGGGTGGTTGAATGGGAGCAGGACAGGCAGCTTCAATCTCCCGACGAACAATGAGTGTGACATTGTCATAGGTGGGCGGCTGGGGAACGGCTTCACAAGATGAGGTTGCGGCCGTGTTGGGAAGCCGCGTAAATCGCTGAGTTATACGGCGGCTCTTGGCTTGTTGAAACCGTCGGCACTCTTTGATGATTGATTCGACGGTGGCAACGTTGGTATAAACAAGCAGGTTGAAGGCATCGTCTGCGATACCTTTCAGCACATGCGATACCTTCTCTGACTCAGGCATGTGCTTATCAACCTGGCGACAAAGGGCGATGACGTCGTGAATGTAGGCGACGTACGATTCCATAGAGGTCTGTGCTCGAGTTGCCAGTTGATTCCGCGCAGCCATCTGCCGTCCAGCGGTGTTGCCAAAAAGGTCGCGGATCTTCTCTTTGAAGGATTCCCAGCTCGTAATGTCAGATTCGTGCGTCTCGAACCACACCCGCAGTGGGCCATCAAGGTAGAAAAGTACGTTGGCGAGCATAAGGGTCGGGTCCCACCTATAGCTGGCGCTGATGCGTTCATACAGGTTGATCCATTTGTCAATGTCAACGCCATCCTGTCCAGAGAATACGCCAGGATCACGAGCAGGAGGTAGGACTACGTAGGTGGAAGCCACGGGAGGGGCAGGCGGTGACGACGATGTTCCGTCAACTTGTGACATGGTCGGACCCGCGATGATACGGCCGTTGCGGAGCTTCGTGATGAGTACAGGGAACAACCAGCGCCTCCACCACAAAGATGTTACGTAAAATGACACGAGGCGTGACTATTTACAAGTGTATTTGCACTGATGTGCACAGCATCGGTCAAGATGGAGGACAGCACCAACAGCAGACCGACAGGCCAGTCCTCTTTGTCGTCTTCTGTATGCAGAATATCTGGTTCTTGATGGGTTAGCTACGTAGCAATATTCTCATCATTCGCGTAAAATTAACGAAATTGTCATAACAGCATGCTGGTGACCACCACATTGAAAAGGATGGCGCCGTGAACATCAGTGAGGCTGGCATACGTGATGTCTTTTATTTGTAGCAGGGCGCGAATTCCTAGAATGCGGTATACATTACCCTCTTAGAGTAAAAAATAGCTTTCTCAAATGCCCTTATGCTCATCCAAACAAGAAAGAGGTCAGTTACGGAAAGGCGGGATGCTTGGAGTGGTGACGTTTCGTCTACGAAGGAATGCAGATTTAACCATTGTGTCCGAAAGACGACCTGGTTTCGTGTAAGCAGCAACTGCGATCCATGACATGGGTTCTGATGCGAGACATTTAAGAAGCTCTTTAGAAGTCTTTGTAAAAGCTTTGTTTTTGTGTTTTCTTTCTACAAAATATGTCCTTCTAGGATGTTCTTGGTAAGCGATTTCTCTACATACAGATTTAGACAAATTGAGTAGCCGTTGCTACATTGACGAAGACACATCGCGTTGTCTAAATCTTAGCTCCAGCGGCTTTCCCTGCTTAGCCGCTTTTTACAATTACGTATACTTAATGCTGTGGTTCGCAAAGGAACGAAACACGAAGGAAGGCAAACGAAACACGGCGCAAACTATCAACTGAAAATTTATTGAGACACCAAACATATATATATATATATATATATATATATATATATATATATATATGGTTAGATGACCCCGTGTTAAAGGCACGTGTACACACAGCGATTGTCTCACTGACGCGCTTCCAGAAAATTTATCTCCGCAGCAAGTAGTGTGACGGAGGGCTTCGCGACACATGCATCACCAGCTTTGTTGATCAGATAAGCTTCCTCAATTTCACGCGCTACCCTATCTTTGAACCTCGATTCCACCGTCGTCTCAGCGAACTGTGGTGCGCAGCCGCATTCTCTGCAATGCAAGGAAAGGTTAGAGCATGGCTGTCCCTTTAGTGAAGCTTTACGATCCATCACCCTGTTATTAATACAACGCCCGGTCTCTCCAACATAACGCTTCCCGCACGAAAGCGGAATGTCGTACACCACACCCGTGGCGCATTCAACCTCTTTAGCCCTGTGTTTTACCTTGCAAACACCCTTGTCTTGCTCCCCGCCCTCGACCTTCCTGTCTACAGCCGCGCAAATGCTGCCTAAACGGTAGCCAGCCGAAAATAAAACATTGCATCCGTACCTTGCTCCCACTTTCTTTAAACGATGTGAAACGCCGTGTAGGTAAGGGATGCTGGCGACAGGTAGTTTCTTTGAACCCGTACCGTGCTCAGAACTTCTTGCCTTCACTTTCAAGTCCTGCAGGACCCTTTCCGCCAGCCTCGCCAAATGATTCTGAGGAAACTTGGATGACCTGAGTCTGTCAAGTTGCCTCTCGAGGCTCTTTTCCATACTGTGCTGACAAGATTTCTTGAGCGCGGCCTTCAAACACGACATCGCGATAGCATTCTTGACGACTTTCGAGTTCCCAGACCGAAAATCAAGCACTGGTTTTTCGCTTCTTGGAGCATACATCCAACAAGTATGACACCCTTGGAAGTACAGCTTCAGATCCAAAAACTGAATGCAGTTGTCTTCAGGGAGCTCAAAGGTGAATCGCAGACCTGCACCAACATCCTTGAATATCTTGAGTACATTGACGCGCGAGTTGACACAACAGTTAGAATTTACCAGTACTAGATAATCGTCCGCATAGCGAAACATTTTAACAACAATACCATCCAGGGCCGATTCGAGGTCGCGGTCAACCGAGCTTAAGAAAATTTCACTTAATATAGGGGCGACACTCGAACCGATACAAACCCCCGACCTCTGGGTATACACATCTCCCTTCCACCTGATGATAGTTGACGACAAATACACAGATAAAAGCTCGAGAAAAGATCCCACAGACACACCGCACTTTTCCTGGAACTTTAGTTCATCATTGTGTATCTGGATGCAATCCTTAACTCGCTTCAACAACCCATCCCGTGGCAAAGAGTAAAAAAGGTCTTCCACATCCACGCTGAACCCGGACAGAGATCGCGGAGCAGCACTAATTAAGAACTGTGTCACTTCCTCGGAGTTCTTGACCCGGAAAGGGTCCACCAGGCACAACGAAGACAGATGCTTCTGTAGGTACCCTGAAACCTCGCTCTGCCACGTACCACGCTCGGAAACTATGAGGCGGAACGGCGCTTCCGGCTTGTGGGTCTTCACGGTGAAGAACATTTGAAGCACCGAACTTTTTTCCTTCTTTACCGCGGCACACAGCTTGTCGAGCTGTAGTCCTTGCAAGAGAGCCACCGCCCGTTTTTTCACTTCCGCCGGTTTCTTGTCCACTGTCTTGAGATTCTTTTCACTCGCCCGCCAGGCCATCACCTTCACACACTAAGAGGATCTGCCGAATCTTGAACGCGGAATGGTGGCGGCAGGCCAGGTTCTACGAGGACTGCCTACGCACGTATTGTGGATGGGACGGCAAAGGTCGTTGGCCCCAGCGGTACAAGGAATGGAACGCTACGAAGGTTAGAGTGACGGAGTTTCTGTGAAACACGACACGTCCGACATTGCCGAAGAAGAACAAGATGGACGCCGTTCCAGGAAAGGTGGTTACCCTGGGGGATGCCCCCTTGGATGATAAGGTGAGGAAGGTGCTTGAGCTTGGTCCGAAGTTATCCTTTGGAGCCACGGTTGAAACCGGCGGAAACCTTGGAGTTGGGACGCTGTGTGGCCGATAGGGTACCCGAGGTGGACTGGGCCCGCTGCGTCGCGGAGTGCGCGGAGGTCATTACGACTAGGGGAGGAAAGCCAGGCATGAAGTTTGACAATCGATGGCTCGTGAACCAGTTCACTGAGTGCCGCCTGAGACCTTTAGTGGCGGACAAGGAGGGTTGTTTCGCTGTTATGCCAGAGTGCATATTCCTGGAGAAGGCCTCGCGGGCGAGTGAAAAGAATCTCAAGACAGTGGACAAGAAACCGGCGGAAGTGAAAAAACGGGCGGTGGCTCTCTTGCAAGGACTACAGCTCGACAAGCTGTGTGCCGCGGTAAAGAAGGAAAAAAGTTCGGTGCTTCAAATGTTCTTCACCGTGAAGACCCACAAGCCGGAAGCGCCGTTCCGCCTCATAGTTTCCGAGCGTGGTACGTGGCAGAGCGAGGTTTCAGGGTACCTACAGAAGCATCTGTCTTCGTTGTGCCTGGTGGACCCTTTCCGGGTCAAGAACTCCGAGGAAGTGACACAGTTCTTCATGAGTGCTGTTCCGCGGTCTCTGTCCGGGTTCAGCGTGGATGTGGAAGACCGTTTTTACTCTTTGCCAAGGGATGGGTTGTTGAAGCGAGTTAAGAATTGCATCCAGATACACAATGATGAACTAAAGTTCCGGGAAAAGTGCGGTGTGTCTGTGGGATCTTTTCTCGAGCTTTTATCTGTGTATTTGTCGTCAACTATCATCAGGTGGAAGGCAGATGTGTATACCCAGAGGTCGGGGGTTTGTATCGGTTCGAGTGTCGCCCCTATATTAAGTGAAATTTTCTTAAGCTCGGTTGACTGCGACCTCGAATCGGCCCTGGATGGTATTGTTGTTAAAATGTTTCGCTATGTGGACGAATATCTAGTACTGGTAAATTCTAACTGTTGTGTCAACTCGCGCGTCAATGTACTCAAGATATTCAAGGATGTTGGTGCAGGTCTGCGATTCACCTTTGAGCTCCCTGAAGACAACTGCATTCAGTTTTTGGATCTGAGGCTGTACTTCCAAGGGTGTCATACTTGTTGGATGTATGCTCCAAGAAGTGAAAAACCACTGCTTGATTTTCGGTCTGGGCACTCGAAAGTCGTCAAGAATGCTGTCGCGATGTCGTGTTTGAAGGCGGCGCTCAAGAAATCTTGTCAGCACAGTATGGAAAAGAGCCTCGAGAGGCAACTTGACAGACTCAGGTCATCCAAGTTTCCTCAGAATCATTTGGCGAGGCTGGCGGAAAGGGTCCTGCAGGACTTGAAAGTGAAGGCAAGAAGTTCTGAGCACGGTACGGGTTCAAAGAAACTACCTGTCGCCAGCATCCCTTACCTACACGGCGTTTCAAATCGTTTAAAGAAAGTGGGAGCAAGGTACGGATGCAATGTTTTATTTTCGGCTGGCTACCGTTTAGGCAGCATTTGCGCGGCTGTAGACAGGAAGGTCGAGGGCGGGGAGCAAGACAAGGGTGTTTGCAAGGTAAAACACAGGGCTAAAGAGGTTGAATGCGCCACGGGTGTGGTGTACGACATTGCGCTTTTGTGCGGGAAGCGTTATGTTGGACAGACCGGGCGTTGTATTAATAACAGGCTGATGGATCATAAAGCTTCACTAAAGGGACAGCCATGCTCTAACCTTTCCTTGCATTGCAGAGAATGCGGCTGCGCACCACAGTTCGCTGAGACGACGGTGGAATCGAGGTTCAAAGATAGGGTAGCGCGTGAAATTGAGGAAGCTTATCTGATCAACAAAGCTGGTGATGCATGTGTCGCGAAGCCCTCCGTCACACTACTTGCTGCGGAGATAAATTTTCTGGAAGCGCGTCAGTGAGACAATCGCTGTGTGTACACATGCCTTTCACACGGGGTCATCTAACCACGTATATATATATATATATATATATATATATATATATATATATATATATATATATATATATATATATATATATATATATATATATATATATGTTTGGTGTTTCAATAAAATTTCAGTTCATAGTTTGCGCCGTGTTTCGTTTGCCTTCCTTCGTGTTTCGTTCCTTTGCGCACCACAGCATTAAGATGAGTTACCAACTCGCCCAGCAGTGCGTACTTCTCTACGTATACTTCTTGGTGTGCTTATGTCACAGTCATACTGTGCAAGTGATTCACTGTTGTTAAAGCGAGATACACGTAAATAATATTTCATTTATCCTCACAAAGCAAGCCAGAAAGAAAGGCCATGATCTTTTGCGCGCTGAAAATGGTGGGGATGCCATCTTGTTCCTCCGAGGCTGCCTGCAAGCATTCATCCTCACTACAGTTAGTCGCGACGTGCACCCAGTCATGGAGCTGTACTGAGGCACGTTGCTGAAACTGAAAATAATTCGCAAGCTTATTGTAATATGCCGATAGGCTAACATCTGAAATGAAAAAAAAAAGAAGTCATCTTCGTAGATATCCAGGCTGGCGCACGAAGCGGAGAATGGCGTTTTCTCTGCGTAGCGTTGCCGTGTGAGCATCTGGTACTTGCGGTTATCGTTGCAATGCCACACTTTTTGTCCGAAAGCCAGTTTTCACTAAGTACAGCTCAACAGCCTAGATAAACAGTCCTCTTTCCCACCACTGAGGTGGTGTGGGACTCGTGAACACTTTTGAATCTTGCATTGGAAGCGCTGCTAATGCTTAAAGCACGCACAATTCCTCACAGGTCGTCAAAGGTGTATTTTGCTGCGGTTGGCGATGGTCGACCCGAAAATAATGTAGACGCTTACAAAAATTATAGAATAATTGGCTGGGCCTCTTTGTTCCTGGAGTTGTTTCGGAGCTTTGCAAGTAACCAGCGGAGTCGTTTTAGAAGGGTGAGCAGGAGAGGTGTGGGTCACAGAGCAACGCCTCCTCTACAACTACAAGGATGCCAGCGACGTCACTCGCTTTACCATTCGGTCGGGATGTTTCACGTAGTGCAATGTTGTCTCAGCAAGCAGTGCTCGCAGCCGACACTACTTCCGCTAGTGTTGGAAGTGACTCCATCACAGGTATTGACATAGTGTCCATGGCCGAGGTCACCTCCGTGCCTAAGGAGGACTTTGTTATGATCTCGGAGGCAGAGAGGTTTGGAGCGGCTATCGGAAGGAGTCCTCGAAACCGCCATTATTTCTAGGGGCGGAGGAGGAGAGAACAGGAGAAGGTTGGGAACTCCCGTCAAATACAAGAACTCGCGGCGACTGACGTCGTATTTAGCAATAAAGATGGCGTGGCAGTGCAGCTGGCGCAGCGCGCTCACGCTGGAGAAAAGGAGAAATAGTGTGGCCGAGGCACTTGCCCCGGCGTTGTGTGACGGCGCTGCCCGGCGTACTAAGTATTAAATCCTGATATACTATTGCGAGAAATGTCAAAGAGAATTGAGGCCCTACATGACACAGTTTTAACAGCGGAGGTGTTTAAGCCGACCGTTACTCCGTGCAGAGCGAAGACAGACTGTCATCATCATGAACCGACACGCGCTGTCTTCGTCCTTTTTTTCCTCTTCGTCTTCTTCTTCATATTCGGTTCGCTCCCAGAACAAGTACGCCTATTTGTCCGCCGTGGTATGCAATAGACTCTGATGGGTTGGAGAACGAGTACAGAGAGGGGGAAAGAACGAGAGACATAAAGAGATAGAAGGAAAGAGAGAAATTATTGGGCGGGATTCGAACCCGCGTACTCTTGATCCAACCGCAAGCGTCCTAACCAGTAGGGTGTTTAGACACACGACCACCTCTGAGCCTTGTACAGTATAGGGTACCAATGGGGGTGGGAAAGGGAAGTGAGGGTGAGGGGAAGGAGGAGGGAAGAGGGTAAAACATAGCATGGAATGAAAGAGAAAGCGAGAAATAGACAGAAAGAAGAGGAAGAAAGACAGAAAGGGAGAGAAACACACGAAGAGAGAGAAAGCAATAGAGAGGGATAGAAAGAAATAGAAACTAAAGAGATAGAAAAACAAAGAAAGAGAGAAAGAAAGATAAAGCGAGCAATATAGAGAGGCAGAAACAAAGGCAGGAAAGAGAAAGAAAGATAGAAAGAGCGAGAAAGAAATGCATAAAAAAGAAAAATAAAGTAATAGACATGAACAGAGACAAAAAAGACTGAAATAACAGAGAGACGAGAGGGAAAGAAAGAAAAAGAGGAAGAAAGAAAAAGCTACAGAGAAACAAAGAAGGCCGTCCAGCTCCGCACTTACTACAGGCTTGGCACCACAATGGTAACGCGTCAGCGCCAAAAGTACACAGCGGACAAAGAGACGACGAGGAGAAGCGCTGACATTCAACTATAGTTTATTCAAAACACACAAACCGCCCCTGGCACACCTAATCAGAACCATATCTGTCTAAGCATGAGCGCTATAGACCAGAACACAGAGAATTCCATGCGCATCGCCATATTTGCATCGCGCGTCGCGCCATCTATCGCACACGCGACGAAAAACATGCGCGGGCTGCCACGCCAGCAGACGCTACACAGAGCAAACGTGTAACTCCCGAAACTCAGCCCGTCGGAGAGCGTGTTTCGCGTCTTTTCCAGCCTGGACATTTTCGCTGATTTTATTGGAACATCAAGAATGTCTTGCTCATACAAGTCCACAATGTATACAGTACCTGCTGAGTGAGCTGCGGAAGCCACCTCGTCAGATACGTACGCTGTTACATTTGTAAAAAAAAACGTTCGCGCTGTGGTACGCGTGAATCGCAATTGCAGTGCAGCTCGCGAAAGAGTGAAACGATATCTTGTTGCGCCATATTATAAGTTGTGCACAAAGTTTTGTGGAATGTGATCATTTCAGCATGCATCGCGTAATATTAGAGTACGCTTTACGGGTAGTTTCGCGGAACGTGATTTTTGTTTCACGAGCGCTCTTACAATAAGGCGTCTTGCTCACAAAAGCGTGCTATCAGAGAGTATAACCTGCAGTATCGTTCAGCGATCCCATTTGGAAGCTACCTGCGCGATTTTATTCTTGTAACGATGATGCTTTACAAGCGAAACTGTGTTACTCTTAGTTAAGCCGGTTAGCTACGCCTGCGACGTAAAGGACTGGCGCGAGTACTGTTTACTTACGTGCCAATATATGTATTATGTGCAGCTGGATGCCTCGTGTCCAAATAAATTTGGGGACATCAAACGCTGCAATGAAAGCACGAAATTCTGACCAGCTGTTGAGGAGCACCGTGCCATTTATTACCTTTTGAAGGCGAAATCTCGAAGGCGTGGATGCCATCAAATCACTAAAGCTTAATACTACGTTGAAAGTGGCAAAGCATGCTGATTTCTTGGGCTTGAAAGCACTACCTTGCACGAGACTTTCGTCAAAGGAAACGCTCAAAGGTATGAAGTGCACCCCCACACAAAGCTCGCGCCTGCCTTCAACCCAGCTGCGTGTCACGCAAATCAGGTTCGCAAAATGAAATAGGTGGGCATCACACTGCAGAATACACGCAATTAGTGTACTTACTCGCGCATTTTCACTCGGCTCCTAGTTTTTTTGCTTGAATCACAGTTATCCACTCGCGGCGAAGCTGAAAACACCACACCGGCACTATTTCCGTGGCGCGTCGTAATCGTCGCAGACAACGCTAATATCCTCTTGTTGCGCTGCTTGTTTTGGCATCCAAAGACAACGCAGTAGTGCCCAGATGAGCTCTTACACGCTGAAGCGGCGTGAACGGGTACTTTTTCGCACTTTAAAGCCTCAGAACTGCAGCCTGCCCTGTTTACTTGGTGCAGCCCGCGCGCGCCTCGGCAGCCCGGTCAGCCTAGCGTCTGGGTGCGAGAGTATCCGCTCGGCTCGCCAGCAGCCTGGGTGCGAGACAGGCGTGCTCTGGTGTATAAAACAAACTGAAACCAAAAAGCAGCAATACTACGCAGGATAAATGATAGTTGGAAGTCAGCGCTTGTGCTCGTCGTTTATTTGTCTGCTGTGCACTTTTCGCGCCGAAGTAGCCGAATCATTAACATTATGAAATACCAACTAGCCCATTCCCACACCTTGTTTGGCAGCACGACTGCGAAGGTGCCTTGATGTTTTTTTTTAGCACTTGACTGCATTACCTCGTACCTCGATTAGGCTGAACTCGTTGAGCAGAGCGTCAAGAGAAATATTAGTTGAGGCCGGTACTCCCGCCCCTAATAAATAGAAATATATTATCGTGCTTACATCTCAACAAGTAACGCTACTTTTATGTTTTTTTTTCTTTCTTGGTTGGTTTGATTTTCAGTTTTTAAGTGGCCGCGAACGTATATGGGCGTTCAAAACGAATAAACGTGCAAACATTCGCTGCAAAGTCGACCTAATACGTACAATTGGCCAGTTTGCTGTTGCATTCAACAGAACTTTCCTGATGAACGAACAGAGGTAAGATTTTTTTCATTGCTTGAAAATAAGTTTCATCTTTAACAATTTGTCTTCCTTATTGCCAGGATCATGGTTCGGCTGCTAGGACATGTTGATCGACGGCACTGGAACCGCATGGCAGTCTTCCCTATAGGTATTACAAATTTTTGCGCTATTCAGAAAACAGGCAACGAAAAATTCGCTGACCTCTGGTGATATTGAACATTAATCACTGAAGTGCAGTGAACTTGATAAAGATCGACAATTTGTCTATGAAGCACTCCAACGTTTAGCGTCGCCACACGACAGAGTGAACGATATGGTGTTTCGGCGTGGACATTGGACATTCACGAATTAGGTGTCGTGACTACTCTTGAAGCTTTTAAACGTTATAGACGTCGCATGTGATTGATGATGGACCACTTTAGAAGGTTTTAAAAGCTCAAACTGGGATGTGATTGGTGATCAGTGGCACTCATATTGAGGCGTGGTGTGGTGACACGGGTGCCTGGCACACCAGCGTACGCGAGATAGCTTATGAGCCACTGGCATGCATATTTTTGCGCAGCGCTGCGAGTGTCATCTTCGTAGCCTGCCCGTGCTTCGTTTTGAACGAATGATCCCGTTTTCAACATAACCTGAAAGGAAGAAACCGAGCGGGGCAATTGTCTCAATATCAATCAAGGCTAGGTCCGTCTACAACCTACAACATCCTCCTCCTCTAACATAAATATATAGGAATACTCATGATGTTCACTTGAAACGTTCGCAAGTATACTCGGCGGCAAAAGTTCACTGACTTTAGGGCCCCCTGCAAACGTAAATTTCTCCACTGTCAATGTAAGAAACTTACAATTCAGCTTGTAACAATATAGAGCCACTAGATACGAGAGCATTTAGTTGGAGGCTCCTCACAGGGGTATCTGCTTCTGCAGGCGTTTGGTGTGTAGAGTCACCATGGACCGGAGTTAACGGGGAGGTTTCGACCCCCTACCACGCCTCGCCGTGCGTGGCTAACCGTGTCCGGGGGAAATGGTATCCTGAGGTTTTAGCCGAGGCGAAGTGATTGGACCGTTAGACCGCCACAGTGGTCTAGTAGCTATGGTGCTCGACTGCTGACCCGAACGTCGCGGGATCCAATCCCGGGCCGCGGCGACCGCATTATCGATGGAGGCGAAAATGCTTGAGGCACGTGTGCTTACATTTAGCTGCACGTTAAAGAACCCCAGGGGGTCGAAATTTCCGCGGCCCTCTCCTACGGCATCCCTGATAACTATATCGTGGTTTTGTGACGTTAAAGACCAATATTTATTATTATTGACTGGACCTTTAAGGGCCCCCGGTATAAGCCAGGCACCCGTTAGGCCACGGCTTCACGTAACAGCACCCCTAGGCTGACCATCCCTCGATAAATCAGCAGTAACTCCTCCCTCTCTGACTGTCTCTCTCCCCACATCTTCGTCTTTCCTTTTCTCTTCTATTATTTCATGTCCTCACCTTTCTTCGATATACTTCTGGTTTTTCTGGAGGCAAGTGTTAACATTGTGTGGGCACTCAATATCGGCTGCACCTTATTTGGCTATAGGAACAACGTATAGTTGACTTGCAAAGGCTTGCTTCACCACAGCTTCTGCTCTGTCCTTTTGTTGCGCTCGTTGACGGGCGGCTCGCATCGTTACCAAGAAATAATGTATTTCACGGTACCACTGAACCTTTTTTTCAGCATATCGATCCCCGAAAAACGGGAGCACCAATGCAATCTCTCAGTTTCTCTTTATTTTCGAAGAAACGAGACGCATTCCCCAAGGACCATGTGATTCATTGTGAGAACGCAGATAAGAAAGCGCGAAACATTTCAACATTCTTCGTGTCGAAGTTACTAAAAAGCCGGCAAGGTGGCAAGTGTGAACGTATCAATGGAAGTCAAAGGCAACTCCCAGTATTCGAAATTCACAAACTTTGTGGCATGTGAGGATGAGGCCGTCACTGTCACTGCACACCGAAAAATGAGTACCGCCGGAAGTGTGATGTGAGCTGACATCCTCATGGATTTTACCGACGAATAATTTCCAGCTAGATGGAAAGATCATAATGGCATACAAGTACAGCGTATAATATAAGGTGGGGAAACAAATAATTACCAACCAGACACATAATACTAATATTTGCATCTAGCACAATCCTAGATGAAATTGAAGCAGGGTAACTGAAGTAGAGCGTTAGGCCGTTCATCCCAAACCCGCGACACTCTTAACGCGTAAAAGGTTTGGCAATACTTCCCGGAGTTGCCGAGGGAAGCTTCCCTTTGCAATGCACGTTACCACGGGACATTCCGCCGATGACGACTGCGATTGCGAGGCCCATTACACAAACTGCGATGGTGGCCACACAGAATGTTCTAGAACCTGCTTGGCCGGGAAAAAATAAGAAAGAAATTATCAGTATCAATGTGAAACATAACATCAATTTCCGCGAAGCAAGCCGGCGTTTTTTTTCTGTGCTATGCAGGAGGACAATTCGCAAAAATTTTTCGGGACCGCACCACAACGGCATCAGGTGGCCGCCGAAGCTGCGCGTAGTGTGCTCACGCGAACGCCATTTGCCCCCAAGGTGGGAGCAGGCAACGCTACCCTGCCTTCCGTGAACTTGGCCACGTCACACGCCTCTACCAGCCATGGCACCAGCCATGAAATTTCAGCGTCTAAGGAGGTCTCGTGGGCCTCCGGGCTGGCGGCGTCGAAGGCTACATCTCACCAAGCGAAACGTAAGCCTTCAAGAAGGCTACTCGGTTTCGGGATGAACAGCTGCACGTTTGGAGCCGTAAAAGTGGCACTAAAAAAACAGAAGGTAGGCTGCCTTATTGCCAGCGCGCTCGTCTTTCTATCACCCCATCTTTCAAAGCCGGGTTTGGTTCTAAGAACAGGGTTCATCATGGCCTATTTTATTGTGCAAGTGCCTGCAAATGTCGGCGAACAATGTTACGCTGAATTAACCTTTCGTTGCCGTCATGGCCAGCGGCACATGGATGGCCAAGACGATGTGAGTGAGGACCACAATGAGGGCAGTGTGGTACATAATTTAATTAACCAGTGTATTTATATAATGAATGTTTTGTGGGACACGCTTATTATCACTAGTATCGCACTATTATTGGCATAAGTACTTGAAAAACGGCGGACTAAATAAACTCCACATATTTTGTCATCACTCGACGACAGCTATGCTTCCGAAAGCGATGAAGCATTGCTCGCGGCTATTGTCTCGCCCTCATCTATTCTTAGCAGGCCATCGGTACATCATAGAGCTATTTCACAACGCCAGACACAGCTTCACTTCAGAATGAGGCGTTCCAGGAACAGAACGATGAGATAATCACACGTCATCGTTTCGGATTGATTTATCTTTCCACCAAACCTCTTCAGGGCGCGTAGGGCACTGCAACACGCAGCGCAGACATCGTAACATATATAAGTAGAACAAGAAATACCAAGGCACCGCGAGCCGTTTCAGAGAAGATATAAAGCGATATTGATTATTAGAGAGAGAGAAGAAATAGTAGAGAAGGAAATGCAGGGAGGTTAACCAGTGTAGGACAACCGGTTTGCTACCCTACACATGGGGACAGGGTGGGGGAGATTTAAAGATGAAGAGGAAAGAGAGAGAGAGAGAGAAAGATAAAAAGATAGCACGACACAGCACACATAGAATCAGTCGGTCACTCTTGCGTGGTAGCATAGCACACATAGAAACAGTCGGTCACTCTTGCGTGGTAGTTGGTCACTCCCGCGTGGTACGCGACATTTCTGTCACAGGCGCTTGGCCAAGTTCGTCGCTCTCAAAAACCTCAGCAGTGCCTTCGTCGCCTTCAGTTGTGATGTCTTCTGTTGACAACATGCAAGTATTGTTTGAACAGACATTGGTCTACTATCAAGGCGCGCTAGAACGGACGCCAATGACTGTCTCTGAGCGTTATATACCGGACAGTCGCACAGGACGTGGTGTAGCGTCTCCTCGCAACGAAAGGCATCGCAGAGAGCGTTGTCGGCCATTCCAATTCGAAAGGAATAGGATTTCGTAAATGCCACCCCTAGCCACAAGCGATAAAGCAGTGTGGCCTCTCTTCGGCGGAGTCCAGTTGGCATACAGATATGCATCAAAGAGGACAGGTGGCGTTGACGATTAGTCCGGTTGGTTTGGCTGCTTGGTGGGCACCATAGAGCAAGCGTGATCTCCTGTGCAAGGCCTCGAAGACTGCTGGCAGCGTCAGACCTTGAAAGTGGGATGGTATCTTTCTGTGTGCTTTCATGAGCTGTCCGAGCGGCATTATCGGCCTGTTCGTTCCCCATGACGCCGCAGTGACTTGGCAGCCATTGAAACGTCACGTGGTGCCCTTTCTCATATGAAGTGTGGAGAAGACCTCGAATTTCAAAAACGAGCTGTTCATATGGCCCGCGACGCAGAGCAGATAGCACAGATTGTAGGGCTGCCTTTGAGTCGCTGAAGATAGACCAATGTTGAGGTGGTTCCCGATTAACAAAACAAAGTGCAGCGCGCAGAGCAGCTAGTTCCGCAGCTGTCGACGTCGTGGAGTGGTCGGTCCTAAAGCTGATGGTAATAGCTCTTGCTGGGACAACCACCGCACCGGACGAACACTGGATGTTTGTGGAACCATCTGTATATATATGTACACTGTCCGCATACTTCTCGTACAAAAGAAGCAGAGACAGTTGTTTCAGCACAGGTGACGACAGCTCAGATTTTTTCCGGATCCCTGGTACACTGAGTTGAACTGTGGGTCGAATAAAACACCAAGGGGGCATCGGTGGTTTAGATGCAGTGGTGAAGCCCGAGGGAAGTTTGTCGTTGTACTTGACAATAGTTTTAGAAAATGATGCGTGGCGCCTCTCTGAAGGCAGTGTTGCAAGGTGATGACAGGGAGCACGTGCAAAATGTCTGATGTGCGTTCTCAGGACTTCCACCGTAATGTGAGTTTGCATTGGATGGTCACGAGCAATCGCAATAGTTGCCTCTATTGACGTACATCTGGGCAAACCAAGGCACGCTCTGAGTGCTTGAGCTTGTACTGCCTGCAGAACACGAATATTGGTCTTACAAGTATTACTCAGCACGGGCAGGCTATATCTAAGAAAACCGAGAAAGAGCGCTCTGTAGAGTTCCAGCATTGCGTCTACTGACATCCCCCACGTCTTTCCTGCCAAGAACTTGAATAACTGGGAAATTGCTGTCAGGCGCTGCTTCAGGTAGGCCACGTGCGGGCTCCAACATAGGTCCCTGTCGATGATTACGCCAAGAAACCTGTGAGTTCTGGCATAAGGAATGGGCCGCCCGTTGATTGAGATGACATAAGGTTTCATTAGTTTCCGAGTCAATGCCACCAGTGCGCATTTTTCTGGTGATATGCTGAGACCTTGTTTACACAAGTACCTAGCTGTCAAAGTTGCTGCTCTTTGAAGCCGCGCACGTATCTGAGGACGTGCGACTGCCGAAGCCCAGACACAGATGTCGTCTGCGTATATTGAAACCTTGATGGTAGTTGGCAAGTAGTCAGCAAGCCCAATAAGTGCGAGGTTGAATAGCGTCGGGCTGAGAACTCCGCCTTGAGGAACGCCCCTGGAGGTATAGCGTCGTGTAGTTGGGCCATCGTCTGTTAACACAAAGAATGACCTTGCAGCCAGGTAACTTGCAATCCACGAAAAAATTCGACCACCGAGGCCAACCGCCGCAAGTGCATCGAGAATAGCCTCATGTAATACGTTATCGTATGCACCTTTCACATCTAGGAACAAAGCTGCAGATAGTCGCTTACGGGACTTTTCGTGCTGAACATACGAAACGAGATCAACTACATTGTCGATGGAAGAGCGGTCACGTCGGAAACCAGCCATGGAATTCGGGTAAATCTTGTAGTGTTCAAGATACCACTCAAGGCGGCCAAGGATCATTCTTTCCGTCATCTTTCCTACGCAGCTGGCTAGTGCAATTGGGCGGTATGAGGCGAGTTCGAGGGGCGATTTACCCTGCTTCAAGAGAGGCACCAAGCGGCTTACTTTCCAGTCATCGGGAACATTGCCATCCTGCCATGAGGAGTTGTAGAGGCTCAGCAATTCTCTCCTTGCGGCTCCTCCCAGGTTGCACAAGGCTCGATATGGAATACCATCTGGACCCGGAGTGGTAGAACGCCTGCAGAGAGCTAGTGCCGCCTCGAGCTCCTCCATTGTGAAAGGGAGGTCCATGCGGCAGTCACGGGAATGGGGGACGTCACCTCGGGCTGGAGAATCTGGACGAGTCGTTTGGTTGGCGATCCGCGCACAAAAATCTTCTGCGACATCGATGTCTTGCCGCCCTTCAAAGAGTGCGAGCGCTTTGAATGGAAAACGTTGCTCCGGAAGGCAACGCAGACCTTGCACACTTTTCCAAATGTGGGAAAGTGGCTTGCGGGGGTCTAGCGTCTGGAAAAACCTTGTCCAACGTTCCGACGCTAATTTATCCATGCGACGCTGAATCTTCTTTTGCATCCTCCTGGCTGCCCTAAGGTCGTGAATTGATTTCGTGCGCCGATATCGACGCTCCGCCCGGCGCCGCAGTGCTCGAAGTCGTTCCAACTCTATGTCGAAATCGTTTCGCTTGGAAGAGATTGTCAACGTGCGAGTGGCCTTTTGCATTGTACTCTTAATTGTTTGCTGTAACCCAGATTGTAGGCCCTCGCTGCAAGCATCTTCCATGTCAGATTTGAAGGTGGTCCATTGAGTCGCTCGAATGGTCCTCCGTAGACCAGCTCTTGACAAGCCTTTGATGCTAAGGTAGATGGGAATGTGATCACTCCCGTGTGTCTCAACATCTGGAAACCACTTCACACATCTGGCGAGAGAGTTAGAGACAAAAGCAAGGTCGAGGCAGCTTCCGTATGTCACGCCTCGAAGAAAAGTGGGGCAACCATCATTCAGGAGAGTAAGGCCATAGTGGTAGGCGGCGCTTGCTAATCTTCGTCCTCTTGCATTTGTCCTTGGACTTCCCCATGCAGGGTGGTGCGCATTGAAATCTCCTATGATAACCCATGGAGGAGGACAAACACTCAAGATATCCGCTAATCTTCGTGAATCGAAATTGCTTGAAGGCGATATATACACGCCTATGAGAGTAAACAGGAGTTTGTGCTTTTTAACGGTGATGCATACATATTGATTGTCATCGTGAGGCGCAATTGGTTGCACCACATAGGTGAGTTCACGACGAACAAAAACGATCTTGCTGCACGCACCGTTTGTTGAAGACATGACAGCTTCGTACCCTGACAATCTGGTTGGTTTCGACAAATTGGGCTCACAAATGACGATCAGTGGAAACACATTACTATACACAAACTGACGAAAATCTGAAAGGCGTGATTTAAGCCCTCTGGCGTTCCATTGGATGATGGACGCTGATTTGACTTCTTGACGGAAGGATGAGGTGTGGGTAGCCATCTTTCTATTCGAGAGATTCAAGCACTGGGCTTAAGGCGTCCAGCACTCTAAGTGCGCTTCGAGCTGATGTTGTTCCCATGTCCTCTAATATCGCTCAGATGGCTCCCATGAGGGAACGCAGCACCGAAATGACTTGAGGATCTGTTTTAGGTATACCATCCATGACCGGAGATGGCTCCGGTGGAGCGGCGACCTTCCGAGGTTCCTTGTCAAGGGGCCGGGTCGGAAGCGTAGGCCATTCCTCTGGAGGAAGATGCTTATCCGCTGCCTTCGTGGAACTGGTGGGCACTTTCGCGGCGCGACTGCGTGGTGCCGCCACGGAGTGGGCACTGTCATATCGGGCATGCGCGTTCTTAGAAGACGTACGATGACGCCGACGTCGACGCCGACGCTTGACAACTTCGGCTGCCTCCCTGTGGGTCGAGTTGTCTCGAACCATTTGCTTGAGAACCTCACGCTCCTTCTTGATGCGAGGACAGTCTTTCGACGAGGCAGCGTGAGGACCGCTGCAGTTGGCACATTTCAGAGTAGTGGCACGGCAGGTGTCTTCTGCATGAGGTTCAGCGCAACGGGGACAGAGTAGCGAGTTGGGACACACGCCTCTGACGTGTCCTAGCCTGAAGCACTGATGACACTGAAGCGGCTTCTGTATGAATGGCCGAACCGGATGGCGGAAATGTCCGACTTTCACGTGGGATGGTATGCAATCCCCCTTGAAGATCAATTTTACGCAACGCGTATTCCCAAGGCGACGCACTTGCGTAAGACAATGCCCTCGTTTGCCGGCTTGATGAGGGTAGGTAAGTCAGCACTGGGAATGGCAATGTCAATGTCGTAAATTACACCGGCTATAGATGTATCATCCATCGGGATAAAGGGGCGCATTTTAATGCCGCCTAGCTCCGTCATTTGTTGAAGCTGCCCCAGAGCACTCACGTTGTTCACGTCTATGGCAAGGATGTTCTTCCGTGGATTAATTCTGATGTCTTTAATTTGATCAGGCACCGCACGTTCCAGAATAACGGATAGGGCTTGCCTGTTCAGCAGTCGTAGGTTGCTTGAGGGATCCTCCGGCATGAAGATGATGACATGCGGCCAGCGCGCAGGCCTTGACTGCATAGTCGCTGTACTCGCAGGCGTCGAAGGCGGTGCGTTGATGATCTTCCTCTTCGCCCTCTTACCCCGGACGGGTATGAAGCTGTCGTCTGATGTGTCGTCTTCTGACATAGAGTACAGCTCGGTGTCCTCAGTATCACTGGGAGAGCCAACTCGCTTCCTTGCGATTGACGGCCGCGGTGACTTCTGGCCAGACGGGCCTCTGGCCTGCTCCGCGTCCATGACCGCAAGACGGGGAGGCGAGGCACCTCGAAAAAGCCAAGGTTTCACTGAAAATTCAGAGAGCACAAAAACAAGCGTTCTGCCAAGAAGACACTTCGTCGTCTTCCTCATTGATTATTAGTGGAGAAAACAGAGGTGCGGAGGTGGCTGCCCTGATTGCTTTTCAAAGCAGTGAATTGGTTTTCGTCTGTACAACAATAAAGGAATGGTTGACATGAGGTGAATAGAATGAGAATGATTGAAATGAGGTGAAGGGGAAAGTAATTAGTGCTTAAGCAAGAATCCTGATAATAAGTTTTATGAAAGAAGCCGACACATGCTTCTGTTCCCAGTGAAAAAAGCGGTGCAATGGATCTGAGCAGTATTGTTATTGAAATCTTCATGAAGCAATCAACTGTAGATGTAGCAGGCCCGAAAATACTGCTCCATTCCACTGTGTCTGGCCCGCCTTTAAGGTAGCCATAAAAAGGTTTTTGTCATTTTTTTCGCGCTTAGGCCACAGCATCATCAAATCATTCGCACCATATAGTAAGCAACGCACCTTGAACTGAGGCAGCGAGGGGCTATTACATCGTACCTTCCTTCTCATCATTGCCTTTCCTCCTTTATTTGTTGAACACGCAGCCGTCACTGGCGACGGCAGCGCATTCGACGGGTTGAGCTGCGCTACCCTCTCCGTGTTCCGCAGCGCGCCGTCTAGCAGCGAAGATAAAGCGGATCTCGGAGTGGTTGAGACCTGCTCCGACATATGCCGCCACACTAGCAGTCGTTCTTACTCAGGGCTTAAAGTCAGGGGGGCCCAGGGGGGCCCGGCCCCTTTTCCCATTTTTAAGGAGGAGCCCGGTCTCTCTTCGGCAGGTCAGCTCTAGGTCTGCAGCATCCATTTGATTAGCAGAGCTTCAATTCGGGCTAGCATGTACGGCACTGTAATGTAGATGCGCTAAACGAAATGCACAAACGAGTAACGGACTAACGAGTAAGCTGTCCTCTTGTTCCGTTACTCGTTTGTGCATTTCGCTCAGCGCATCTACATTACCGAACCAATTTGATAAGCGCTGGAGCTTACTTTTTTACCAGTAATTGTTTGTGCGGGGAAATTATAACTCCCCTAGGCGTATCTACCGGGAGGGGGGGGGGCGCTGGCGCCCCCCCCCCGCTTTCGACAATTCACATGAACGCAGCAATCACGTAATTATCTAATAAGCTTTGTCCTACTGTGACGACTGTCCTCCGTGTTTCATGACCACCATGTTTGATTGCCTATGCACTGTAGGCTCTCTGCGGTGCGGGCTGCCTATGCGACACCTTTGCGTCTTGTGCTCGAGCATTGCAGAGGAGGCTCCCGCTCAGCAGGGGCTCTATAACATTAGGACAATTTGTCATGATTTTATTTTGTTCTGCCTGGCCTGAAATTTACATAATCGGCGACGCAAATACGGGCGGGAACCAGTAACCGTTTTATAGCCCGATCAAATGCTCTTCCTCTTTCATGAAATGTAGTTTCTTTCTTTGAAAACAAATAGCATTGCCGCTGCTCCATATCCAAGCTTCTGTGAGTTGACGACTGTGCAGAAGTGTCGAGTATTTTAGTCGTGCCGACCCAAACGAGTTAAAAAAAGATTCTCGCTGTAGTCTCCCATTACCCTGCTTCACCTTGCCTATCACAAGGTAGCCTGCAGCGAGCGCGGCTGCTTGTAACATGGCGATAAATAAGGCAGTGGACTCAAGCACATTGAGAGGTATAGCTTTCAAGTTTGCCCATAACTTGATCTGCCTGACCAGGGAGATGATTAGCGTCCATGGTTTTGTGGACTAAAAAGACTCACAGAGAGTTGTATACGCGCAAAAACGGCTCAACATCGTTATACTATGTCTGAAAGTATCTATTATACGCATATGAATCCGTCTCACCAGCTCCTATAATTAGCCACGGCCAATGGGATTGGTGGGCAGCCTTTTTGAATTACGTTCATAATGAGACACTGTCTGGCTATTCGAAAAAGTTTTAGTTATTGTTCATCATAGTAATGAGCGGTTTATTGTTCATTTGAACGCCGCGAGTTTTCGCATGCTTGTGACTTTATGTAAAAGTGCTAAGAACTTTTTAAGTAGTAATTGCAGGTTAAAAACAAAAAGCAAATATGCAATTCTAGAACCGCAGGGCACGAGAAATGGTTAGCACCGCTATGACGCACAACTTATGAGAATATTCACTGGCTTTCAATGCACCGTATCTTTTAAACAAATATCAGAAGCAGGGTATTGATTTTAACAATGTTTGTAAAGGAGAGTTGCGCGAATATTTCATGTCTGAACTGTACTAAACAGTGCTATTTGTTCTCACCGCTACACGCTTCTTTTTTTGCGCGATGTAATATTTTTTTAATATTTGTGCTGTAACAATATATCGATATAAACCTGTTTAAAGCCAGCATCATTAAATGTACTTATCATGATCCGTCGCAATTACTTTTTAGTATACTTCTGCATCCGATAATGTATTAGTGTGTACAGAGTGTATATGTGTATGCCATATGTTTATCAATATTTGATGTCGTTACTATGTTCTTTTTACTGCTTTAAATATCCTTTGTTCATTATGTACGCTTATGCTGCCTAGAAATGTGTGTGTACGCTGCCTTGTCTATGGGCCCCCAGGCACCTTCAAGCTGCATTTCGCCGCTTTTCGCCTAGGGTGACCCCCAACTATTAGGTTGGAAATGAACTTTCTTGATTCTTGAAGGAGGTGATTTTATGGCACACCGAAAATTTTTGACGAATAGGTAAGAAGAAATGACCAACAATATGCCGTATTAAAAATAGTTTATTGTTCCATTTTAACGCGATAGCGTTAAAGAGCTCGTATCGCAGAAATTCCGCCGTCGGCGTCGGGGCGTTGGTTGTGAGCGAAAAACCATCATCTTGTCCGTGACCGCAAAATCGAAAAAGCTGCAAATAAAATAAATAATAAAAATATTGGGTCCGAGTGAGAATCGAACCCAGGCCGTCTGCGTGGCAAGCGGTTGTTCTACCACACAGCCACGCCTCTGCTTGGAGCTGCACTGAAAGTAACTTTCATGGTTCCCAAAAATACGCGTCGTGTATACAGGTGTCGCAGTACGAGATGCAATATCGCAGCAATATTGCGTGGTACAAGCGCACATTGCCAGCGGGCGTCACACCATGTCATTATCATAACGACTTTGTGGTTTAAAAAAAGCCACCCATACAGAAGGCGCATTACTACGCGTATTCCTTTAAGACCACGTCGTGGGTGCATCGCAACTTCGAAAAAGTTTCTCGCGCATAACTGCCCCTGGTTTAAAGCATGCTACCCATTACATAAGGCACACACCTCAGGGCGCGCAATCTGTTAAACACTCGTAGTGTTAGAACTGCCCACTAGGAACAGAATATCGCTATCGCGTTCAACTCTTAAAGTCCAAGCTTAAGCGTCCCCCAATTTTTTTACGTAGTCGTGCGTAAGTGTTGATTACGATACGCGGTGGATCCCTTACACGTGTCATTTGTTGTGTCGTGTCACGAGCAGGTGCTGTGAGCATACGCCAGAAAGTTTCGACAAATCATTGAGAGCCAGTTATATATATTGACGGAAGGAAACAATGCGGGGTAGTTTAAGGCTATCATCACCCACAAATTTTCAAAGAAAATTTGAGCATACAAAGTTTACGTAGGCGTATTTACTTGGAGGCGTCGGCGGGAACGAGTAAAGGGCCACTTAACCTCTTTTCCCTCCACACCCCGCCCAAACTGGGAAAAGGAGGGCAAGGAACGACACCTAGTATATAAATTCGTAGTCATTCATAATCTTATATACACAGCCCGCTCAATGTCGTTTCCATAAAAATTCGTCGACTAAACTTGGTCTTCTACTTCTGAAAGGCTTGATATTATAGGCCTATTACTGTAAAAAAAATCGCACTCGGCTTATTCTGAAGACTTCTGCGAAGTAGCTTGCTTTTAAAGCCACATGTTTTGTTTAATAATCATATATGGGGTTTTACGTGCCAAAACCGCGATATGATTATGAGGCCCGCCGTAGTAGAGGGATCCGGAAATTTTGACCATCTGGTGTTCTTTAACGTGCAGTGACATTGCACAGTGCACGGCTCTCTACCATTTCGCCTTAATCGAAATGCGACCGCCGAGGCCGGAATCGAACCCGGGACCTTCAAGACAGCAGCCGAGCACCGTAACCGCTACACCACCGTGGCGGACTTTTTGTCTAATAAGTGAGAATTTAGGGTACTAGAGTCATAGCCGGTTCTTCATACTCATGGTATTTACAACACCAAGCCGAGTCTGTGTAGTTTGCAGATGGAATGCACAGATGAAGAACAGGTTAACTGTGGCTGCATGTTTTAGAATTCATGGTAATTTTCCCATAATGTTATGAAACACTCCTGTGTTGCCGCGGTATAGGACGGCCCAGCTTACACAATCTGTTTGTGCATGCTACTTCCTTGATTTGATTTGAGACAAGTTTTGAAAAGCAAAATATCCATCTGTGTGTAAACAATCACGCCAAATTGAGAGAAAAACTAGTTCTCTCTCTCTCTCTCTCTCTATATATATATATATATATATATATATATATATATATATATGTGTGTGTGTGGTGTGTGTGTGTGTGTGTGTGTGTGTGTGTGTGTGTGTGTGTGTGTGTGTGTGTGTGTGTGTGTGTGTACGGGGCGGACGACTGCATCGTGATAGACGATGCAGTCGTCTGCGAAAAAACGGCTCCGGCCAGGAGATACGATGGCCAAGTCATTCAGATAAATAAGAAAAAGCAGGGGCCCAAGGACCGAACCTTGAGGTACCCTGGAAAGCACTGGTGCTGTTTTAGACTTCGATTTTGCTATTTGGAGGCTTTTTGGAAGTCGAGAAAGATTACACCTATTTGACCACCTTTGTCCAACGTTGTTTCAGTGGATCCGCGATTATTTTACGAGGAGGTCCTTCTTTGTGCAGACAGAAGATGGTCCCACTGCCAACCACTATACTTCCCGTGGCGTCCCACAGGGCGGGGTATTGAGCCCCACTTTGTTTAATCTCGTAATGGTCGGCATTCGTGAGCTTTTACCAAGTACTGCTCACATATCAATATATGCTGACGACATTTGCCTTTGGTCTTCGGCTGTGACCCGTCTTCAAGTGCGCGCAAGTGTCCAGCAGGCTGCCACCTTAACCTGCTCATATCTCCGCAAACAGGGTCTTTCTGTCTCTACCGAGAAATGTGCGTTGATCGCATTTACACGCAAGGCCATGACACCATATCCTGTTATTATCAACGGCCAAAATGTCTCGTACCAGAAGAACCATCGCTTCCTAGGTGTGATTATTGACAGGGAGCTTTCGTGGAGCGCCCACTGCGTTTACTTGAAGAGAAGACTAATTTCCATAGTTCACATAATGCGGTTCCTCTGCGGGAAAACTTGGGGCACATCGATACGTTCCATGATGCAGCTTTACAGAGCACTGTTTCTGGGATTTTTACGTTACAGCTTGCCGATGCTGGCCAATACATGCAAGACGAACATCCGCACCCTCCAAAGTTTGCAAGGCCAGGCACTACGCAGGTGCTTAGGATTACCACGCTGCACCTCCACGTACGGGACAATTACGATCGCAAGAGAGCATCCGATTCCAACATACGTCACTACTGACAATTTAAGAGCTCACATTAGACATATCTGCCGAGTTCCCGGTCACCATATTGCTGTGTTGCCACTTCAGAGACCGCAAGCCATCTTTTCAAAGATTGTTTCGACTCATAGAGAATGCCTTCCGTCGGGCTTTACTCCAGCAGCAAGACCACTGTCGCCTCCGTGGTGCCTACAACAACCACAGGTACGCCTCACAATTCCGGGAATAACGAAGAAGAGCCGTCATTCGACAGTGGCTCTACGACAGGCGACATTGTCACTGCTCAACGAGGAGTATGGCCAAAGGACACACATTTATACCGATGGATCAGTCTTAGCCGACAGCTCCACAGGTGCTGTTGTTATTCCGGCCTGCCAAGTGACTGTCAAGTTCAGGGTGTCACACGGGACGACATCAACAGCAGCGGAGCTTGCCGCCTTACGTGCTGCTATCCTTTGTATCGCGGAAGCCCAGCCTCAAAAGTGGGCTGTCTTTTGCGACTCTAAGGCATCCTTTCAGAGTCTGCAATCAGCATTACGACGAAGGGTGCACGAGCAGTTAGTGAACGAAATGAGAGAAGCTCTTCACCAAGCTTTATCGAAGGGACATGACGTTGTGTTCCAATGGCTGCCGGGACATTGTGGTATTGTGGGTAACAACCTCGCTGATGATGCTGCTCGGTCCGCTCACGAGGATGCCCAGACAACCCCAATACCCTTGTCGAGGACAGACGCTGCAAAGGGTCTACGCTCGTTCGCTGACACCATGACGCAAACTTGGTTGAGTGACCCCAGTGTCTGGAACCGTCGCCTGCATGAACTAGACCCATCGAGGAAGCTCCAAGTTCCATCGCACCTCCCCCGCCGTGATGCAACTTTACTGTGCCGCCTGTGGTTAGGAGTAGCTTTCACGAAGGCGTACTCTTTTCGCATAGGAATGGCAGACACCTCAAAATCTGACTCGTGCAATAGCAACGAAACGATAGAACATCTACTGTGTTTCTGTGGACGTTTTGTGAACGAACGAAACGTTCTGCGCGATGCGCTGAACAAGTTAGACGACAGACCGTTTTCCGAAGAGAAGATCCTCGGATCGTGGCCCTACGCATCGCAGGCCAGCAAAGCGATGCGAGCATTACTGCAGTTTTTAAAATCAACCGGCTTAAACGACCGCTTGTAGGCATTCAATGGACAGGTGCATATGTACCCTGACAGTGCCTTCTTCCCTCTTCTTCCTTTCTTTTAATCCCTTCATCCCTTCCCCCCAGCGTAGGGTAGCAAACCGGACGCGCGTCTGGTTAACCTCCCTGCCTTTCCTTCATTTCCTTCCTCCTCCTCCTCCTCCTTGTGCAACGTTGCGAAAATTTCGTTCGTAATATGACGTACTTGCGTCACCGTCGAGAGGCTGCGCCGAGAACTATGCTGGCCCTAATCGTAAAAAAGTTCTCCCTTTCCGAAAACGAGCTCACGCCCCGCCGCGGTGGTCTAGTCGTTATGGCGCTCGACTACTGACCCGAAGGTCGCGGGATCGAATCCCGGCCGCGGCGGCTGTATTTTCGATGGAGGGGAAAATGTTTGAGGCCCGTGTACTTAGCTTTAGGTGCACGTTAAAGAACCCCAGGTGGTCGAAATTTCCGGAGCCCTCCACTACGGCGTCTCTCATAATCATATCGTGGTTTTGGGACGTTAAACCCCAGATATTATTAAAAACGAGCTCACGTGCCCAAAAATGAAGTGTTCGATAACCTTGCTGGTAGTGCATAAAAGGGAAATCGGTCTATAGTTTATCACAGAATGCTTATCACCAGACTTGTGGATTGGTATCACCCGTGCCGTTTTCCAATCATTGGGAACTTCACCTTTATCGAGACTTGCACTGAAAATAATGAAAAAATATTTCGCGCACCATTCAGCGTATCTCTAGAGAAAGCAGTTTGGAATATCATCCGCTCCAGACGACTTCTTTGTGTCGAGGTTAAGAAGTGCTGAAAAAATGCCCTGTTCTCTTAAAACGAGGTCAGGTATATCTAGACCTTTGCAACAGTATTCGGCAACCGCATCTGTTCTCCGTAGCAATACGCTGGAAAATTGGTCATTAAAAGCTTGCGCTATTGTACTTGTATCCGTAACATCAGAGTCGTTCAGGCAAAGTTTGCTGACAGGGTCTTTCTGATCTGTTAGATACCTCCAGAACTTTCGTGGATCGCTAATAAGAAAGTTGTGCATTCGGATATTAAAGAACTGATACTTTGATGCTCTGATTTTTGTGCGCAATTCTTCTCGAAGATCCTGCAAGATCTGCTTTTTACGGGCGCTTGAGAAGCGTTTGACGCGACGTTTTAGTTGAATAGTCTCGCGGGTAATCCAGGGATTATAGCTGCTCACTTTCCTAGGTTTAAGAGGAATATATTGTTTTACACACTTATGGACGTTATGCTTGAAATGCAGCCATAAATCGTCTGCACTTGATGTACCGTCCGCAAACATTTTATCCAGCGTATCGTAGTTCAGTTCGAGAAGGTCTAAAATACTAGCGTCGTCAGCGTGGTTAAAGTCAAGAATCGTGCTTTTTATACCATGCGTTTCGGGCAGTCTGAGGTTGCTTTTAAAGGGTATCGTGTTGTGATCAGATATTCCAGGTAGAATATCAACTGTAAAACCAAGGCGGCTAAACGTACAGAAATAAAGACAAGATCGAGGCACGAGCTTGTAGCCGGGGTGACTCTCGTTGGTATATCAACCACCTGCCTAAAGTTATGGGAAAACGCAATGTCGAGAAGCAAGTGCGAATGCCGATTGGAAGGATGAGCGCACAAAATATCCCACTTTATATGAGGGAAGTTGAAATCGCCACCCATGATAATGTGCGTATAGCGCTTGCTATGTTCGCCAAGGAAGTCGTGCAGTGATTCCAACATTCACGTGTCAGCGTTAGGAGGCCTGTAGATAAGAATCATCATCATCATCATCATCATCATCATCATCATCAGCCTGTCTACGCCCACTGCAGGGCAAAGGCCTCTCCCATGTTCCGCCAATCAACCCGGTCCTGTGCTTTCTGTTGCCACGTTATACCTGCAAACTTCTTAATCTCATCTACCCACCTAATTTTCTGTCTTCCCCTCACGCGTTTGCCCTCTCTTGGAATCCAGTCAGTTACCCTTAATGACCACCGGTTATCCTGCCGACGTGCTACGTGGCCGGCCCACATCCATTTCTTCTCCTTAATTTCAACTATGATATCCTTAACCCCCGTTTGTTCCCTGACCCACTCTGCTCTCTTCCTGTCTCTTAAGGTTACACCTATCATTTTCCTTTCCATCGCGCGCTGCGTCGTCCTCAATTTAAGTTGAACCCTCTTTGTAAGTCTCCAGGTTTCTGCTCCGTAGGTAAGTACCGGTAAGATGCAGCTGTTATATACCTTCCTCTTGAGAGATAGTGGTAGACTACTATTCATGATTTGATAATGCTTGCCAAATGAGCCCCATCCCATCCTTATTCTTCTAGTTATTTCACTCTCATGGTTCGGCTCCGCGGTTACTACCTGTCCTAAGTAGACGTACTCCTTTACAACTTCCAGCGTCTCGCCACCTATCGCGAAGCGCTATTCTCTGCCAAGATTGTTCCACATTACTTTAGTTTTATGCATATTAATTTTCAGACCTATTCTTCTACTTTCCGTATCCAGTTCAGTAATCATGAGCTGTAATTCGTCTCCCGCGTTACTCATCAATGCAATGTCATCAGCGAATCGCAGGTTACTGAGATACTCTCCATTAACTCTTATCCCTAATTCTTCCCAATCTAGGGCCCTGAAAACCTCCTGTAAACACGCGGTGAATAGCATTGGAGAGATCGTGTCTCCCTGTCGTACGCCCTTCTTTATTGGGATTCTGTCGCTTTCTTTATGAAGGACTATAGTGGCTGTGGATCCGCTGTAGATTTCTTCCATTATGTTTATATAGGCTTCGTCGATGCCCTGATTCCGCAGTGCTTGCATGACTGCTGATGTCTCCACGGAATCAAATGCCTTCTCGTAATCTATGAAGGCTATGTATAGGGGTTGGTTGTATTCCGCGCATTTCTCTATCACCTGATTGATAGCATGAATATGGTCTATTGTTGAGAAGCCTGTACGAAATCCTGCCTGGTCCCTTGGTTGATTAAACTCTAATGTCGTATTAATTCTGTTAGCAATTACTTTTGTGAATAGCTTGTAGACAACGGACAGTAAGCTGATGGGCCTGTAATTTTTCAGGTCCTTGACGTCCCCTTTCTTATGGATCAAGATGATGTTGGCATTCTTCCAAGATTCTGGTATCCTCCCTGTCGAGAGACACTTTGTATACAGGGTGGCCAGTTTCTCTAACATAATCTCTCCACCGTCTTTCAACAGGTCTGATGTTACCTGATCCTCACCAGCGGCTTTGCCTCTTTGCATTCCCTTTAGGGCTTTCTTTACTTCTCCTGTTAATACTGGTGGGATGTCAGATTCCTCTGGGATATTACTGCTTCTTACGTTATCATCCTGACTGTCTCGGCTGCTGTACAGATCTCTGTAGAACTCTTCCGCTACCTCAACTATTCTATAGCACACTGAAACGCGGTTCCGAAAACACAGCGCGGTTTATTATTGTATCTCCGCCATTGTTCCAACTACCTCTTCCTTCTCCACAGCAGACTACCCACTACTAGTTTATGTCCCAAGTGCGTCGTGCCAGAAGAAGAAGAAAAGTATGCCACAGATAGGCCCCCCTGCAGACAAGTGGCCGTGGGCACTTGAAGAAAAAAAAATGGTCAGACTGAGCTTGTCAGAATGGGTGCCGGCTTGATCCTTTCAATGCTGACTGTGTCTTCATGCCCATTACGCAGGATTGTAAAATGATGTTCAGAACGCTTGATGACCGGGAAAGGACCGTCATAGCGAGGCTGAAGAGCACGGCGAGACGCATCGACACGAACAAAAACGTGTGAAGATGTCTGTAGGTTTGCCGGCAGAAAAACGTCGTTCTTAGTATGAGCTGAAGTTGGTGATGGGCGCAAGTTTTGCATGAAGACCCGCAGACGCTGGACGAAAGAAGATGGATCCGAAACACTCTGCGTAGTAACGGGGCTGACGAGGTCACCAGGCAAACGGAGTGTGCAGCCATAAACCATCTCGGCTACAGAGCAGGCAAGTTCTGGCCGAAGTGTTGAACGCAGGCCGAGAAGCACGATAGGGAGGTGTGATACCCAATCTTCGGCGTGAGGCTGCGAGGCGAGTGCTGCTTTTAGATGACGGTGGAGTCTCTCCACTAAGCCATTTGATGCTGGATGATACGCAGTTGTGCGAATACGCGCACAACCCAGTAGAGATGTGACAGAGGTGAAAAGCGCTGACTCAAACTGTCTGCCTCGATCGGTAGTCACCGTTGATGGTACACCGAAACGGCTAATCCAGGTAGCAAGAAAGGTACGAGCAACTGTTTCTGCCGTGATGTCAGGCATTGGAGCTGCTTCAGGCCACCTAGTGTACCTGTCAATACACGTAAGCAAATACGTATTTCCCCGACATGGAGGTAAAGGCCCGACAATGTCCAAATGAATGGTGTCGAAACGTGCATCAGGGAGAGGGAATTTTCCCCATGGAGGCTTGGTGTGCCGTTGTACCTTGATACGCTGACACGCTGTGCAAGTGCGAACCCAGTCACGAATGTTAGCGCGTATGCGCGGCCAGACATAGCGTTCAGTGACCAGGTGTTGCGTAGCTCTTACGCCTGGATGGCAGATGGAGTGGAGGGTGTCAAAAACAGCACGACGCAGCTGTGAAGGAACATAGATACGAGTGCAGTTGTGTGAAACATCGCACCAGAGCGTAACGTCGTCGTCGGGAAAGTTGACTTGTTCCAGTCGGAGGGAAGTAGAGTATCGGAGTCGTGGAAGCTCATCGTCTAATGCCTGTGCCTCCGCGAGCGAAGACAATGAAAGGTCGGTGGTGCCTGTCGTGGCATTGATGGTAATACGACTGAGAGCGTCCGCTGCACTGTTAAAACTGCCTTTTACATAACGTATGTCTGTGGTGAATTCGGCAATGAAAGCAAGGTGCCGAAGTTCTCTAGGAGTGTGCGTGGCACTGCAGGAACGTAAAGCCGAAACAAGTGGCTTGTGGTCGGTAAGAATGGCAAATTGTCGCCCTTCAAGGAAGTACCTGAAATGCTTCACCGCAAGGTAGGCTGCGAGGAGCTCCCGTCCGAAAGTACTGTATCGGCGCTCAGAGTCGCGTAACTTGCGGGAGAAGAAGGAAATTGGAGCCCATGCACCATTGATCCATTGATGAAGAGCGGCTCCAACTGCTTCTGAAGAAGCGTCCACCATGAGGCTAGTGGGAGCAGTTGGTGAAGGGTGATGCAGGAGGGTGGCCTGGGCGAGTTTGGTCTTAACGACGGAAAAAGCTTGATCCGCGACCGTGTCCCAGGGAAGTGCGGCTGACTCGGCTTGAGAAGTCGAGAGTAGTGCTTCCAGAGGCTGCAGCAGTGTAGAGCATGTAGGGATGAAGCGGCGATAAAAATTGACGAGTCCGAGAAAACGTCGCAGACTACGTATGGACGTGGGAGGCGGGTACTCGAGGATAGCTTGAACCTTGTCAGGTAGAGGAGTGATGCCATCTTTAGTGATCTGATGTCCGAGGAATGCTATCTCCGAGACTCCAAACTGACACTTTTCTACATTGATGACAAGGTCGTAATCACGCAGTCGAGTGAAAAGCTCACGTAGATGTGCCTTGTGCGTTTCAGCGTCCTTGCTGGCAACGAGAAGATCGTCGATATAGGCGAAACAAAACGGCAAGCCTCTTGTGACTTCGTCTATAAAACGCTGAAATGTCTGAGCTGCGTTTCTCAAACCGAAGGGCATTCGTAAATACTCATAGAGCCCAAATGGGGTAATTATTGCAGTTTTGGGAATGTCAGAAGGCTCAACGGGGATCTGGTGATAAGCTTTCACGAGATCAATCTTCGAGTATACTGTTGTGCCGGTTAAAAAGGCAGTACAGTCCTGAATATTGGGTAACGGGTATCGATCTGGAACGGTGACTGCATTGAGAGCCCGATAATCACCACAGGGCCGCCAGTCATTGTTCTTCTTGGGAACCATGTGTAGCGCCGACGACCACGAGCTTGATGACGGACGAATGATCTGCAGCTGTAACATATGCTCAAACTCGTTGCGAGCAATGCGAAGTTTATCAGGGCCAAGTCGGCGAGGGCGGCAGTGAACCGGTGGGCCTGTGGTTACGATGCAGTGGGTCACAGTGTGCTTGGGGGTCTTATCCATTGGAGACTGCGTTGTAATCTCCGGAAACTCGTTGAGCAGAGCTGTATATGGTGACGTAGGCGGTTTCACGAAAGTGGGGTTTAGGGCCGTAGCGCGTGACAGAAAACCATTGACCGATAAGCCGGTATAGCTATCCACCAGGCGACAGCGGTTCATATCCACGAGCAGATGAAAATGCCTTAAGAAATCGGCGCCTAAGATTGCGTAGCGTACGTCTGCTATCCAAAATAACCACTGCAGTTTCCTTTTGAGACCGAGATCAAGGGTCAGAGACTTCTGTCCGTAAGTTGCGATGACCGAAGAATTGATCGCTTGTAAAGGAGTAGACTTCTCGCGGAGACGCCGGTCAGTTTTGGACGCTGGAATTATGCTGACTTCTGCTCCAGTGTCCACCAGCAAGCGAAGACCTGTGGTTCTGTCGGTGATGTGGAAGAGGCGGCTTGATGCTTGGCCTTGATCGCCCGCCGCTGTTACTGACGATCGGCCGGAGCGTTTCCCATGCGCCATGAGCAGGGTGGCACACATCTGCGAGCCGCGGCACGAAAACGCCGGTGATAGTAGCATGTGTTCTGCGGTGAAAAGCGGTGCTCGGGCTGGTGGAGGGGCCGTTGCGGAGCAGGCGACGTGAGAGATGGTCTGTGTGGACGAGGATGGTCATTTAAGTTATGAATGCTCAGCAATTGCAGACGCAAGTTAGCGACTTCAGCTGCGAGATCTTTTACCGTTTCTCGAAGGGAATCTGCTTCAGAAATCGGAGAGGTGTGGGCAGCGTTTATGACTGCCGGAGCAACGTCCATCATGTCATCGGCCATTTCTGCCAGCTCCGACAGCGTCTTATCCTGAGCTGGGACAAGAGCCATTCGCACGGTAGGTGGAAGACGCTGTAGAAACAACTCACGTAGTATGGATGTTTCTAAGCCGTCCGGCTAGTCCCCAAGCAGGTGCTGCAGGTGACGTAGAAACTGTGTGGGACGGCGGTCCCCGAGCTCTTCGTTGCACAGAAGTTGCTGAATGCGCCGATGCTTAGGCGGAACGAGTCGGTGAAGAAGAGCCTGTTTGACTGTCGTATATGGAGTGTCACCAGGCGGGCCCACGAGGATGTCGCGTATTTCGGCCATTGCCTGTGGCGGCAACGCTTCAACGAGGAGCTCATGCTTGCGAACTTCTGACGTGATGCGATGAATGCGGAACTTGTTCTCGACTTGAATGAACCATAAGGAGGGATCGGCAAGCCACAGCTGTGGTAGCGTTATGGTAGTAGTACCTCCAACAACGCCGGAAGAGGGTACATGGCCAGGTGCAGTGGCAGCGGTACCAGGGCTGAGGCCGTCGAGATGCTCACGCTGCTCCATGGAAGGTCGCGTTCGTAGTCCGGGTCACCAATAAATATAGCACACTGAAACGCGGTTCCGAAAACACAGCGCGGTTTATTATTGTATCTCCGCCATTGTTCCAACTACCTCTTCCTTCTCCACAGCAGACTACCCACTACTAGTTTATGTCCCAAGTGCGTCGTGCCAGAAGAAGAAGAAAAGTATGCCACAATTCTATCCATATTGGTTGTGACCTTGCCATCCTTGTCCCTTAATGCATACATCTGATTTTTGCCTATGCACAGTTTTGTCTTCGTAGCTTTGAGGCTTCTTCCGTTCTTTAGAGCATGCTCAATTCTCTCCATATTATACTTTCTTATGTCGGCTACTTTACGCCTATTGATCAACTTCGAAAGCTCCGCCAGCTCTATTTTGTCTGTTGCATTTGCGGCTTTCATGGCTTGACGTTTCTTAATGAGGTTTTTCGTCTCTTGGGATAGCTTACCAGTGTCCTGTCTAACGACTGTACCCCCGACTTCCACTGCACACTCCTTAATGATACTAGTCAGATTATCATTCATTGCGTCAACGCTAAGGTCGGTTTCCTCGGTTAAAGCCGCGTACCTATTCTGAAGTGAAACTCTGAATTCCTGTACTTTCCCTCGCAGAGCTAGTTCATTAATCGGCTTCTTGCGTATCAGTTTCTGCCGTTCCTTCCTCACGTCTAGTTGAATTCTAGATCTTACCATTCTATGGTCACTGCATCGGATCTTGTTAACTACTTCCACATCCTGTATAATGCCCGGGTGGTCGCACATTATGAAGTCTATTTCATTTTTAGTTTCGCCATTAGGACTCCTCCACGTCCACTTACGAGTAGTCCGTTTTCTGTAGAAGGTATTCAAGATCCGTAAATTATTGCGTTCTGCGAACTCTACTAGTAACTCCCCTCTGGCATTTCTGGAGCCGATGCCATATTCCCCAACTGCATGATCTCCAGCCTGCTTCTTGCCTACTTTTGCATTAAAGTCGCCCATCAGTACAGTATACTGTGTCTTTACCTTACTCAGTGCTGATTCTACGTCTTCGTAGAAGCGTTCAACCAGTTGATCATCGTGGCTGGATGTTGGCGCGTAGGCCTGTATCACCTTCATCCTGTACCTCTTATTAAACTTAATCACGATACATAACACCCTCTCATTAATGCTATAGTTTTCCTCTATATTGCCAGTGGAACGAGGTTTATTGGCGACAAGTAGCACTTGAGAAGCAGGCTCACGGACGCTGAAGGCGGGCGGCGAAAACCAACACAAGAATCACAGTCCAAACACCAACAGCTCGCGCTCGGCTCTCTCAGCTAATGTCGTGGCCCACTGCCGCATATGATCTTCTTCTTCCTTACAATTACCCCGGCGACAAAGAGGAGCCATCCTGGCGAGTCACGGTGACGAGAGGAGGAGCGGGTCGTGATATGGCTTGAGGCGACTCACGTGGACAGTCTCGCGACCAAGGCGGCGCCTGTCTGGAGATGGGTTGACCGGCTCGATCACGTACGTCACAAGAGATCGACGTTCCACGACGCGATAAGGACCGTGATACTTGGGGGCAAACTTGGACGACAGGCCAGGGGAGTGAAAGGGCAGTCGAAGCCAGACGAGCGAGCCGACGGCGAAAGTATCGACTTGCTGGTCGCGGTCATGGCGTTCTTTGTCTTGGGCTTGCTTGTCCGAGGTGAATGAGCGGGCCAACTGACGACACTCTTCAGCGTGCTGTACAATTTCAGAAACAGGGCTGAATTCGGAGGCGTCCGGGCGATACGGCAAAATAGTGTCAAGGGTGGCGCATGGCTCACGACCATATAAAAGAAAGAAAGGCGAGAAGCCTGTGGTTGACTGCGTGGCGGTATTATATGCATAGGTCACGAATGGGAGAACGACGTCCCAGTTAGACTGGTCCGAATTGACATACATCGCGAGCATGTCTCCCAGCGTTCGATTGAAGCGCTCAGTTAGACCGTTGGTCTGCGGGTGGTAGGCTGTAGAGGTGCGGTGAACCGTGCGGCAAGCGCGAAGGAGTTCTTGAAGAACTTCGGATAAAAACACACGCCCTCTATCGCTGAGTAGTTCGCGTGGTGCACCGTGACGGAGGACGAAGCGACGTAAGACAAAATTGGCAACGTCACGAGCACTAGCAGAAGGTAGCGGCGCTGTCTCAGCGTATCTAGTAAGATGGTCGACGGCGACAATCACCCATCGATTGCCAGCCGCAGTGTACGGAAGGGGTCCATACAGATCAATGCCAACACGGTCGAAAGGGCGTGCAGGACACGGTAGAGGCTGCAGTAATCCGGGTGAATGGGCAAATGTCTTCCGTCTTTGGCATAACTGACAGGACCGAATGTATTTCTGGACGAAGGTGTACATAGCACGCCAGTAGTAACGCTGGCGGAGCCGGTGATACGTTTTCAACACGCCAGCGTGAGCATGTTGCGGGTCGGCATGAAAATACGCACATAGGTTAGATCGCATGTGGCTTGGTATAACCAAGAGCCATTTACGACCATCCGCTTGGTAGTTTCTGCGGTATAATAGCGCGTCCCGTATCTCAAAATGTGAGGCTTGGCGGCGAAGGGCACGAGGGTATGCAGACGCTGAAGTGTCGGAAAGGATGTTAAGCAGCGAGGCAATCCATGGGTCTTTTCGCTGCTCAAGTGACATGTTCGGCACAGAAATGGCAGAGATGGAAAAGTCGGCGTCTGAGTGCGTGTCTGTGTTGGATCTCACTGGTGATCGGGACAGTGCGTCCGCGTCAGAATGTTTTCGTCCTGAGCGGTAGATGACGCGAATGTCAAATTCTTGTAGGCGAAGAGCCCAACGCCCAAGGCGACCTGAAGGATCCTTTAGCGAAGCCAACCAACAGAGTGCGTGATGGTCGGTTACGACGTCGAAACTCTGTCCGTACAAGTATGGACGAAACTTGCTTAACGCCCACACAATTGCGAGGCACTCTTTCTCGGTGACTGAGTAGTTAACTTCCGCTTTTGTGAGTGCGCGGCTTGCATATGCGACGACGTACTCTGGAATGCCGGGCTTACGTTGCGCGAGCACCGCGCCAAGACCAGCGCCACTAGCGTCTGTGTGCACTTCAGTCGGAGCAGTTGGGTCATAATGGCGCAGAATGGGTGGTGACGTAAGCAGGCGGCGCAGTGTACGGAAGGCTTCGTCACATGCTGTAGTCCAGTTAGAAAGATTAGTGGGGCCAGCCAGTTGTTGCGTAAGTGGTGCTATGATCGATGCAAAGTTACGGACGAAACGACGAAAATACGAGCACAAGCCGATGAAGCTCCGAAGTTCTTTGAGTGAAGTCGGCTTCGGAAACTCGGCTACTGCACGAAGTTTGTCCGGGTCCGGGAGGATTCCATCCTTTGACACAACATGGCCAAGTATAGTGAGTTGGCGAGCCCCGAAGCGGCACTTCTTCAGATTAAGCTGAAGGTTTGCCTTAGTAAGGCACTGAAGAATGGTGCGCAAACGGTCGATGTGTGTAGGAAAATCTGGGGAAAAGACGACGACATCATCAAGGTAGCATAAGCATATCTGCCATTTTAGGCCGCGTAAAATTCTGTCCATCATCCGTTCAAAAGTTGCAGGTGCATTGCACAGACCGAATGGCATTACCGTGAATTCGTATAGGCCGTCTGGCGTAACGAACGCTGTCTTGGGTCGGTCACACTCTGCCATCGGGACCTGCCAGTAACCCGAACGTAAGTCCAGTGAAGAAAAGAATTCGGCACCTTGTAGGCAATCGATGGCGTCGTCGATGCGAGGAAGAGGGTAGACATCTTTCCGCGTAATTTTGTTCAGTCGTCGGTAGTCCACACAAAACCTAATCGAACCATCCTTTTTCCGAACTAGTACAACAGGGGAAGACCAGGGGCTGGAAGAAGGCGTGATGACACCGCGCTGAAGCATGTCATCGACTTGCTCCGCAATTATAGTACGTTCCTTCGGTGATACCCGGTAGGGCCGCTGACGCAAAGGAGGGTGAGTTCCAGTGTGGATTGTATGAGCAACTGTGTTCGTTTGACTCAGTGCCTTCTGGGGAAGGTCGAACGAATCTCGAAATTCATGCAGAAGGCTGATAAGCTGTTCGCGTTGATCCGGAGGAAGCTTGCTGTCGATGGAGCGGTTGAATATATCCGAGGAGATGTCATCCGGCGTAAAACGAGGTGTGACAGCGTTCAATTGAAGTTTTGAGCCAGTTTCGTGGGATTCAATGGGCACTATACAATTGTCGTCTACAGGGTGAACGTGGCCAAGCGTCTCGTGAGTATGTACGGTGAGGGGGCATAAGCTGGGGTTGCAAACGACAATTCCAGTCGCATCTTGGTGAGGTGGCAGAAGAGCATATGGCAGAGACGTACCGTGGCGGCGAATGAAAACGTCGGATGGCGCGAACACAACGGTGGAGCCAGAAAATTCAGTGCGATAGACAGGGACAATGACGGCACTGAGAGGAGGAACGTCAGTGTCGGTGGCAACACGAAGCTTGCCAATGTGAGGTCGTTCGGTGTCAGTGGACGGGGCATCGGAAAACACCGAAAGTTCCACCTGAGCGCGAGCGCAGTCAATGACGGCGTGGTGGCGCGACAAGAAATCCCATCCGAGTATCACGTCGTGAGAACACGTGGCCAACACGAGAAACTCTATGTCATACAATACGTCTTGAATGATGACTCTGGCCGTACATGCTCCAACCGGTCGAACTTGTTGCGCACTCGCTGTACTCAGCGAAAACTCGGAAGGCGGCGTCGTTACTTTTCGTATAGAGCGGCAAAGTTTTCGGCTCATCACAGATATGGCAGCACCGGTGTCAACAAGCGCGAGAGTTCGTAAACCTTCGACAAACACTTCTATAACATTGGCGGGGGACAGGCGAGGACTTGTACAATGTGACGACGACGCAGCTCGTGCCTCCGGAGCTGCGGCAGTCAGTTTTCCGTCTCCAGGGGGTTCGGTCGGCGACGCAGGGGTGACAGAGAACGGCGCCGTGGTGAGGGTGAGCGACGGGGAGCGAATGATCGGTACTCGTGAGCAGGTTGGCTGTCTCGGTCGGCTGGTAGTGGGTCACGTTCAGCTGGTAGTCGGTCACGTTGAGGGGGAAGTTCTCGTTGCGCGTCGTACGGGGCCCGGAAGGAGTAGTTGGAATATCTCGGTACAGGCGGGGTTGCTGCGAAGCGCCGGCGACAGAAGCGCGCGACATGGCCTGGGTACCCACACGCGTAGCAGATTGGGCGATTGTCAAGTGTGCGCCAGGGGTTTCCGTTATAGCACTGCTGTGTACCAGGAAATGACGTCGTTGGCGCTCGCACAGGTTGGGCAGTCGACACAGGCAGAGGTCGCGGTGGAGTAGCAGCAACGGCCGCATAACTCAGTGGCGCGGCGACAGGTGTTGGCTGAGAGGCGCACGGCAGTGCCTCGGAGACCTGCTCCTGTATAACCTGTCGGATGGCGGGCGCGACACGCTCAGTAGCGTGTTCCGTTGTGGGTAAGTACGACAAGCACGACAGTTGTCGAGCCACTTCCTCGCGCACATATCGTTTGATTTCCGACAGCAGAGTGTTGTGCTCACCACCGATGGTCAACGCCGCGAGAGTGTTGTCTGTAGCCGCTGCTCGCCGCGCCAAGACCCGTTGTTTCCGCAGTTCGTCGAAACTCTGGCAGAGAGTGGCGACTTCAGACACGGTCCGCGGGTCCTTGGCCAGCAACATCTGAAAGGCGTCGTCGTCTATCCCCTTCAAGATGTGTTTGATCTTGTCTCCTTCACTCATCGAAGGGTTAAGGCGCTTACACAAGTCCAGCACGTCTTCGATGTAACTTGTGAAGCCTTCTCCCTGCAGCTGTGCACGACCTCGAAGGCGCTGTTCAGCACGGAGCTTCCGTACCTCGGGGCGACCGAACACATCGGCAATGCGTTGCTTGAAGGCACTCCAAGTGGCGAATTCCGACTGGTGGTTGTGAAACCAGAGGCTTGCGACCTCTTTCAAGTAGAAGGACACATATTGAAGTTTTGACGGATCGTCCCACTTGTTGCTCGCGCCCACCTTTTCGAATGTCGACAGCCAATCTTCAACGTCTTGTTCATCGGTGCCGTCAAAGAAAGGTGGATCGCGCAGGCGTAGCGCAGTGGGCACGATGACCATCGGAGGTTGGGCCGTGCCTTGCTGGGTGTTTTCGTCGGCCATTTCTGGGGGAGCGGGCAGTCTCCTGTTTCGGAGTTCCAGGTTGAGTACCCCGCACCTCCACCACTCTGGAACGAGGTTTATTGGCGACAAGTAGCACTTGAGAAGCAGGCTCACGGACGCTGAAGGCGGGCGGCGAAAACCAACACAAGAATCACAGTCCAAACACCAACAGCTCGCGCTCGGCTCTCTCAGCTAATGTCGTGGCCCACTGCCGCATATGATCTTCTTCTTCCTTACACCAGCTATATTTTTATGAATAAGGAACCCCACTCCTAGTTCTCTTCTGTCAGCTAAGCCACGATAGCATAGGACGTGTCCGTTCTTCAGCACTGTATAAGCCTCCTGTAGCCTCCTAACCACACTGAGCCCTATTACATCCCATTTAACACCCTCTAATTCCTCGAATAGTACAGCTAGACTCGCCTCACTAGATAAAGTTCTAGCGTTATATATAGCCAAGTTCAGATTCCAATGGCGGCCTGTCCGGACCCAGAGATTCTTAGCACCCTCTGCTGCGTCGCAGGTCTGACCGCCGCCTTGGTCAGTTGCTTCGCAGCCGCTGGGGACTGAGGGCCGAGGGTTAATTGGTGTAATCATGTGGGAGGTAGTGGCCAAGTACTACACCAGGGTGGCCAATCCTGCTCTGGTGAGGGAGTGCATTGCTGGCTGTGGTCGCCAGTGAGGCTGCACCCCAGGCCTTTTTACACAATTCCATCATCACGCGGATTTTTTTTTTTAATCCGGTTGGGAATTGTCCGGCACCGGGATTCGAACCACGGGCCTCTTGCATGCGAAGCTGATGTTCTACCCACTACGCCATCGCTGCAACTAGTAGATAAGAATACTGATACTGAAAACCCTGAGGACGATCCACGCCATTTCGACACTCGTATTGTGACGCACCAAGGAATAGTGAAAAGCTTTTTTGACAACAATTGCAACCCCGCCCCCTCTTGTGCAGCGATCCAGGCGAATCATCTCATGCGAATGTGGTATGACTTCGTAATCAGGAATGTTTTCGTGAAGCCAAGTCTGGGTGAGAATAGAAACGTCTGGATCATATATGTGAAGAAACCCTTCAAATTCGTCGCACTTGCTTATGATACTTCGGACATTCACATTAAGCACAGAGAGCCCGCCCATGGACGAGCTGCACTTTTGGGTTGGAGGGACCGTATTATCACATTTGTAGTAGCTTTGTCACTGAGTAGCAAACGGCACTCTTCAATTTCTATCATCATCCCAACGGAATTGTTTGCCATTGATTTTAATTTTGTAGAAAAAAAAGCATAACATTATCGCCCTTATCTCTGTTCGTTCTTGCGCTATCCCAGAGCTTTTTTCGAATTTGTTGCACACAAGGTGAGAAATTTTTAGAGATGCTAAATTCCGAGTTTCTTAGCTTCCTACAGTTTTTAGGAATCTTGCCCTCGTCTCTTCTATCGAGTAATTTGATGATAACCGGTCGGCATTTGTTTGCAGAAGGCTTTCCAATTCTGTGAATGCGTTCAAATGATACATCTCATATATTTAACAGATCTTGAAATATTTCCTTGGAAACTATTTGCTCAAGGCACGGCTGGTCTTCTTCTGCAGCTTCCTTTACGCCATAGATGATTAAGTTATTCCTCCTGCTTCTGTTTTCCAGATCATCCACTTTCAGTATTAAATTGTCAACGGTTTTTTGCAGCACATCAACCTTCCCTGTATAATCAGCCACAGTTGCAGATCAATCATCCAACTTTTTTTCAGTGCAAGCTAGCTTTCTTTTACTTTCACTAAGCTGTTGACTCACAGAATCTGTGCCCTGTTTTAGCTCACGTATATCGTCTAGTATTTTCAAAAGCATTTTCTCGGTTGCTGGCCCTGGATTGGATTCAATGTCGCCACAGGAAGATGGCAAGTCAACAAAACAGGAGTACGCAGTCATCAACCGTACAAGCAGCGGCCGTGGGCACGGCAGAAGGAAGAGACAAACATCGTTGCTACAATACGGATATAGTGAATGATGGTATCTCACCTGTAGAAGAAATAGGAACGGATTTGTAAGACGCATTGTCTCAAAGCTTCCGCCGTGCCCATTAGTCGGTGGCCGTGATGTAGTCAGGCTTTATGTTCCCAGGCCGCTGACGTCGATGATGCTGGTGGGCGTTGCGCAGCCATCCGCGGGGACCAGGTGCGCATGCCCCAAGACTCGTCGGTGCGGTTGCTGGATCCTTGGCTGGGCCATAGAACATGCTGCTCCGACGTGTCAAGTGGGGCCGTTCCTCGTTTGGTGCAGCGCTAGGGTTTGCAAGAAACACGGCCTGTAGAAGAAATAGGAACGGATTCGTAAGACGCATTCTCTCAAAGCTTCCGCCGTGCCCACTAGTCGGTGGCCGTGATGTAGTCAGGCTTTATGTTCCCAGGCCGCTGACGTCGATGATGCTGGTGGGCGTTGCGCAGCCATCCGCGGGGACCAGGTGCGCATGCCCCAAGACTCGTCGGTGCGGTTGCTGGATCCTTGGCTGGGCCATAGAACATGCTGCTCCGACGTGTCAAGTGGGGCCGTTCCTCGTTTGGTGCAGCGCTAGGGTTTGCAAGAAACACGGGCTGTAGAAGAAATAGGAACGGATTCGTAAGACGCATTCTCTCAAAGCTTCCGCCGTGCCCACTAGTCGGTGGCCGTGATGTAGTCAGGCTTTATGTTCCCAGGCCGCTGACGTCGATGATGCTGGTGGGCGTTGCGCAGCCATCCGCGGGGACCAGGTGCGCATGCCCCAAGACTCGTCGGTGCGGTTGCTGGATCCTTGGCTGGGCCACAGAACATGCTGCTCCGACGTGTCAAGTGGGGCCGTTCCTCGTTTGGTGCAGCGCTAGGGTTTGCAAGAAACACGGGCTGTAGAAGAAATAGGAACGGATTCGTAAGACGCATTCTCTCAAAGCTTCCGCCGTGCCCACTAGTCGGTGGCCGTGATGTAGTCAGGCTTTATGTTCCCAGGCCGCTGACGTCGATGATGCTGGTGGGCGTTGCGCAGCCATCCGCGGGGACCAGGTGCGCATGCCCCAAGACTCGTCGGTGCGGTTGCTGGATCCTTGGCTGGGCCATAGAACATGCTGCTCCGACGTGTCAAGTGGGGCCGTTCCTCGTTTGGTGCAGCGCTAGGGTTTGCAAGAAACACGGGCTGTAGAAGAAATAGGAACGGATTCGTAAGACGCATTCTCTCAAAGCTTCCGCCGTGCCCACTAGACGGTGGCCGTGATGTAGTCAGGCTTTATGTTCCCAGGCCGCTGACGTCGATGATGCTGGTGGGCGTTGCGCAGCCATCCGCGGGGACCAGGTGCGCATGCCCCAAGACTCGTCGGTGCGGTTGCTGGGTCCTTGGCTGGGCCATAGAACATGCTGCTCCGACGTGTCAAGTGGGGCTGTTTCCTGGCATTCCTCGTTTGGTGCAGCGCTAGGGTTTGCAAGAAACACGGCCTGTAAAAGAAATAGGAACGGATTCGTAAGACGCATTGTCTCAAAGCTTCCGCCGTGCCCACTTACGAGCCTGGTATAATGCCAAAGACACATTCATTTTGCCTACTTTTTCAGGCAAGTAGGTGTGACAGAAATATAGAGTTGTCGTGCCTGGGGTTGTCAATGCAGTGAGTCAACTAATGTATGTTCTGCGTTGCAGCTAGAGTTACCTACTTCCAGCTCATATATGGTTAGGTATGAGGCCAAGAGTCGGGAAAAAAAAATTTAAAAAGCGATAAGGACTAGAGACTATTAGTCTACAGTAGAAAGCACGCATTTTTAGTGCATGAGAGCATTATAAAGCAATTCCTGTTTTTTTTGTTAATTTTTCATAATTTAAAATCTCATTTAAACGGGCCTTACGCGAACACTCATAACTTCTGCCGTACAGGAAGCTTCTGCCGTACATGTACGGCGAAAACCCCCAAGGGTTTAAGCGGGCAGGCCCCGCCTTCAATGGTGCGAGGCTTCAAGCCCTCCAACACTTCTCCAAATAATTGTTGAGTGGTTTCATTGAAAGCGCTTATTGCCTCACGAGTTGACTGCAGCAAACATTTTTCGAATCCATCAAGTACGAGCGCAATTATATGGATATCGTACGCTTCAAGGTCTTTCTCTCTCTCCTTTTCATCAGTGAGTGCGCTGAAAGGTACGCAGGCAGGGGATGACAAAGCGGCAAAAAGAAGCGTCTCTTTGTCAACACTTGTCATGACCTTGAGCACCTTTCTTTTCTTTTTTCTATCGAACGCGTGGATTACGCTTAGTGTGATAGCGAGCACGCTCGCGGGCACGTGGCCGAATCTCGCCGCAGCCACGGTAACTATGCAACACATGATGCTCAAATCAGCCAATAGCCGTGGACTACGGGCTTATGGAGCGGTCGTTTAGGTGTATGGCATCATTTGTCAAAAGAGGGAACGATTTCTTGCTGAATTTTAGAATTAGTTGTAAATTCCAGGCCACGCACTGCGCCATAATGTTTGGCTCGCGCGTTCTCAGGAGCCTCGACTTCCGATCTGCAGCCTTTTCTGACCATGATTGAAAAAGTGTTGCAGGGCCACTTTAATCGGGCGTTCTTTACATACCGCCCCCATAGAAATGTGGCAGTCGAACACTCGCCTTCGAGATCAGCAGCGCCACTGTTGACGTGCTAAGGTACCGCGGTTGGTTGCGGAAAACTTTGACCGTTGCTTTTCTCACTTCGTGACATGAAGGTCTTATACTTGTTGCCAAGCAGGAAAAATGAAAATACAGAATTATATATGGCTGGCTACAACAAGAATACTGTAATGGGTGTTGAAAAAGAGTTTGGATTTCTGCTTTTTTTCAGTCCCTAATCTGCGACCAATTTCCGTTGAAACGATGCTTTATAAGGCTCCAAACTCCGCATGTGCCGTATTTCGTGTCAACTCACTAGTTGCAGGTATGTTTGCATGCCCTTTTTCTTTTTTTTTCTTTTTTTTTTGTGGCACGAGTACCGAGCGCTGCTTTTACCTATGTTTCAAGACCACACTGTCAATGATCGGTGCAAGTTTTCCGAAAATCTCTACAAAAATAAGAAAATATATAAAAAAGAGGTGACGTGGCTTAAGCTAAGGGTTGTATATAATAACGGGCACATTAAGCGTTGTCATCAACATAAAAAACTCACAGTTTCGCGCGAAGCAATGAATGCGATAGCCATAAATCGGAATGTCACACGAAGAACGACAAGCAGCTCGATACTTGCAGTGCGCCGCTAAAGCACAAAGAAGGACGCCCGAAATTAACGCACAGGTATACAGAGGACAAGCGCGAACAACTGTCTCAGTTGCTACGTCTCTGTGCTTGAGCAACGCGCTGCAAGTGTCGACAATGTCTGTTTGTTTGCTTGTTTATTTGTTGGTTTGTTTGTTTGTTTTCTCAAAATTGGCCAAGACTGCGTGTAGACAATGGCGTATGAGACGATCTTAGATATTTATTTTTCTATTAAACTGCGGCGCGTGGAGTGACCCCTCGGTGTCTCTTGCCACACGGGGGCGTCTGACGCATGTTGTGCCCGGTGTTCTTTTTTTTTGCGTTCCCCATCACGAATACCTATACTACTCCGGGACATGACAGCGACGGCAGAAATAAGCCGAGAGTGTCCATATAATTGGTATCGAACTAATGATAAAAATAAAAAGTAAAATATAACTAGTGGAAGTATAAAACTGGTTTGACGGTTAAGCTAAGGATTACATATTATAGAGTAGACATTAAGGTATGATACAAAGATAAAAATTATAAATTGAAAATAAATGTATTTGGTTTAACTTAGCGTAAACAGAAATTATTATAAGCACTTCGGCAAAGGGGTACGATACTGATGTCTATGGTTCAAGCGACGAGTTATGTTTTAAGGCAGAAGCCTTAGACACCTCATCAGACGAGAAAAGTGACCATCGGTGTCAACACGAACACAGCAAGATGTGACCTGATCTGAGATTACTACTTGATGACGTCATCATATGACGCCATCGTAACGTTAGTATGACGTCACATATTATGATGCCACGTGATGATATCATCGAACGAAATCAACGCATGTTCAAAGGTTTGCAGATCCCGGAGGCAGTCCAAAATCAGATGCGGCTCCGAAAGCTTGCTGTGCTTCCAATCCAAGACGCAGGGGAAAACCACGTTAAGTGCGGAAAGCTTTCGATGGGTGAGGGGCAAGAATCAATACATCCACTTAGAGTAAAAAGAACAAGATGGCTTAGAGGTTATCATAAGTTTGCCAACACTGGCATTGCGGGCGTCTCTCTCAGACCCTGAAATCTTGCATTAGGGTCAATTTACATTGTACAGAAGAGCTGTTAAGGACGACGTTGGCCGTGTGTCGTATACAGAAAATGATCATCATGAAGCACACATGTCATCTTCGTCCTCTTCTTCATCGCGTTGCTCTTGTGCTTCGTTACCACAAGACGTGCCGATTTGTACGGCGAGAGATGCAATAACTTGATGGACGAGAGAACGAGTGCACAGACATAGAACCAGAGGTAGCGAAAGAAACAAAGAGAAAGGAAGAATTTCTTGGCGGAAATTCGAACTCGAGGCAAGATTTGAATTCGAGGTGATTTCGAGGCTAGATTCCAACTCGCGTACCCACGATCCCAATGCGAGCGTCGTAACCACTCGGCTGTCCATGCGCGCTGGCAGAGAAGGGCACAGCCCTGTATAGTATAGCACAGCAAGAAGGTGGCAAAGGGTAGGGTGAGGAGGAGAGATGTGAGGGTTAGGAGAAGGGAAAGGATGATGGGAGAACGAGTACGGGAAAGAAAGACAGAGGGAGAGAGCGATGGATAGATACAAAGGAATAGGAACCGAGGAATGTATAGAAAGAAAGCGAAGAAACAGAAAAAAAAAGATAGAAGGCGAAATACCGACTACAGAGAGAGTGGCAGAAGTAATAAATGGAGGCAACAGAGAAGAAGATAGAAGACTGACGGCGCACAGAGAGAGATAGAGAAAGAAAGACATAGAAAGAAAGAGGGAAAAGAGAAGAAAGGGAGAAAAAGACTGAAAGGCAAAGAAAGAAATACACAGAGAAAGGTGTAAAGGAACATACACAAAAAACAATACAGAAGAAAACAGTGGTAGCATAGCCATGTATAGCACAGGATAGCAAGTATTGTATAGCAAATATCATCTTCATGAGTCGGCACGTGCTCTCTTCCTTATCTTCTCCCTCTTCCTCCTCTTCTGCTTCAGTTTATTGCTCTTCAGTTTATTGCTGCTTTCGTATGTATTGTAATTGCACATACGCAAAAAAATATTATTTGCACAACTGTATTGGCCGTGGGATACAAAGGATTAAGCAAACGGGTGATGCTTTTTTCCTAAGGAGGGCATTGCCACAAGTGTTTATGAACTTTATTTTGATATATTCGGGTTTCAGACACAGACACTGTTAGCAACGCTCGGCGCAGACCGCGCCGCAATGCTTGAGAGGCTTCGCGATTACTTGAGACAAATCTGATAAGGTTACGTGCAACAGGCGAATAGTCAAGTTTATTCGAGAGCTTACGCGAGCACCAGCGACAACGCTGGAAGGTTTGGTGACTGCTTCATAAAAGACGACGTGCTCCGCCGATGATCAGATAACTCCACGGCAGATGACTGCTCACGCTGCTACCGGTTTACAGTGTGAATTACTTGCACGTTGTCTTTTGATTTTCCGGGCACAGGTTCGCCCAAATAAAAGGTTTAGTCGACCACATGACAATAGTATAAAATTTGTTCCTTGTTTGGTATATTTAATCAACGCTTCCAAACTGGCTATTTGAAAAAAATAGACTTTTTTATTTTTTTCTGTCTTTACAGACAGAAGACCACATTATGAACTATGAGTGAAATATTCTTTTCTTGGACGCGGACCTCAAGAAGACTGCGAAAGAGAGTTCTCAATGGTCGCACCTGATGGCAGAATTATTTACGACAACACTTGTCTTTTTCACCCGATGCGAAACCTTTGAACATCTAAATAAAAAATATTTGTTGTCGCTGAAGTTTTTTAACACGAAAGTGTTTTATGCCGGGGTCCACCAAGTACATCCGTCACGGATATGACGTTGATAAAATGGACGCCAACGGGCAAAAAAAAGACCAAAAAACAAGAAAAAGATCCCCCGCTGGGAATCGAGCCCACGACCTTGCGGCCGCGACGGCAAGCGCGCGACGCCCTACCGACTAAGCTAACTCGGGAGATGTCGCACACGGCGCGAACGCGCCTTATATCTTTCACACATTCTCTTTCGCACGGTGCTCTCTGTTGGCGGTGTAGGTAGGCGCGGCGGAGCGGGGCGGTGCCGCCGTCTGTGAGAGGTGAAAAGAAATAATGCTTCACGATCGACACTTACTAGTGCTTACTCCCAGATTGCGCGCGATATCGAAGGTTAAAGCGTCTCAATACCAGCGACGTACACTGACCGCGCTGGTGTCGCCGAGGCACCCTTGACGCCGTTACGTTGGTTACGTTCCTTGCCTTTCGCTTCGTGTTAGCGTGCGTCGGCTCATCGGAGTAGGGCAGCTTCCACATGCACCAACGGGATTTTGCCGCCGCCGACTGCTTCGATTGCGAGAGCACCGACTAACAAAACTGCTGCAATACGCGTCGCAGATAGGACGCGATTTCGACGGGCGAATGTCGTGCCTTGGTGGAGCGAGACTAGCGCCTGCGAGACAGAGGCCAGCGGGACGCACGAGTTTGTGGCTCAGGCTACGAACCTCTACCTCCCGTGTTGCTGAAGCGTAGTGTGTGGTAGTGTATGCATGAGCGCAGGTGTCGGTCACCCATTGCTAGAAAGCGCACATCGTGCCGTTTCTCTTCTTAATTGACGACGCTTTGAAGAAGTGCATACTGGGTACCAATGTTGGGTATGACCTTGTTGGTATCCTCACGCGGGATACACGATTTGCTGTGTCCAAATATATGTTCACAACGTCAGCTACCACAACGGTTTAATCATGATCATGGGCGTTAGTCGTCGCGATAGAGACATGCCGTCAACATGGGTGCATCCACGTCAAAACGGTGCTGTAGCTGCCAAACACGAATAGACATTGTACAACCTCTCATATATCGCTGCACAATAAGCACTACTTCTGTGAAGACACGTTTCCTTTCGTGTTATACCGATTCCTATGACGGAGGGATCAGCCATGTTTTTAAACAATTCGATTTAAGCTTTCAAAACATACGTTGGCTCGTGCCACCCAAAAGCAATGCTACGTCTATTGACATGCTCCTCCTAATGGAAAACAAGACGCCATTGAACAGACCTCTAGCTATCAGTGGCTTATGCAAAACAAGAATGTTAGACAGGCATGCAGAATCAATTGTGTCGACGCGGCCACATTTGATGCAAATGGCTCTGCAGCTAAAGGACTTCCATGACCACACAGAGTTCAAGCCGGACTAGTATCCGTTTGTTTGTGAAATGTAATGGTTTAGTACTCTTTTAGTGAAGAGTCTTCCAAAAAATTTAATCTTTTTAAGGTTTGTTGTGCTCTTCTAGGTGTTGGCTATGTTGTTCGAATTGTATTTACATTAAGTATATTTAAAATGAATGTCATCTAACACGAAAAACCTGAGGTGGCTCTGTCGTAGAATGCTGCTTGCCGCGCAGAATTTCTGAGTTTCTTGTTCTCAATATGCGCGATAGCTGCGACAAACACCAGCAGTGGCGGCGGACAACTACAGCACCTAAATCGGCTGTTAATAATGAGCTCATAGCAGCCTACGCTGTAAAATGAAGGTCTCATCGAATAGACGCACCTTCATGAACTATTCATTTCAAGTAATTTACTTATCTGGTTCAGATAAATTCAGGCTACTCTGATAGATAGGTCCGTGACACCACAATGATGCGTAAAAAAATTCCGAAACTTTCTTATGCTGTCGCTAAGGCGACTCGAAGGCAAAAGCCCTTGTGATGATGCATCTAAGACTAAAACGTTACGCCAAAAATTGAAGGATACTTTGTAAATTCCAAAGTGTGTTCGGCGGAAGCCTGTGGCCATTCGACTGACTATGCCATGCCGAAGGACGTCGCCGCCGCGCTGCGCAACTATTGCGCAACGCGCACTAGAAGGAGCAACGCGCAACTGTTGCGCGTTGACGCAGAGACGCCGGCGCCGCGTTGCGCAACAGTTGCGCAACGCGCGACTGTTGCTATGCACCGCTGTTCTATCACGTGATTGCTGAGAGAGTGTGAGGGCGAGCGGCCACAGCTGGCACCATGCCAGGGCACGGACGGACGGCGACGGTCGGATGGACACCGCGCGTATGAGACATTAAACGCTTTCGCCTTAAAATCCGACGAGCCGTTTGGCTCCTTGCGTCTCATTTCATACTGGTCCAGACTTCTCTGGCAGTGCATACTTCTTCAGCCTACCTGCCTCGCAGTTCTCGTGGACGATACGTGCGTGAAGTGAACGAATACGCGATTCCGCGATTGTGAATTACGGCGAAGGTCGCCGTTGCTTCTGTAATTCCGCTGATAGCGAGCGACCTGTTCCATGGCCTTGAGGAGATTCATGGTGGCGTGTGCAGTTGCGATGCGTCAAGTGCCAGGACCACCAGCTTGTGGGAACAGAATCCCCAAAAGAAACGAACGTTTAGTGAGGCGAAAGCCTATATGCCTCATCAAATGCGAAAAGTGACCATCGGCGGCGTCGGCGCCTACACGAGTGAAGCAAAAATAAACGTCACGTGGTGACGACACCTTATAACATTATATAACGCCTAAGGTCGCCAATTCTGTATGAAGTCACATCACATAAAGTGACTTCACATGATGACATCGTCACCTGACATCGCCGCTTTGTCAAAGGTGGGCCAATTCTGGAGGCAGTGCAAAACCATGTTGAGTGCAAAAAGCTTTTAGAGAGGGGGGAGGGATACATGCAATTCACTGAAAAGCAAAAGAACGTGGTTTCCGCCACGAGTCATCCTAGGCAAATGTATAATGGACCGTGTGACCTTAGGCGGGTACCTAAGTCTATGTCACAGTTGAGATGATCGAACGTGTCTGCTTGATGGTGCTCACTGAAGCAACTTCTTCCACATCGGAATGGAAGCACATTGGCCATTACAGCTGTAATAATATACGGGACCACAAAAAGTTGAAGGCTATGTCATAAATACACAGGCAAATGCTCCTAACCTTCCGATGCAGGAACATTCCTAAAACTGTGCGCGAATATTCGACACCTTAATATTTTACAGGCGTTTACATAGATAGATAGATAGATAGATAGATAGATAGATAGATAGATAGATAGATAGATAGATAGATAGATAGATAGATAGATAGATAGATAGATAGATAGATAGATAGATAGATAGATAGATAGATAGATAGATAGATAGATAGATAGATAGATAGATAGATAGATAGATAGATAGATAGATAGATAGATAGATAGATAGATAGATAGATAGATAGATAGATAGATAGATAGATAGATAGATAGATAGATAGATAGATAGATAGATAGATAGATAGATAGATAGATAGATACGCTCAAAGTGCCTATGGTTCGCTAAAAAGGTTTCGCAGTTAAAATCAAAAGATAGGTTATTAACGAGATGGGCTAACGATTGTGCTGTGTCAGCGTTAACAACTTCTTCCGGTATCATGCTCCACAGTGAAAGAGCTTGAGGAAATAATGAATATCGATGTATGCTGAGGTGACTGAATAGTTGCTAACTGTTTTCTTGTGGTTACTACAATCAACACCCATTGAGCGAGCTGACGAGACTGGAACCTGCATTTAATAAATCAATCATTTTCTTACGCCACGGTGACTATTTATTAAACTACATACAAAGTGATTTCCCATATTTATCTTTCTTTCGTTCAATATGCTTTCATTTTAGTGAAACTGTATGCTATCAATGTTCTTGATATGATCAGTATAACACCAATTCACGAGCATGTTTGCCATACAGAATGTGTAATGTCTGTTATGAAGAATAGAAGTGTCTCGTTGAACACGATCCATGACTATGAGATAGCGTCCATACACACGTGCTCATCTACAAGAAGTTCCGAACTACAAAGCTCAGAAGAGATGCCGTAATAACTGCTGTGGCAGTTTTCGTTGTGTAAGCAGCGTTCTGCATCTGAGGTAACCAGCACAGGTCGACAATGGCGTCAGCAATCTTCTGCAGGCGGGAGATAGCTGCATGCTTTTTCTTCGCAAAGCATTTCTGAACCACCGTATCGACGCAGATCTTCAGGTTTAGTGCTGCCCTGCAAGAAAACACACGGAAACAAAGACGTAGCGGGACCTGTTCGTTGTAGGACAGAGTAATCTAGAACATGCGGCACGCCTCTGAACTGAGAAAATCCTGCAAATGATTAGTACCTAGAGCCGTGAATAAGCGTTAGATTTCCTTGAATCACTTGCACAACTATACATATGTAAGGCAATTCACCACAATCAATAATTATTCTGAGTACTAGTGTTAAGGTAACTTTCGCTGCCCACGGAGGAAACTCATCTACGTCCTCAAGCTATGTAAGATTAACAGAATGGATCCTGATTGCTGAACGGGCTCAACACATTCATTCGGCTATCTCGTGGCTCCGTTCAAGCGGCGAAGACTTTCAGAGAGCGCTTTTGCATCGGTGGTAAAAAAAAAAGCATAACGCATTGTATTGTCTGGTCATAGTCAGAGAATACACACTAAATAAATAAATGCGTGTGTGCAAACATAACAGCCAAATAAACAGCACGACAAGCATGCTAGTTTCGTGTGCGCCTCTTCAAAAAGGCTCAGTCGCAGCGCCGTCGCTACTCGTGACGCCGCTGGAGCCACGCGGAGAGTGCGGCCCCGTCTGCTACACTATATCGGCGGCATCCGTTTTAGATGCGAAGTATCTTATGGCAGAGTTCAATCCGGCGGTGGTGGTGGTGGTGGTGTGCGGCGTGACCACCCTTACTGCGCATGCGCATACCCTCTCCCCTACCCCTTCCCCGTCTCCCCTCCCCCTCTCCACTTCCCCTGTCCCCTCCCTCTTTCCACTCTTCCTCTGAAACGCGGGCTAGACATGCCGAAATTCTCTCCTGCGCAACGCCTCAATGAGCACCAGCGCATGCGCGTCCCTTCCCCTCTCTCTCCTCTCCTACGCTGCCCCCCTCTTGCACGCCTGCCGACCGCGTTCCCCGCTCGCCCTGCGAGAATTAACGGCCAGGCTAGAGGGAAGACAAGACGCGCGTAGTGTTCCTCTTCGCGTTCCACGACGCGAGGTCGATAGCATGCGCAAAGAACGCCAACGGAACGCGATCGTGCAAGTGATCCGGCTTCGCATCGCCTCATGGTCCCCTTTAGCGAAAAATGGTGTAACTTTTTGTTGTTCTTCCTTATGCCGTTACGCGTTCGCAAAAAACTATCATCATCATGAATGGCCTCTACCTTTCCAGTGCGTGCAACGCAATAACTAGGCCGTCGTCCGCTCTATTCGTCCTATTCGTCTTCTGTTTCACTCCCCGAACATGTGCGCCCGGCGCGCGCTCTCTGGCTGCGCCGATTTGTCCGGAGTTGCATGCAATAACTCATATATGACAAGGAACGAGTACGAAGAGGGAGACAGAGAGAGAGATAAACAAAAAGATAGAAACAAAGAAATAAAGAAAAAATTTAATAAAGAGAAAGAAATATGCAGCAAGAGAAAGAGAGAAATAAACGGAAACAGAGCTTGACTTGAGTGAGTTTGTTCATTTATGATGTGTTAAGGGCAGCGGGACAATAATTAGGCACAAAACAGGACACAGAAATGAATTGTTAGTCATATCGCTCTGCTAAGGTGGATAACGAGCGAAGCTGTTTAGCACGTGATACATATGCGTCAAAAAATTTCGAACCATAGCCGATCACACACCCTGCAACTAAATCTGAAATGTCTGTTCAGAAAGTCCCTGCTGAATTGAGCCTATGCTCCTGTAAGGCGTTTCATCTGAAGTATATGGTACTTCGTCTTTTTGCCATAGTATCCGTTTCTTGACATGCGTCGACTTGTCTGGCTTGCCGCATGCGCTTGGCGTTTCGTGCACTATCTTAGTTGTTGCATACCGCCCGCGTGCTCCCCTTTTCATTTTCAGTGGACCTGTAGTGAGTGGTACTGTTCGCCTAACTTGTGTGGCACATACCTCTTTTCCGACGCACAGGAAAAACTACGCAGAACCCTGGCCATATACAGTGCAGTTTACAACATCACCGACAAGGCCGTGTGTACTTCCCACCATCACACAAATCACTCAACCGAGAGGACGCTGTTGCCTGGCGGCAGCTTCAGACTAATTCATTCCAGCGCCTTTACATCCTTCATCTCTTCCACCCCCACCCCACACACTATCCCTCATACTGCCCCTATTGTGGAGCAAAGCCCACGGTGTATCACTGCACCTGGAAATGTCCACAACCAACGGGCTACCGCACTATTCATTCACCCTCACATTCCTCCTGGGAGACTGCGCTGACCAGCTCTGAGCCGCAGGAACAACGTCGGCTGATCCAGCGGGCACGTGGTGTGGCGCAACCAATGGGGCCCTGAACTAAGGGCTCCACCCAATGAGGACGATGTTTTAGGGATGCATAAATAAAAGTTTTCTATCTCTCTGGCCATATACAACTTAAACATTTGGTGACTCCAGCTTAGTCCCTAACTGTCATCGCGATATGCGTGCCAAAAGAACTAGATGAACGCAGGCAGAGTACAACTTGCGATAGGTGGAAGTTGAAGCCATATTCTCTGCAAAACCCTTGTGAACCTTCACTTTTGAACTACGTGGGGGGAATCTTCGCTCTTTTATTATATGTGCATGCGCCTGTCAAGAATGAGCTCAGGAACATTTACCAGCGTCGCCAATATGTGACGACGAAGACTGAAAATATTTTCAACCCTATGCGTAAGTAAAATTGGTGGGAGAGCACGCGCGCCCATTTCCTTTCCTTAATGCTGGCGCGATCGCGAACTGACAGCGGGAGCCAAGGGGCTACTAGGAGAGGGGCACTGTCGCACCTTTCCTGGCAACCCCTTCTCTCCTGTCGCTCCTCGCAGCAATCCTCGCATCCCGGCTCGCGGGAAAGGGAACTTGCCCTGCGAGGGAAAGAACCCTCGCGGTGGGGAGGGAGACGGGAGGTGGATAAAACTGCCGACCAGGCAGAGGGACGGCATCTCTTGCTCTGCCGACCTGCCAGGTACCACCACACCGCCCCAAGATCCGCGAGCCGAACATCGACCCAAGGTGTAAGCGTTACCCTTTGTTTTCTACTAGAGCGGACTATCACTCTACGCGACATTTACGCGTTATTGCTAGAGTAGCAATAAAGTGTTGTTTGTTGTTCTAGCCTGTTGCCTTATTCGCCCGAACCCGTCGTAGCTGCGATGACTCGCGCTACGGGAAGGGGACGTTGACACGTGCACGTACGACTATTTGCGGCTGGGACCGGAGCTAGGCTTCTGCACCAGCCGTGCATTGAGCGGACCCCTTCAAATTATGGCATCAGGATCCGGCCCATGAGTTCCGGCACGCAGTGTGCCGGCTACCACAAATGTGGAATTTAGCAAGAAAAGACAGGAAGTCAGAGGACCTCGCCCTTGTTGCTTTTTTACTAGTTGCTGGCACACGACAGCCCGTTGTTATCCAACATCATACCGCGCATGGTACGGAAAGTATTCCGGTACATTTACTATACCTTTACCATAACTACCAGCTTGGGCATTACATTGCACATTAAGATGTTAACGCGTTCTAGCAATATATTACAGATCAAGCTCACCTGTTCTGTTCAAGCACTTGATCTCCTAAAGTGCCGCTTCGCATTTCAAGATTGACACTGCAAGTTTGCATCAAGTTGTGGTCCATGCATTCGCGTAGCTGTGCCACAGCTGCATAGTAAGAAAATGAAAATAAAGGAAAATCAAGGGTTCAAGTCCGCATGTGCTTCCTGAGTAAAACTTTGGTCAATTTTCAAATAAGGCAAAAGTTCAGAGGAAGATGGTAGTTTGAAGAGATGAAACATTCTTGGACACAGAGTGTCGCTGCAGCAATGTTTCGACAAGCGTTCGTGTCTGTCTTCGTGGCTGCGACTTCTTTAGCACGCGTGTGTGTATGCTTTGGTTGGGGGAGAGGGTACAAAGTATACACATACACGCGCTAAGGTAGACAGTTACAGCCTCGAGGAAGATAAACCGTTTGTCGAAACATTGGCTCGAGTGACACCCCGTGAAGAATTTTTCATATCTTCATGCTTCAACTTTATAACGCAAAATACTCTTTCAGGCTGTGAACTATTGCCATTGGCATTAAGTTGGCACTATGTTAAAAGAACCATTTCTTCTGATCGTCTGTTATTTCGTTAAAAAAAAACATTTATACTAGTTGAACAATGTCTTCGCGTTCGAACGGATCTTTTTATCCAAATGTGCCGGAGACCGCACGACAAGGCATACACTTGAACTGGTATAGCGCATTACGGGGAAGAAGAAACGGCCGAGCAGACCGACACAAGAGGACAGAGCGCTCACTTCCAACTGAGCTTTATTGTGAAAATGCATCAAATATGTAGACTTGCGCAAGCATACAAAAACAAAACACCCTAACGCAACGCCAAGATTAGGCACACTATCGCACCGTCACACGCCAAGGATTCATAGACGGTTTCCTTGATTAAGGAAGGCCGCTTCATGTTCAGATAAAGCCAACGAAGGGGCGCTGCTACATCTCATGCCAGCTCTTGCTATACAATGCGCTTCAATAATAATAAGCGCATTATATAGCAAGAGCTGGCATCAGATGTATCAGCGCCTCTGCGTACATTTGAACATGAAGCGGCCTTCCTTAATCAAGGAAACCGTCTATGAATCTGTGCCGTGTGACGGTGCGATGGTGTGCCTAATCTTGGCGTTGCGTTAGGGTGTTTTTTTCTTTTCTTTTCCTTTTTTTTGTATGCTTGCGCAAGTCTACATATTTGATGCATTTTCACAATAAAGCTCAGTTGGAAGTTAGCGCCCTGTCCTCTTGTGTCGGTCTGCTCGGCCATTTCTTCTTCCCCGTAATGCGCTATACCAGTTCAAGTACGACGAACCAACTAGCCCAATCTTCAACACTTAAGGCATACACACTGTATGTAGGTTGAGAAATTCCTCGTGGTAACTGCACCTCATAAGAATTAAGGTTGATTCGGCCTATCTATTCTCAACTACAAGAAGATTTCCCTTCACGGTGACGTCTACGGGTAGAACCTATTTAGTCCCTTTGCGAAATAAAATTTTTGCTCATGAAATTTGCGACATCTTCTTGCTGCCGCAAATTTCACCTATCGGAACTGAGCCGTCACAACAGAGAGTCCAGCCGCGTCCTCTGCCTTATCGGCGCAACACCTTAGCCGCTGAGCTAACGCGGTAAATATTATTTGGAATCTTAATTGCATCTGTAGGGGCACCTTCAAGAGCGTCATGCTTTTTTAGTTGTCAGTGCTAGCATCTTTTCAAATCGTAAATTGATGCGCTATATATTGTTACGTTTGGCCCTGGAATTCATCATGGCAGTCGCCACTGTGCATAGACCTGTCGGCCTGAAAGCTTTCTCTCCAGGATCGGCGCTTAGACGTGGGCGCTGAGCTCAGCATTTTCCTGGAAGGAGCTTATGCACCTGTGGTCGAGCGAGGAAGGCGGCCTGTCGTCGTCCTTTACGTGGAAGTCCCACAGGTTAATCGCAAATTTCCCTTCCTGCGAGGCGGCTTTAACGTGTGATTGAGCCGCTGGAGAGGTTCCCGTCGAGAAAACCAGGGGCTTTCTTCACCTGAGCGAAAACATGAGCGTTTACAGGTGCTCGATACCGTCATCGCCTCCGAAGACAATGACCCCCCCCCCCGGGCACAACCTCATCGCCGAGAGTTATCGGGATCATGTCGCCGTAGCGTGGGACTCGTACGTAGGCATTGCGTGGTGTAGCTGTGGGCCCCTTGGACTTTGATGTCGACTCTACTGCCCATCCGATTTTTCGAGTGGCCCACTTCTTCCTTTCTGGTGCGCGGAGCACTGCGACGGCAATACACCGGATTGGCGGGAGCTGCTGTCGCCACTTCGGTAGTGTCTCAGTGTTAGCAAACGCAGGTCTATAAAAGGCGAAAATTGTTGTACAAAAATGTTGGATGAGTTCTCCCTTGTTACTAGCTGAATCAACCTGCGTTCTTCTGCAAGAAAGTGTTCTCCTCACTGGAAGACATCGGCTATGTCGACGACGGCGGGAGCCAGCTACCGCAACAAGACTCGTCGGACTCCATTCCTTACAATATGTACCTCGATGTTCTATCTTCTGAGAGGACGCTCAGTGCAGTTTTTTTATCATCATCCACATAATCATAAGCCTATCTTATGACTACACCAGGAGGAAGGTATTTCCCGATGGTCACCGACCCACCCTGTCGTGGGCGAGCTGATTCCGTTTTTTTTCCTGCAAATTTCATCGTTTCTTCGTTCAACCTAACCATTCGTGGCCCTCGGGCTCGCTTTTCATCTGTTGGTATACACTGCGTCGCTCTAACTAGGCATCGTGTATCGGTACTCGCCATGACGTGTCCAGCGTATCTTCATTCTTCCCTAGTTTTGACCCCAGATTCCGCATCATTTTTACCCACGCAGTTCACTAACCCTACTCTATCGCCAATTGTTCTTGGATGGAGTGCACCTGTGACACGTTCTGTTTCTCATGTACAAATGCGCATGGACCGGCAAGTAAGTATTCAGGCAAATACTTGCACTCGCAGTTTTTTGCCGAAGTGATTTCTCCACGAAGTGCAGCGTAGCCTCTTTCCATGCGAGTGAATTCCTTTATCTCGGCTTCCGTGCACCTACCGTAACGATATTGCTTGCAAAAGTTGGGATCGGGAAAGTCGGATGGTGTGCTGTAAGCGGAGAGAAAAACAATGTAATTGCTACAAGATTTTCGAAGAATCCTTGCTTCTTTTCTACAATGTTAGCAGAACTGCTACTGCATGCGCTTAGAACTACACTCGGCACTTCTATAGCCTCCACCGGCAAATTTTACGGAAAGAACAAAGCCAAAGATAAATTGATTGCTCAACATTTTTTGCAGTGAAGTTTAAAGGGTGAGACCAAGTCATTACGACTTGCGACGGAATTCTTAATCAGTTAATAGGGGATCAACATAGCACTTTACTACAAAGATACAGTCACGCCAGCAGACACTTCACCTCTGTGGTAGTTATAAAAAAACGTGTAAATTTTTAGTGAACTGAGACCATCTTGTAAGCACTGAGTGGCGTTCCTTTCAAGCCGTTCTGAAAGTTTTTCTTTTCTAACTACAATGACAGCAAGACCCTGTTGCTATTTTCCCCACTTGTACTTTTTTTTCCAGCTGCCAAGAAAATAAAAACTCCGATATTACTTTGACATGATTCCTACTTGGCTTATAGTAACTTTTATTCTAATGATGAAAACGTTACGTATGAATGCTGAAGTGTGATTACGAAAATCACACTTCCCCCGTTAAGCGCTCAGTGATAGTAGTGCTACACGCACAGCGCTGTAATTTCAACAAAACCTTTATTTTCAGGTCAACAGCTAGAGAAATTATATGTATGTGAGATTCTCCTACTAGCACAATTGCGCTTTGGCAATAATTTTCACATTCTTTATCGCACAAACACACCTATGCAGCTCAGAACTCTGACTTGCACGTGCTACTATGGCAGCCTCGATAACCTATCTCACAAACACTGAATTGTTCCAAGAGATACTCTTCCGACTGCGAAAGGCGGTCTTGGGGTCACATTCTGAACACATCAAGGTTACCTACAATTCAGCCATCTACACTGCAAGCGTACTAGCTCTCTAAGCCACTCCTTTATGTGCTGGCTAGTTCTCTCATTGTAAACCTTCCCATAGATGAGAAGCACCTTATTATCAACCGCTGACTGCAATGGTGAAGACCTCCACTAAGTTGTCGAAGCACCCGAGATCAACTCTGCCGAACGAGCCCCTTCGCGTGCACCTTGAACCAGGTTTTGCGCTTATCACAATAGTTTGCACTAGTATGTACTTTTACTAGCTTGTGTCCGTACCTTCAGCAAGGCGGACTCTAGTTCCTCATGCTGAACACTGATAGCTGCTTGATCATATACACGTGAACTTACATCAGACATCGACTGAGCGCGTACTCCGATGATGCGATGAGCGCGTACTCCGATGATGACTCCGATGATGCGATTCATTTGGCATACCACCGCGTGGTCCGAGCGTTGTGCTACTGAACTCTTGCCGATGTAGCGACGTAAATGGTCACACCTAAGGGAGTCCCATTAGAGCCCTAGGGAATACACAACGATTCTACTAGTGGATAAAAGCTAACGACGTGCACTGACAACACTGAAAACGGGCACTGTTCATGAACGTTCTTTTTATGGCTTTAACTATCTCTCACCCTGCTGAGCTCTCAATACGTCTTTAAGAGGTCCCTCGCAAAACCTTCCAGCAAATTTTCTTTAAACATTCAAAGTTTCAAGGCGTCGACTAGATAGGGTTGAAGCAAATCAATTTAAAATCTGCTCCTACGCCTCTAGCAGCCGAGATCCACTACAAAAGCTGACAATCTCCCTCTTTGCATCGGCGAGGGCCCGCAAGCGCAGCGTACTTCCGACTGCCCGAAGCGGCGGTGCGCATCGTATTAACGCGATAGCGTTAGAGAGCTCGTGTCGCAGAAATGCCAGTGTCGGCGACGGTTTCGGTGACGGTGTCGGCGTCGCTACCGACGCTTGTGAACGAAAAATCGTCCGTGACCAAAACATCGAGCAAGATGCAAATATAATAAACAATAAAGATCTTCGGTTCCATTGAGGACCGAACGCGGCATGTTTGCGTGACAAGCAGATGTCCTACCACAAGGCCACGATGTTACTTGCAACTGCTTCGGAAAGAAACACTACATAAATGCCACGTAGTGGAAGGAGTCTCCTTACCGCATTTTGTTCGGCAAGGGTCACGAAGAAAATGATCCCATTCGGCGATTTGTAGGCGCATTGGCGAGGCCATCAAACTACGTTTTTTTGCACGACGCCATGCTTTGAAAAAAGTCGGGATAGTGTAGCCATCGCCGCTAAAAACACACGCGAACTTTCAAACAGCTCCAAATATGGACAACTATGTCCATCTAGCGGAAAACATATCAAGCTAACGCCTGCTTTCTAGAGGAGCCGTTGATCAAGCAAATAGCAAACATATGTGCTGCCATCTGTGAGGCTTTGTGAGAAATATGTCTCGACTCCTGCACAGGGAAGTGCTTTAGATCGAAAACCTGTACCATTACTATAGATACATCGCGCGCGCGTGTGTGTGTGTGTGCGTGTATGTGTAACAATACACATTAATAAATATGCACTTAGTAGTTGAAGTGCGCACTAGGGGCCGGATTTCGCTATCGTGTTCAAATCTTAAAGGCGAGGCTTAAGGGTCCCTCCCCTTTTTTGATGCGATGATCATCGCCTCTGTGTTCCTCCTTTCAGGGGCGAAGCACCTTAAGGTCTCGGCCTGTCGGCGGTGAATCGTCCTCTGCTGTGGCGATGTGCATCGTCGTGACCCATTTGCTTGCTTGCATCGTCGTGTCCTGTCAATTTGCGTGAGCGCAAGAGAAGGCGCCACCGCCTCAGCGCTCGCCGTGTGGCGAGAGAGAGCGAACGGCGCGCGTTGACTATGGAGACGCTCTTTCTGTGATGAACGCTGAACTACCAGCTCGCGAGGAACGAGAACGCGCCCTCGCCCGCGAGAGACAACGCCGATGCAGGCAGCCTCTTCTAACGAGTTTCTTGAAAAACCGACTGCTCGCACTGCACAACTGTTCACCGACCACCCCGTATATTTAAGCATTGGATCTTGACCTGTAATGTAGTGCCGCTGGGAGATTTCTCTTGTGCGTAGTTGAACAATAAAGATTCCCAGCGTGCACGTTGACTAAACGTGGACTGTGGGTCGCTGTGTCTAATCTTTCTTCTCTTTCTCATTGCCCATTAGCAGTGATTTTGCTGTGGGAAACAACGGCGCACACTCCATACTTCGCCCCTCCGCAGGATTCATGTCAATGGAGCTGAAACACCCTTCCCTACATGCTTCGCCCGTCCTCAAACTTTTCCCATTTTTTGACACGAAAATCACACTACGTGTTGATTATTTGCACGTTCCGGGCTGGGTCAAGGAACCGAGGAGGAACAAGAGCGAGAGAGCACGAGCAGCGGGGACGCTCAGAACTGAAAGCAGAGCGCTTCCACGCGCAGCTCAAATAAAAGTATATTTTACCTTGTGCCTTTATGACGGAGTTGAGTCTGATCGCAATGTCTGGAACGCCATCGTTTAAACATTTGGTGCAGAAGAACCGGGATTGAAAGCCAGGAAACAGCGGACGGCTACCAGTCAACTGCACAGGCATGGACCGACTGAAGTCGAAGCGGACGTCGCGGTGAGCACAGAACACGAGGATTATAAACGAGGCAAGTGCTCTTCTCGCTAACGACTGTGCATCTTATGACCAGCTCAGTTCCATATATGAGAGGCTGAAGGCTAACAACGACGAGCTTCAGAACTTGAACAACCGGATCGAGCAGCACATTCCTCACGAAGAGTTCGAGGCCGAGTATAACGCCGTCCTGGAATATGAAGATAATGCGACGCGAACTCTCGCAGAGATTCTCAGTAAAAAAGATCGCATGCTACAGTCGTCGACACTAACCGAAGGAAAGGTCGCCCAAACGGTCGCAGCACCATTAGACGGAACTGGAGTCAGATTGCCTAAACTGACAAGAACTCCTTTCTCTGGAGACTTATGCAAGTGGACGGAATTTTGGGAACAGTTCGACCACATTGTTCACAGTAACGTCCGAATCACTGCAACAGAGAAGTTTCATTACCTACGACTGTATCTGAAAGGAGATGCTGCATCAGTAATTGCGGGACTTCCGACGACTGAGAGTTGCTACAACGACGCCATCACCATGCTACAGAAGCGCTTTGGTGACAAGACGCGCCTGGAACAAGAGTACTTTGGTAAACTACGGATGTTGACCCCTGTTCGTTCATCAAATGACACGAAAGCCCTACGCAACTTGTACGACCACGTTCTCGTCAATATCCGCGGACTCGAGACTCTGGGTGTGCACAAGTCATCCTTCTCATCTATGCTCTGCGACATTCTACTGCGTGCTCTTCCACGGGACATAGTCGTTCAGTATCATCGGTCGTGTGCCGTCCAGGTGGCATGTGACTCGAGAATTGATGCTACTCCCGTGGGACTGGATGGTCTGCTCAACTTCCTGGGCATTGAGCTAGAAAGCTTAGAGAAGAGCGATTTCAATGACGCTGGAAGACGAGAATTCGGAACAACGCCCGCGGCAAGTCAGTTGACGTATTCTCGCCGTGGGAAACCTACTTCATCTGTGCTTCACAGCAGCGCGGCAAAGGAACCAAAAAAGGACAACTGCGTCTTCTGCTCGTCCAGTCAACACAAATCTGAACTGTGCACAGCTGAGCTACCACTGACGCAGAAAAAAGAACTACTGTCCAATGACAAGAGGTGTTTCCGCTACACCACCAAAGGACATCGGGCACGGGACTGCAAAAGGAAGATCTCCTGCTCGAGATGCCAAGCGCGACACGCTACAAGCATGTGTGATCCCGACAGGTGTTCGCGGAAGGCAGACTATGTCAACAAGAACGACGGAAAAACTACGACAGTCTGCGCATCACTTGGAAAACGACCACCAAATGAAGGTTCCATCGCTTGCGTCTTTCTCCAGACTTTCCGAGCATGGGCCATAAATGATGACACGTGTCGCTACATACGAGGAGTATTTGATGGCGGCAGTCAGAGGACCTTCTTAACAGAAGCCTTGTCCAAGCACCTTCAGCTGAAAAGTGTGGGAACTACTCGGATAGCACTCAACACTTTCGCGAGTGCATCAGACCAAGAGGCTAAGAGGCGTCGGATCGTCGAACTGCGACTGCGGAGTCAGTTTTCCGACCAGGAGATAGTCCTAGCAGCAATAGAGATCCCACACATCTGCCAGGACATCGAAGAGAGAACAATGGACGCAGCCTTCGTCGCTTCTTTCAAGAAGCTTGGAAATGATGTCGCCGATGAGCTGATACACCCATCTGTCATAACGAACAATGGTATCAGCGTACTGATCGGTTCCGATCAGATGTGGAAAATATTGACCGGCGAAGTTTCAAGATGCGAAGGCAACGAATCCTTGATTGCACTGAACTCCAAGTTTGGATGGACCTTCCAGGGGAGCACATCGCACTTGATGTCTCAAACAATAGCTACACGAATGATGGTGTGCGTGCTCAAAGTTCAAGCTACCGATTCCGACGAGTTTCTGCGTTCCTTTTGGGAACTTGAGAACATAGGAATTACAGACACGATAGGCAAGCTTCCTGAAACGAGCAAGACCATGATACAATTTGAGAAAACCATCAGCTTTGGCAACGGAAGATATGAAGTGGCCCTCCCTTGGAGGGATGGATTCGAGCTTGCAAGTAACAGGCAAGTCGCCATTACTCGACTAGAGAAGCTTGTCAACCGTCTCAGCGCCAAGAAGGGACTGTTCGAAAGGTATGACCGTACCACAAGAGAGTACTTGCGGGCAGGACACGCTGAAGTCGTCAGTGACGCACCTTCTGACGTGACAAAGTTATATTATATGCCGCACAAGGAAGTCATACGTGAACAAGCGCTGACCATGAAAATTCGAGTGGTGTTTGACGCTTCGTCACATGCCAAAGGATGCAAGTCACTTAACGACTGCCTTGAAAAAGGTGACAACTTGTATCAAGACCTCGTGCAAGTTTTGCTAAGCTTCAGAACGCACCCGGTGGCAATGATCGCAGACATGGAAAAGGCATTCCTTCAGATTTCGATACGGGAAGAAGACAGAGATGCTTTCCGCTTTCTCTGGTTCGAAGAAGGAGATTTATCCAAGTCCAAGTTACAAGAGTGGAGGATGACACGAGTACCTTTCGGAGCCACATGTAGCCCATTCTTGCTCACAGCTACCATTCTTTACCACGTAAAAATAGCAACGGCTGCCATGGCACAAACAGCACAAACTCTTGCTGAGTCTTTCTACGTAGACGACTTAGTCACTGGTGCCGATACAGAAGAGGAGGCCGCTAAACTTTGCCGAGAAGCGCAAACAATAATGAAATCGGCAGGAATGACACTGCGCAAGTGGACAACGAATTCAGAAAATTTGATGCGAACTCTTGAACGTCAGCAAGAGTCTACCAATAACGAAATGGTCGTCCTTCAAAAAACATCCGTCAAGGTCCTGGGTCTGGTATGGTATCCTGCAAGAGACGAATTCAGCTTTTCGGTTGAAAATTTACTCAGATTTATGGCAGCACAGAGGGACACAAAGAGATTTGTCTTGCAGGCAGCATCAAGAATATTTGACCCATTGGGACTTGTGGGCCATATACCATTGCCATACGAATATTATTTCAGAAGCTGTGGAAACGAAGAATCAGCTGGGATGAAGTACTACCTAATGACGTGCAAAAGGAATGGCATGATTGTGTCATCCAGCTACCCCAACTGCAAGCCGTTGCTGTTCCCCGCTATCTGTGCGGCGGAGGCAGGATGCACAACGTGCTTCAAGTACATGTCTTCTGTGACGCCAGTCCAGCAGCATACGGAGCAGCAATATACGTCGTGCCAAGTCCTGAGAAGCCGACGTTGTTCATTGCAAAGTCACGTGTAGCACCCATTAAGGAGACGACGCTGCCGCGATTGGAGCTTTTGGCTGCCTTAATCGGCTGAAGAATGTTGGCCTACGTAAGGAGTGGCTTGAAAAGTGTTCAAATTGACTACACGATGTGGACGGATTCAGTGATCGTGTTGTCATGGATAAAAGGTGACGCCACGAAATGGAAGCAGTTCGTAGCCAACAGAGTCGATGAAATCAGGTGCAAAACAGATCCATCAAAGTGGAGATACTGCCCTGGGACGGACAACCCGTCTGACCTGCTCACGCGTGGTGTGACGCTCGAGAAGCTGCTGTGCAACTCTAAATGGTGGCATGGTCCTGAGTGGCTACACAGACCTATGTCCGAATGGCCGCTACAGTTCAACGAACCAGACATAGAGGAAGCCACACAAGGTGAAGTCGCAGTAGTACACGTCGCAGTAGTAAAGCGCTTCTCAAGTCCAATCATCGACATTCAGCGGCATAGCAGGCTTCAGCGCCTACTCAGAGTCACTGCCTGGGTGTTCAGATTCACCGACCGCTGCAGGAAGAGGACAGATCAAACTGGACATCTCCTGGCAACAGAAATCTCGAACGCTGAACGGTATTGGATCAAGCGTACTCAAGGACAAGGCTTTCCTACAGAGATCACCGGTTTGTCGAAGGGCCAACCGGTAGAGTCCACATCGCGAATCGCTGAGCTGCGCCCTTACCTAGACACACACGGGGTTCTTCGGGTTGGAGGACGCTTATCGCTTATGCATTCCACGCAAGACGTTAAGCACCCGATCATACTGCCGTCAAGCCACCACTTTTCGGCCCTTTTGGCAAACAGAGCCCATCATCAAGTCCTACATGGAGGCGTTAGAGACACGCTTACCCAGCTTCGAGAACGCTACTGGATTTGCAGAGCTCGCACTTTGGTGAAGAGAGTGTTGCACGACTGCAACGTATGTCAGCGCTTCAGTGTGGGCCCAGGAAGAGCTGAGACTGCTCCAATGGCAAGCCATCGACTGTCACCGACGAACCCGTTCGAAGTGGTAGGAGTCGACTTCGCCGGCCCCCTTTATGCATGCACGGAAACAGGCGACACGAAGTGTTACATCGCACTTTTCACGTGCGCCGCATCTAGAGCCGTACACCTCGAACTCGTTTCGAAAATGACATCCGAGGCTTTCCTACTGTGCCTACGGCGATTCATAGCTAGAAGAGGAATACCTAGCGTGATCTACTCGGACAACGCACGAACCTTTCGCAAGGCATCGGCAGACATGAGACGACTACACCGAATGGTCTCTGAAGAGGAAGTAGCTGGTCACCTCAGCACCAACGGCATTTCGTGGAAGTTTATAGCGCCAAATGCCCCTTGGTGGGGTGGATGGTGGGAGCGCCTCATACGATCAGTGAAGCTTCCTCTGCGAAAAATTATCGGAAAAGCTCGTCTAAACTTCGAGGAAATATCGACAGTGCTGGCTGAGGTCGAAGGAGTCATAAACTCTAGGCCTTTGACTTTCATCAAGACAGATGCTGGAGAACCTTGTACGTTGACGCCAGCTGAGCTTCTCCTTGGACGAAGGTTGACTTCTATTCCGTATGCGACCGTCGATGAAGTCGCCGGCAGTTCCAAACGAGCAGATGCCATACGCAGACACACCTACAGAAAGCTACTAGTTGAAACATTTTGGAAGTGGTGGCAAAAGGAATACCTGTTGCAACTACGATCTGCGCGCTGTACTGACACCAGATCAACCAAAGCAGTGAAACAAGGGGACGTCGTGCTCGTGCATGCTGACAACGCGCCACGCCAGCTATGGAAGCTTGCAAGGGTCATGGAAGTGTACCATAGTGCCGACGGCCTCATTCGTTCCTGCAAGATCAAGTTGCAAGGAGGTCTTCTTGTGATCAGGCCGATACAAAGACTCTACCCGCTTGAATTGCAAACAACTTTGGCGTGGCCGGGAATGTTGATTATTTGCACGTTCCGGGCTAGGTCAAGGAACCGAGGAGGAAGAAGAGCGAGAGAGCACGAGCAGCGGGGACGCTCAGAACTGGAAGCAGAGCGCTTCCACACGCAGCTCAAATAAAAGTATATTTTACCTTGTGCCTTTATGACGGAGTTGAGTCTGATCGCAATGTCTGGAACGCCATCGTTTAGACACTACGCATTGGATAAGTAACGCAATTTGTCAGCAGTGGTCTGGTCAGCGATGTTTTGAAGAGAGCACGTTATGCATGCATGCACCTCTTACGTGGGCAATCTTTCTCTTCAAGTATGTCCCTCGATGGGAAGGGCACGGGCCCTTTCGTTTCAAGTTTGACCCAATATGGCACCGTTCAGGAGTTTCGTATCTTGTAGGAGCAATAGCGATCGCGCAATGCACCTGCCACGATTCTTCATTTGCAATGTCCAAACATTGTGAAGAGCCTTAAGTAATTACAAAGTACGTCGTCTATACGGCGACTGGTTTAGAGTGGCGCAAAATACGACAAAGTGCGTCCGAGTGGCGCGAGCGAAACGAGCGTGTATGTTGTGAATAGTGTTGTTTGTTTTCTCCTGCTTTCTCCTGTAACAACATCCATTTCTGTACCCACAAGTTGGCTCACTAGAACGGTAGGTGAATTCCGCGCAATGTTCTTTGTGGATCATCCAGATCAAGCGTTAACGGTCAATAATGAATAACGGGGATCTACGTGTGCTGGAAGCAGCACCACAATCGAGCGGTACGTTACCAGCCTTGCATCAGCGGATACCAGTGGTACGTGGTCAGCATTTCGACGACACAAACTCATAATTACTTCTAGTATCACGAGCTTGGTCATCGAAATTCGCGAGCATGCTAGCTTATTTTCTTCATTCGCTGGTGTTCAGAGGGCTCCCTATACCCACATCATATTTCATAATTTGCGAAACACCCAATATTTGCATGAAATCGGTTGGTGTGAACTTTCCTGCAGATTTCAGTACGGGCAGCAAATCAGGCAGCGTGCTGAACACGTACAGGTGCCCGCAAAATAATTCGGAGCGCCCGACTGGAGGCCGCTCGTCGGCGGAGCAAACCCGCGGAAAAATAAAGCCATGATCAGCCCGTGCGCGGCATCCCTAGCAAGCAAGCCTCGCTCCCTAGCGTTCTAGATAGGTGTTGAGTTAAATACAACGTTGTTCGTCCCTCTTAGCGCTGCGACAACACATCCGGGCAGGGGGGGGGGGGCGTGTAGGCTACAGCGCGCTTGCGCTCTATGCAGCCGAATCTCTAAACGCACGCGTAAGCCTTGTGGTGCGACCTTAATTACCTCTCAATTATAAACTTTTACTTTATTAATTAATTAACATAAACAAACTCTTCATTAGTCTTAATCTGGCGTGACCAGGCTTATCACGGAGTCTTGATATTGTGTAGTCTTGATTACCGTTCGCAACGTTTAATTACTATTAATTATAGGTAATTGCGTTCATTTATTTACTGTTGCACTTTAGAACGCTTTAATGAAAGTGTTGTCTGATGTCAGTGTTTTGGTCTTGTGAATTACTCTAGTTTCTTTAAAGTAATTTTGGGACTCTTGAATTGCTCTTAGTTGCTTGGAGTTTAGTTAAATTCTACATGCCTTATTGAACTGTAGAGGTGTAGTATGCCACTTTCTGATTTTTACTACAGCAAGTGTTGTCGGTGATGGGCGACCAGACCGTCACATTCGCGACTAATGAACCAGTTACTACTGAACCAGTCGATTTAAAAGGCGCCGATGCGCCCCGCCACGGTGGTCTAGCGGTTACCGGTATTCTAGCGGTGGTCTAGTGGACTGCTGACCCCAAGTTCGCGGGATCGAATCCCAGTTTCGGCGGCTGCAATTTTGAGGCCCGTGTACTTAGATTTAGGTGCACGTTAAAGAAACTCAGGTGGTCGAAATTTCCGGAGACCTCCTCTACGGCGTCTCTCATAATCATATCGTGGTTTTGGAACGTTAAACCCCAGATATTGTTATTAGGTGCCGAGGCCGATTAACGCGCATGCACACACAGAGCGTTTTAGAGATCGCAAGCGCGCACAGCCCCATTTTAAAACGCTAAAAGGCACCCAACTCTATTCGTTTGGAGCTTGGCAACATCTATCTAGATGCACTGGAAAGCGAGGCGAGCTTGCTAGAGATATCGCGCATGTGCAGACCCTAGCACTAATTATTTACCGGCACGCTCCGCTGACAAGCGGCGACCGCTCCGCAATTATAATTGTTTTGTGGGCACCTGTACATATGCTTTATGCAGGCAAATCGGTTCGAGGCTTTGAGACATGAAAAGTTTATCACCAAAATCAACTATTAAATCAAGCAGCAAACTGGAAAAAAAACATAAACATCGCATATCTTACCTCGTGCACAGGTTCGTCAGATAGGACGTTTTGTTTTCATTGCGTCCTAAAAGGGGAATTTTCCCAAATCTATCAGCAAAGCCCCAGTAGCAGGCAGCGACGTCCTGCTTGTCGCAAAAGGTTTCGTTACCACCACCTTGAAAGGACACAGATCAAAACAGCATGATGCAAGATGCCACAAGACATTTGAACAGTGATAAGAACGGTCAGCCTAGCTGTGGCGTTGTTTTGACAT